>NC_136264.1:136648903-136983903 GCF_964187855.1 Myxine glutinosa | reverse complement strand
TTGCGTGTTCTCCACCCGAGGGTATTACAGTCGAAGCTATTGTTCTCACGATCGGGAACATGATCGGGTTTGATAAGGTACGTGCGGCGTCGCGTATGAACAAACGGGTTATCGTGTTTGTGTCCGATGTAGAGCACATTGCTCTCATCGTACAACAAGGTTTGTCCCTCGACTCCGGACACTTTGTTATGGTTTATCCCTTGGATACTCCTGCTCAGAAAGTGGTTATTTCAAATGCACCACCATTTCTCGATACCGATACAATCCTTGCAGCGCTGCAGCGATATGGGCAATGTGTGTCCCCATTAATAATGCTCCCTTTGGGCTGTAAGGATGAACGTGTCAGTCACGTGATGAGTTTCCGTAGGCAGGTCTTTATGGTTCTCAAAAAGGAATATCCCTCCTTGAATGTTGCTTTAAAATTCACGACAAATGGCCGCGATTATCAAGTATACATCACCACCGACACCCTAAAGTGCTTTGGTTGTGGTGCAGTGGGACATATGAAACGGTTTTGCCGCAATCAGAAGGAACAGCCTAACATGGTCGAAACGGGAAACAATGACTCGCAGATTAATGTTAACGTTTCCTGCTCGACAAATGTGCAGGATAAACCAGGTAAACAAGTGGACACGCCCCCTCCCGTTGAACCAATGGACAGCGCAAATGAGGGGTTTGTCACCGTTTCCAAAGTAAAAAAACGTAAATCGGCTGTAAGAAGTGCGTCACCTTCTGGGAAAAGGCAAATCAGTGAAAACTCCATCACTGGATTTCAATGTGAAAACAGGTTTGCCTTATTGGAGGAAAAGGACACCTCCACTAGTACAAACATCATCAAGGAAAAAGTGGATTCTAACTTTCCAATCCCAGTGAGTGTCGCTGATCCTTCAGACAGTGTCATCTCACACGAGGACGTTCATTGTGCAGCTTCCTCCTGTCAATCGCAAGAGGAGGAAAAGCACTTAAAATCTCCCCCTAAAAAAGGAATAAATGAGGAAAATAAGGGCACAGAGAGAATAAAAGAGGATAATTTAAATCCACTGGAGGAGAGTGACATCCTTGAATCGAGCATGGTGGTCATGTCACAAACATGCTTGGAGCCCCCCACCTCGCATCCCGAAGAAGTTTCAAATGTGACTCTGGCACAAAACGTTCCTGAAGAAGTTTACTTTATTGAAACTGAGCAATCATGTGATGTGCGCCAGGAAGCTGAAACACCAATTGATTCCCCATATGAGGAATCTGATGGTGAGGGTCAAGAGGAGTCCTCTCAGATTCTAAAGGCTGTAAACAGCCCTTCGGATGACGAGCTTCAGGACTTTTTGAGAGATTCCTATCGGAAAAGGAACATTGAACTGAAAGATCATTTCCCTGATCTGCAGATGTTGATTTTTAAAGTGAAGGAAATTGTGCACAACCCTGACACTCCAAATTTCACTGATGCTCAGAAGCACCGGCTAAGAAAAATGATCCAGAAAGCTCGGCAGGAGCTTCGTAAATGAGGTCCCCATGGGTTTTTTGATCTATTTAGTTATTTATCTTCTTTCTTTTTCCGAAAGAATGAGTGTTAGTTTTGGTAGTCTAAACATTAACGGTGGTGTTAGTTTAGAACGCAAAGTTCAGGTAAAAGATCTGACCCGGCGTTTGCACCTGGATGTCTTGTTACTGCAAGAAACGCATGGAGATCTGAATGGCCAAGCCCAATGGAGAAGGCTAATGAAGGGCCAGTGGTTCTTCAGTGATATCAATTGTCTCACTGCTGGAATTGCTTTCTTTGTCTCCTCCTCATTAACACTCACACAAGTTCAATATAATGAAATAATTCCCGGACATCTGGCTTATCTTCAATTCACTGCCAATAATCAAATCTTTGTTTTTGTAAACATATATGCCCCCTGTAAGAATGCTGAAAGGCAAAACTTCTTTCTAAAGCTAGAGGATCTTCTGAGTACAATTGACTTAAATTGCTCTTTTATAATGAGTGGCGACTTCAACTGCACTCTTGACCCTGCGTTAGATAGAAACAGTGCGGAGCCACATCCTAGATCTGCCATACCTTTGGAGAAAATCATCAAGACGACGGGATTAATAGATGTCTGGCGTATTCAGCACCCTATGCAACGGCAGTTTACTTGGTCTAGATGTACGTCTCAGATGCACACACTAGCCAGGTTAGACAGAATTTATGTCAATACTGTAATGCTTGACAAGATATTGAAATCTGATATTGTGCCTTCTCTTTTTTCTGATCACCTGGCTGTAACCTTGTCCTTTAAGCTTGCTCTGCAGCAACATGGCAGCCCATATTGGAAGTTCAATGTCATGTTGCTGGAAAATGCTGCTTTTTGTGAAGCTTTCAAAGTGTTTTGGATTAGCCTCAAAGAAAGAAAGAATAATTTTGATAACCCGATATTGTGGTGGGACTACGCAAAGGCGCAGATCGCTGTCTTTTGCCAACAGTTTAATTACTTCTCTTCTTTCAGTGTAAAAAGGGAGAGGTTCACACTAGAAAAGGAAATAATGAAGTTGCAAACTGATGTGGCAAATAGCCCCAATAGAACAAATAATCATTTGCTTATGGAAAAGAAGACTCTACTAAACAGCCTGGTCGAATACCAAGCAAAAGGTGCAATGGTCCGTCTACGGATGGATCAGCTATATAATTTAGATGCACCGACCAAATTTTTTTTCCATTTTGATAAAAAGACTACCAATCAAAGGCAAATTGAAACCTTAAAGCTCTCAACTGGTAACACTGTGACGTCACAAGATAATATAAAGAGGGAGGTCTATAACTTCTTTTCAGACCTGTTTATGGCAAATGATGTTGACGATGGCTCAATAAGTTACTTCACATCTGACTTACCCATGCTAAGTGCTGCTCAAAGGGATCAGCTTGGCTCCTTACTTTCCTTGGAAGAGCTTACACTTTCCCTTGCTTCTTTACCTACGGGTAAATCTCCTGGGTTGGACGGCCTCCCAATAGAGTTTTATAAATCCTTTTGGCCCTTATTAGGCCCAGAACTATTGGAGGTCTTTAATAGTTCATTACGTTGTGGTGACTTGCCGATGAGCTGCCGTAGAGCAGTCATTAGTCTATTACCAAAGAAAGGAGACCCTCAGCTCATTGATAATTGGCGTCCAATCTCTCTCCTAACTTCAGATTATAAAATATTTTCTAAAGTTCTAGCTCGACGCATCGCCCCACTCCTAGAATCGTTGATTCAAAGTGATCAGTCTTTCTGTATCCCTAACCGACAGATACACGATAACATTTTTTTATTAAGAGATCTTTGGGATGTGTGTAAAATAAAAAATGACAATCTTGGTTTGATTGTGCTTGACCAAGAGAAGGCTTTTGACCATGTAAGTCATGTATATCTTTTCAAGGTGCTAGAGTGTTTTGGACTTGGTCCTGTTTTTCTTTCCATGGTAAAACTGCTCTATAATGGCATTTCCTCAATACTCAGAGTAAACTCTGAGCTAACTTCACCTGTAAAGGTTGGAAGGGGTATCCGTCAGGGATGTCCTTTATCTGGTATTCTGTACTCTTTAACCATTGAGCCTCTTTTAATCAAAGTCCGCAGCATCCTAACCGGATGCAAAAATGTGCTCACAAGGCCTGTGAAAGTCTCTGCATATGCTGACGATATTTGCGCCATCGTACATAATAGTGATGAGATAAAGAAACTGGTGGATTGCTTGGACTATTATGGTTCAGCTTCTTCAGCTTTGGTAAACTGGAACAAGTGCCAGGCGATGTGGATGGGCCCATGCCAGCGCCCTATGCCTGTCCTCCCGAAACACCTCACCTGGTCCCTCAACGGAATGAAGTACCTTGGTGTTTACATCGGTGATGAAGCAACACAAGCGAAAAATTGGGAGGGTCTCGCTGACTCTCTCGAACAAAAGCTGCGGAAATGGAAAGGTTTGCTGGCTTTGCTTTCATACCGGGGACGAGTCCTGGTCATAAACAACCTAGCAGCATCTATACTGTGGCACAGAATCAAAGCCATTCCACCTCCTGAACGCTTTCTGCTGAATATACAGAAGACAATAATAAACTTCTTCTGGAGTGGAAAACATTGGCTTCGTCCAGAGATCTTGAATCTTCCCTTAGAGGAAGGTGGGCATGGTCTTGTGGACATCGTATGCAGGGCTATGGCATTTGGCATTGCCTCAATCTGGCGGCTTCTCTATGGTCCATCAGACCTAGCCTGGAGGTCCACTGCTCTCCTCCTCCTCCGTCAAGCCGGCATGCTAGACTATTCATTTGGTCTATTCCTAATGAACATGAAATGTATTGATCTGTCCTTGCTTCCACCATTTTACAATATAATTTTGAATGCTTGGCGTGTTTTCATGGTCGACCGTGATTATGTTTCCTACACCCAAGAGATGTTTTTCAGAGAGCCTCTTTTCTACAACTCTCTCTTCAAAAGAATAAGAACGGAACGCTCTTTTATTGATTATTTTGTTCAGAATGGTGTCCATCACGTTGCTGATCTAATGATTGAGACAAGGACATGGTTAAGTGCTGCAGCACTTGCAAATAAAGTTGGCATGCGGTCAAACCGCATAATATCTGCTGTGCTATGCGAAATACTTAGCGTATACCGCAAAGTTAAGGTGCACTGGGAGCAATCTCCTCGCACTGGTGATGGCCTAATTGTTTGTGAGCCAAGCCTCTGTTTCCCAAATTTAGAAGTCACCCCCACTGTAATGAATTGTGGCACAATAATAAAATATTTACCAAAAATACGTTTTGGATCTGCAGGTCTGGAAAATCGTGCAATATACCAGGCCTGTGTCAAAGCAATCCGGCCCTCCTTAGGAACTTGGCAGTCAAGGAAGTGGCACAATTGCTTGCCTACAGAATACCCCTTCCAACCTAACTGGAAAGCCTATTATCACATACTTATTCCAAAGAAAACTGCCGACCTGTCGTGGAGGTTGGCACATTGGGTATTACCCACCAATAAGCTCTTGCATGTTTTTTCTTCGGAAATATCTGAGCATTGTCCCTTCTGTGGTGCTCTTGAGACCGTGTCACATGCTTATGTTGAATGTGCGCGCTTGATTCCTTTATTTGGTTTGCTGCATGAAATGTGCATGAAGCTTTCTTTAAACTTTACTTTGAATTCTTTCATTTTTTGCTTTGCCTCAAACACACACCAAATAGAAGTGGCCCTAGCGAACTTCCTCGTTGCCATGGCAAAGAAAGCAATATATCGCACGAGGAAAATGCAAATTGAAAATCCTACAAGATGTACAGATAACCTCCCGGCCTGTTTTAAAGGACTTGTTTTTGCCCGGATTAAAACAGAATTTTGTTTCTATACATATATGGATAAAGTATTGATCTTCAAAAGTATATGGGCATTGAATAATGCACTTTGCTCTGTGCAAGATGGTGTGCTGATCACAGATTGATCACTCCTCAAGCACGATATGATTTCTTTGTGAGGAGCAAAACACTTTATTATTTTTTTCCTGTTCCCTTTCTTGATGTACTAATGGTCTTCATGTAAATGTTCCCTTTTAAATGGTTTTGCTTGTTTTTTTTACCTCTGATTTGTGAAATGCTTTGTGAAATGGTTGTATTTATACTTTTTACAAAATATACTTTTTGATATTTTTGTAATAAAAGGATGTAAAAGTCTCTCTCTCTCTCTCTCTCTGTCTCTTTCTCTTTCTCTCTCTCTCTCTCTCTCTCTCTCTCTCTCTCTCTCTCTCTCTCTCTCTCTCTCTCTCTCTCTCTCTCTCTCTCTCGCGCGCCCTCTGCTGGCTGTCGGTGTGTTTGGGCGCGGCAAGATGGTGGCTGTGCATGTGTGGTGAGGTACGAGCTGCTCTGCTGTTCTACTCTTTTGTCCCTTTCCACGTCGTATCTCACCTTTTCCTTCCCCCTGTTCGTTTATCTTTACATCCTTGCTCTGCATTTGTGCCCCAACCCCTCCCCTTTGATCAGACCCAACACTTCGGGGCTTCGGCCTCCCCCATCCCCCTCTGCCTCCCTTTTCCCTCCTCGATTCCCTTTTTCTTATCTCGTTTGTATTTATATTCACTCCGTGTCCTTTGTTTCCTTTTCCTTTTTCTGAGAGAGAGAAAGAGAGCCCGCAGCTGTTTGTGGATAACTTTTGCATTAATCGGCGGCCCATCCCGTCCTGCGGCTGATCGCTTTTTTCTCCACCAGCTGTGTTTGTTTTCGCCTTTGAAAATCTGTCTCGGCTCGTAATTAATTAATCACTGTTCGAGAGCGATATTCACTCTCCCGTCCTCGTCCCCCCCCCCCGTCCCTCGTCCCCCCCCCCCGTCCCTCGTCCCCCGTCCCTCGTCCCCCGTCCCCCGTCCCTCGTCCCCCGTCCCCCGTCCCCCGTCCCTCGTCCCTCGTCCCCCGTCCCTCGTCCCCCGTCCCTCATCCCCCGTCCCTCGTTCCCCATCCCACCCCCACCCTCGTCCCTTGTCCCCCCCCCCCTCGTCCCCTGTCCCACCCCCCCCCCTCGTCCCCTGTAAATTATGACTTCGTTTTCACGTTACGCGGCATACGAAGCGTTAACTCGTAGACATGGCGTTGTTTGCGTCCCACCGAACGAGGTCAGCGTCGAAGACCTCGTTATTGCTGTGGGCAACATAATCGGTATTGATAAAGTTCGCGCGGCCTCACGAATGAACAAACGTGTCGTTATTTTCGTATCCGAGGCTGAACTGGTTCACGAGATTGTATGTACAGGATTATCGACAGATGACGGACATTTCGTACTCGTGTCCCCTCTCGACACTCCAGCCGTTAAGGTCATCATCTCGAACTGTCCTCCATTCCTGAAGAACGAGAGACTGGTCTCCGAACTATCTCGTTATGGTACTGTGGTTTCGCATGTCACGATGTTACCTTTACGTTGCCAGGACGACCGGGCTAAACATGTGATGTCTTTCAGGAGACAAGCTTATCTTGTACTTCCTCCTTCTAACGTCGAAAGAACGCTGAACATTGTTTTGAAATTCAAAATTGATAATCATGATTACCAATTATACGTAACCACTGACACCTTGAAATGTTTTGAATGTGGTAAATTCGGACACCTGAAACGCTCTTGCCCAAAAACGGCTTCGTCGAACGATGGGACAAACCACGTAAACAACAAGGATTCTTCTTCTTCATCTTTTGCTTCGGCTGTGAAGGGAACATCTTCCATGTCCGGCAATAACGCTCAGCCTTCCCATCCCGATGATCCAAACAGCACAACGAACGTCGGGGATGGTTTCACCATTGTTCCGTCAAGAAAGAGAAAGACCCTTCCCGACGGTCATTTAACTCAGAAAAAGGCAGCATTTAACAATAAGCAACCTGTCGGTAACACCCCCCCAGTCGTGACCGATGCCACTCTACAAGGCTTACCTGGGACAAACCCTGTACCTACAGCCAACAAGTTCGGCCCCCTTTCATGTGAGGACATAGACGTTCCACATGCAGGGACTGGTTTACCTGTTAACAAATCAAATGGAATCGTCTCACCTGTTACGGACTCGGCTATTGGAAAGTCCTCTGATGATTTTGCTGAGACCACTGGTGATGAACCTGCTGAGACCACTGGTGATGA
Source organism: Myxine glutinosa (assembly GCF_964187855.1). NCBI lineage: Eukaryota > Metazoa > Chordata > Myxini > Myxiniformes > Myxinidae > Myxine > Myxine glutinosa. The sequence continues at coordinate 136,976,305 of NC_136264.1, read as the reverse complement.
ACCTGTCGAGACCATGGATGATGAACCTGCTGAGACCATTGGTGATGAACCTGCCGAGACCACTGGTGATGAACCTGCCGAGACCACTAGTGATGAACCTGCTGAGACCATTGGTGATGAACCTGCCGAGGCCACTGGTGATGAACTTGCTGTCACTTTGGAAAATGTTAATCCTGAGCATGATGATGCTGAATTCCCGCCAGCAGAAAATAGCGAAACTGTCTCAGTTACTGCTCTCACTTCATCACCGGGTGAAGCTGGAATCGCAGGAATCAATATCTTGCAAGAGACTCCTATTCTGCTAGATACCGCCACACCATCGGAGGTTGTTGCAGTCGGGGGAAGCAACATCGCTGCATCTGCTGATGCTGTTTCTGTTTCACAAAATCCACAGATTATTGCTGTTATTCCTCAAAGCAATGTTCCCACGGTGGGAGAGCACACAGATGTTACAACTAGTGCAGGTCCGTGTGCCAATATTGATGACAGCAGCGACATGCAGGATTATACAAGCTTGTGTGATTCGGAAATTAAAACTGACTCCGACGAATCTGACCTGGAGGAAGCAAACAGCCAGGTGGAAGCAATGGAGAAACCTACCAGTCTAGGTCCTACTTCCCCTGAACAAATACGACTTTTCTTGCAAAATACGTACAGGAAACGCAGTATAAACCTAACAGAATACTTTCCCGATTTACCGTCCTTCCTTGAGTGTGCTCAGGCTATTATACGCAGGCCTGACTTATTCAACTTTCCTCAGACACATTGTCACCGTTTAAGAAAATTGATCGCCAAGACGAAAAAGACTCTAAGTTAATTCATGGTGAGTTTCAAGATTGGAACAGTAAATGTCAATGGTGGTGGAAGTTCACTCCGCCAGATCCAGATCAAGCAGCTGATAAACGCAAACGGTCTCGACATAGCGTTGTTGCAGGAGACCCACGCTGTCAGATCTGTTCAGGCCCAGTGGCGGCTCATTATGGATAAGGAGTGTTTCTTTAGTAACAGCTCCTCGTCTAAGGCAGGAATCATGTTTGTCTTAGGGAAACATTTCCAACCATCCTCGCTTCAATTTGCGAATATCATTGATGGCCATCTTGCCTCTGTGACCTTCTACCTCAATCAGGCCAAGTTTACAATCCTTAATGTGTATGCTCCAAGCAAAAATGGTGAGCGGATCTCATTCTTTGCTGAACTGAGAAAGTTCCTCCAAACACTGGATCTGCAGACTTGTCTAATTATTGGTGGCGATTTTAACTGTACTGTTAATGCCTCATGCGACCGAAACGGGCCGGAACCTCAACCATGTACCGCAAAACTCTTTGCAAATATCATCGCAAAATATAATCTCCATGATGTCTGGCGCTTGCAACACCCTTCCGAACAATCCTACACATGGTGTCGTTGTTCCAACAACCACATCTCACTTGCGAGGCTTGATCGCATTTATGTAAATTCTCACCTGTTACATGGAGTTTGCAAATCTGACATCGTGCCTTCCGGTTTCTCCGATCACTTCCTAGCTCGAGCATTCGTTCAACTCTCGAAACCGTGTCCAGGGAGTTCTCACTGGAAGTTCAACAATAGCTTAATAGAAGACTTCAACTTTATTCAGGCTTTTGAATCTTTCTGGACAGATCTCTTGGAACGGAAGCTAAGCTGTTCTGTTAACCCACTGGTGTGGTGGGATCTAGTAAAAACCCAAATCAAAGGCTTCTGCCAACAATACCAGAGCTTCTCAAAAAGGGCTGATTATGAAGCAAGGAAATTATTGCAATTAGAGATTTTACATCTTCAGAGGGTCACAGGACAAAATAATAATGTGCAAAGAGCCTTAACCGAAAAACAGTCTTTATTGAAAGAAATAACTGAGAGGAATGCACGTGGTGCCCTAGTTCGGATGAGGGTGCAGCACCTTAACGAGACAGACATACCAACAAAGTATTTTTTTTCCTTAGAGAAACGCCTCCCGAACAAACAGCTCTCTCAACTGCGTTTGGCAGACTCATCCATCACTTTCAACCAATCAGTTATTAAACTTGTCACAAAGGAATATTTCTCGAAAATATACTCGATGGAGCAAATAAATCCCGTCAGTGTCGCCTCTATCTCCGTAGGGCTGCCAGTGTTGTGTGAGGGTGGACGTTCCTACCTGGAGGGGCCCATTACCTTGGACGAACTTGGCGCCGCTCTGCACAGCCTTGCTGTTGGGAAAGCGCCCGGATTGGACGGACTCACAACTGAATTTTATAATAAATTCTGGCATCTACTGGGTCCCGAACTCCTCAACACCTTGAACGCAAGCTGCCAGCTTGGAGAGCTCCCTCAGAGTTGCCGACGGGCTATTCTCACCCTCATTCCAAAGAAAGGAGACCTGCTCTATATTAAAAACTGGCGCCCAATCTCTTTGCTATGCACAGACTATAAAGTATTCTCAAAAGCCCTGGCATTGCGACTTACTCCTCATCTCTCCTCATTGTTGAAAGAAGACCAATGTTATTGTGTACCCAAGCGCTCCATCTATGACAACATCTCCCTCGTAAGAGACATGATTGAACTGTGCAAAGAAAACCCCACAGATTTGGGACTCCTTCTCCTTGATCAGGAGAAGGCCTTTGACCGCGTCGATCATCGGTACCTCTTCAAAGTGCTTGAACGGTTTGGACTTGGTCCGACCTTCATTTCTTACATTAAGATACTGTATAACAATATCTCTAGTGTGCTTAAGATAAACAATGGACTTGTTACACCCTTGCCTGTCAACAGGGGAATTCGACAAGGTTGCCCCCTCTCTGGCTTGCTCTATGCTCTCTCCATCGAACCCTTACTGGGTTATTTGCGTGCTAGACTAACCGGGGTTGGGTTTTCTCATCTTGAACGGCCCATTAAGGTGCTGGCATATGCTGATGATGTGTGTGTTTTTGTGCGGAACCTCAATGACATTAACGTTGTCCGTTATTGTCTATCCGTGTTTGAAAAGGCTTCTTCAGCCAAAGTGAATTGGGAGAAAACGAGCGCCATTTGGCTTGGTCCGTCATGTCACTCGGCACCCAAACTTCCTGCTCCTCTTGCATGGGCCACTGATGGCGTGAAATACCTTGGAGTGTTCTTGGGTAATGACGCCATAGTAGCAAAGAATTGGGCTGGTCTGTTGGATCTTGTTGAAGGGAAACTGCAAAAATGGAGAAATCTGATAACACAACTGTCTTATCGTGGAAGGGTCTTGGTGATCAACAGTTTGGTGGCCTCTACCCTATGGCACAGGTTCTTTGTGCTGCACCCTCCGGTAGTGTTGCTTCAACAGCTCCAGAAGTGCTTTGTGTCTTTCTTCTGGGATGGAAAGCACTGGTTGCGACCCGAGGTCCTCAGCTTGCCACTGACCGATGGAGGCCAAGGCCTGGTTGACATAAAGAGCCGGTTAATGGCCTTTCGACTTTCGGTTGCTCTACGCATGCTGTACATGCACCCCTCTCCACCTTGGGTCGGCGTCGCTCGTCGCCTTTTGCAGCAGGCGGGGAGACTAGGCTATGACCACGCTATATTCTTGATGGATCTCTCGCATCTTGATATGTCTCCCCTCTCCAGGTTTTATCAAAGTGTACTAAACGCATGGCGAACTCTAACGACAACAAGAGCTACGCATTCGTACACAAAGCAAATGTTCTTGATGGAACCTTTGTTTTACAATTCAATTTTCCATGATATGCCTGCTGATAGGTGCCTCGTTCAACGCTTTGTCGCGAAGAACATAAAATCGGTCGCCGATCTTTTAAGCCCAAGTGGCAGTTGGATTGGAGCTGATGCATTGGCAAGCCTGGTTGGCGTGCGATCCTCCAGAGTTGTGGCACGTATGCTACGCTGTGTGCTTCATACCTATGTACAGCTTGCACCTAACTGGGAGCAAGTCCAAGCAGACAACGAACAAGGTGCCTCTCCTGCTACCTTTCCTGAACTTATTTGCAAGTTTTCTCTTGCCAACTCTCCTCCGTGTACCCCCTTTAGCATAGGATTCAATGGGTTTCCTAAACAAAAAGACCTCTATTTGGGTTGCGTAAGTTTCCTTTTGCAAGGGCAAATGACACAGCGGAGGGTTCGATGGAGAGACCTCTTACCTTGTTCCCCCCCATATTTTCCTAATTGGAAAGGATTCTATCATCCTCCTGTGCCGCCACGACATGGTGACCTCCAATGGAGACTTGCACACTGGATCCTCCCCTCTAACCACTTGCTGCACCGCTTCTCAAGTCTCCTAGCAGATGAATGTCCCTTTTGTAAAAGACCTGAAAACCTCTTTCATATTTATGTTGAATGTCAACGGTTGGCTCCTTTATTTATCTTTCTTAAGAATTGTTTTGGCAGGATTGGCTTGGTTTTCAACACTTGTGTTTTCATTTATGGCTTAGACATCTCACACAAGAATATGAATGATGTGTTAGGTAATTTCCTGCTTGCACAGGCAAAAATGGCAGTGTATAAATCAAGAAAAAGAAAAGTTGATGATCTCGGAGCTAATGAGGAAAATGCCTTATTCTTGTTTAAAAATCTTGTGACGAGCCGTGTAAAGTTAGACTTTGCCTTTTTCTCCATAACAGGAAGGCTGCCACAGTTTGAGACCAAATGGTGCGTGAAAGAAGTCATTTGTAAAATCCTGGAGAAACGTTTATTGTTTTGTGAAATGTTTTGTGCATAATTTTTACTGTATTTTACTGTATTAATATTTTTTGTTTGTTTCTCTGCTTGAAATGACAATGTGACCCCTATTTGGGGGTTTTCTTTTTCTATTTTTATAATAAAAAGATACAAAAGTCTCTCTCTCTCTCTCTCTCTCTCTCTCTCTCTCTCTCTCTCTTTCTCTCTCTCTTTCTCTTTCTCTCTCTCTCTCTTTTGCTCTCTCTCTCTTTTGCTCTCTCTCTCTTTTGCTCTCTCTCTCTCTCTTTTGCTCTCTCTCTCTTTTGCTCTCTCTCTCTTTTGCTCTCTCTCTTTTTTTTCTTCTCTCTCTCGCTCTCTCTCGCTCTCTCTCCTGCGTCACTCCACACAAGTGGGACATGCAAATAAAGCGTTTCTTCCCCCAACTTCAGCAAAAAATATAATAAAAAAGTAAGATTCAAAACCATGATATGAATATTTGAATAAATGTTATGAACTTGTGGTTGGGAGGGGAGAGAGGGATAGCATTTTGGGGTAGTGTTATGTTCTCTTCACCCAGCTATAAACTGCCATCCCGGTGTTTCACAGGCAGGGTGATTCATCAATGTGTGTGCTCTTCCTTGGATGGACATTAAACGGGCGTCGCGGCTGCCGACATTAGTTCGTGGACGTTAAAGATCCCACGGTGTCCTATGCGAAGAGTGCCAGCGCCGGCACCCTGACCAAATTCAAATTTCCTGCCATAACTACTGCTGGGAGACAGATGGAAAACCACCCAGTATAACCCCAGGCCAAGAAACTGCTTTGGCAGAAGCAATGCTCTGTACCATAGAGTATGGTAACATTGAATCCAATGTTCTCTTCTCTTTGTTTACATTTTGGTTTAGTAATTTTCATAGTTATCAGCTTTGTTGTGCTTCCTTATGTTGAAATTGGAAAATTCTTGCCATGTCTTCTTGACTGGTTGAGTCTGTCTGGTTGTCTGTATTTTTCTCGGCCAGCCCTTCATGAGTACAATTAGAGCAATGCGACTGTGTCACCAAAATGCCTCCGCATAATCTCTGCCCGTGACAACGCGTAGATGCCCTCGTTCACTGTTCTAAAAATAAAGAAGTTTCATTTAAATCCCTTCAGCTGTTTTCAAGTATCACATTTTTACCAGCCATGACAGGTTTCACATTGATCGGTGAAGCGGTTTCGGAGAAGGGATTTTTTTTAAATATCGGCTTTCAAGCTAAAATGGCTGCCACACCACGTGACATATGACCTTAATAATGAACACTCTGCATATGTATGGGTAGGAGATCACGTTTGTGAACTTTCATGTTGATCGGATAATGTTTGTTTTTCTATCCAAGATGGCTGCCAAGCCACGTGACCCACAGTGTTATCACTTTCAAACTATATGCAACAATCGTGTTAGATGACACTTGTAAATTTTCGCATCGATAGGGTAAGCGGTTTCAGAGATTTAATTATTAAATATTTTGCTTCAATCCAATATGGCTGCCACACCATGTGACCAATGATATTTTCGTGATCTACTTTTAATCGCCATGCCTAGTCAATGACACACGTAAAGTTTCGAGTCAATCGATTTGGTGGTTTGGGAGATGTTTTTTAAAGTTTTTAGGTTATATCCAATATGGCTGCCAAACCATTTGACCTATGATGTCAAAAGTTTAATATTTCAATAGAAATGGGTCATAGATCATGTGCATGCAATTTCAGATTTTTCGGATAAGGAATTAGATTAAAACATTTTTGGCTGGTATACCACTTCACCTATGATGTCATCATTATCATGATTTTGTTGGGCATTTGGAGTACTTGACAATGTGCCAAGTTTAAAATTTTTCCATTAAGCGGTTTCTGAAAAATATATTTTAAATTACTTGGTTTAATCCAAGATGGCTGCCATACCACGTGACCTATGACGTCACAATTGTCATAAAAATATTCTGCATTGGTGTCACTCCTACCCTGAAAGTTTCGTCTCAATCAGACGTGGTTGCTGAGAAAAACTAGGTTTAGCCCGCACGGACGGACAGACGTACAGAGGGGGAGGGGGAAGGGGGGAATGGGAAGGGGTAGGGGGGAGGGGAAGAGGGAGGGGGAAAAGGGAGGGGGAGGGGGAAAAGGGAGGGGGAGGGGGAAAAGGGAGGGGGAGGGGAGAAGAGGAGGGGGTAGGGTGGAGGGGGAAGGGAGGGGGAGGGGAGGACGGAGGGGGGAGGGGGAAGGGGGAGGGAAGGGGAGGGCCAGTCAACAATGACGTTGCAGTTCTCATGGTCGGAGAGCAGCACAACAATCGCGACATCGTCCTGCATCTTCGCAACAGCACGAAGCAGATTTGGAGACTCACTGATCCTGTGACGCCCTCCAGTACCGGCGTGCCGGGCGGGGGAAGGGAGACACGTACATTCCCAACCCGTACATTCGCCCTCTCGACTCAAGCTCACTCGGACAAAAGCCTCGCACAAATTACACCGTGAAGGCCCAATGGCCATGTCTATGCCACAAATCAAGTATGTGAGCGAGTCGGACGCACCGAATTGAAAATATATAGAACGCTCATACTCCGTGAAAAGTGAAGCCGCCGTGTCGGCATCTTGGTTAGCACGACTCGACCAACTCGCTTCGCGGATCTCGTTTGTTTTGAACGTGTGAATTACATGCGAACGCGTAACTGTGAGTTTATGGCGGCAAGGAACATCACGTGATCGCTCTGAGTGAATCAGCGCGCTGCTCTGCCACCTGCTCAGATTCCGTGTATAATATTGCTCGCTGAAATGCGCTGAGGTAAATATGAATAAAAAATATGGATCTCGTAAAGATGAAAGAAAAAAAACCTATGTGGTGTGAATGGCAATGTTCCTCGCTGAAATGTGAAAAAACGCAATCGTTTTTCGCTCTGAATTACGTGCGAACACGTAACTGTGAGTTTATGGCGGCAAGGAACATCATGTGATCGCTCTGAGCGAATCAGCGCGCTGCTCTGCCACCTGCTCAGATACCGTGTATAATATACCTCGCTGAAATGCGCTGAGGTAAATATGAATAAAAAATATGGATCATCAAATATTTTGAGGTAGGCCATGTTCTTCCAGGCTCAATGGCCATGTCTATGCCAAATATCAAGCACGTGAGCCTCTCCGTTTAGGAGTCTATCGGTAACATTACACACACACACACACACACACACACACACACACACACACACAAACTGTGTTTTATATATATAGATATATACACTACCAGTGAAAAGTTTTAGAACACCTCAATTTTTCCAGTTTTTATTGAAATTTACACAGTTTAATGTCTCAATAATAAAAATAAAAAAACACCTTTAGAGGCAATTTTTCCCCGCAAAGCGGGGGTTGGCCTTTTTCGGGAACCGTGGTTGTTGTTGTTTTTTGGTCCCCTTTTTGAAGCAATGTTTTACGGCCGGATGCCCTTCCTGCCGCCAACCCTTTTTGCCGCCTTTAACGACAAACAGGGAATTACCAGTGAACTGGTACTCAATTAGCCGACCTCGGAAGGATGACAGGCTGAGTCAACCCCCCTGGCGTTAATTCAGCGATCGACCGGGATTCGAACCCAGGATCCTAGGATCCTAAGCCGGCACCCTAGCCGCTAGCCCAACACCAGGGATTGTCTCAATGTCTCAATGTACTCTGAAATTAAGCCTAGAACAAATAAACAATTGGAGATAAAAAAATAAATCATAGAATCATTTTGTTTAACAAAATTTAATATAAATTTTTGACTCAGCAAAGTAGCCACCTTTTGCAGATATAACCGCCGAACACACTCGTGGCATTCTTTCTTCAATGGAAATCAAATATTGTTCGGGAAGTTCTTCCCAACAATGTTGCAGAAGTTCCCACAAATGTGTTGCACTTGTAGGTTGCTTTGCTTTCACCCTTCTGTCCAGTTCATCCCAAACCAGCTCGATGGGGTTTAAGTCTGGAGACTGTGCTGGCCATTCCATGATTTGAAGCCTACCGTCTTGTTCTTTTCTTCGAAGGTAGTTTTGACATAGCCTGGAGGTGTGTTTAGGGTCATTATCTTGCTGTAGGATGAACCCCTGACCAACTAGGCGTATACCAGAGCGTATTGCATGGCGCTGCAAAATGCTGTGGTTTGGTTCAGGGTGCCCTTTTGGTTCAGGGTGCCAGTCACTCTGTGCAAGTCGCCGACTCTGGATCCAGCAAAAGATCCCCAGACCATCACGCTTCCTCCTCCATGTTTGACAGTTGGTGTCACACACTGAGGAACCATCCTTTCGCCTACTCGACGGCGAACAAAAATCCTGCGTGATGAACCAAAGATTTCAAATTTTGATTCATCGGCGCATAAGACCTTCTTCCAGTCTTCAGTAGTCCACTGGCGGTGCTTCATGGCCCACGGCCCAGGCAAGCCTCTTTTTCTTATTTTGCTATCTTAGCAATGGCTTTCTTACTGCCACTCGACCTGTCAAACCTGCAGCTCGAAGTCTTCTCTTCACATTTGAAACTGAGACTTGCTTACTTCGACCAGTGTTAAGCTGTGCTTGAAGCTGTTGTCCTGTGAGCCGCCTATCACGCAAGCTGTTGACTCTCAGAAACTGGTCTTCCGATTCAGTTGTGGCTTTGGGTCTGCCAGACCTCTTCCTGTCAGAGTTTCCTCCAGTTTCCAAGTGCCTTTTGATGGTGTAGGAAACTGTACTCACTGACACCTTGGCTTTCTTTGCAATTTCTCTGAAGGGAAAGACCTACACTTTTAAGGGTTATAATGGTCTGTCTGTCTTCCTTTGTTAATTGCCTTTTTCTCGCCATTATGATAGCGATATGCTACTTCCTGCAGTGCAATATTGTCCAAATAATGCTTCAGAGGGTGTAATAACAGTCTGTTCCAATACTGCTTTTATACAGACAGCGGGTTTATAATCAAGTAATCAGCAGAGGTTGGGACACCTGTAGGAATTGTTTGCATCAACTTTCAAGGCTTAATTTACTTACATTAAGCCTTGAAAGTCGTGTAACCTGAAATGGTAAAGTGGTGTCTGCCCCCCCCCCCAGCTCTCTCTGGGCTCTGTCCCCCAAATATTCCTACAGGTCGCACAAGATCTGCCTGCAACCCTCTTATGGTTAAACTGCCAAAATCAAGACTTTCTGCTCACCTTCACGACTTCATTCCTCTTTTCTCCCGCCTCTGGAACAAACTCCCTCACTCTCTTCAATCCCACTCCACCGTCCAGGTCTTTAAAACAGCTGTTCACCACCATCTCTTATCTTCCCCCATCCAAAACCTTGATCTTTTCTACCCCCGCTAATTTCACCCCAAATCCTACACTTTTTTGAAATACCAACTTCTGTCCTGGAAGTCCTTGGTCTCCTTGTGTTTTATACCTCTCCCACCCCCGACCCCCCTTCCCACGCCTCCTCCCCCCAGGCCCTCTCCCTCCCGCGCTTCTCCCTGCTCTCAGGTGTTGTGTTTGTGTGCTTCCCCTCCTCTCCCCATCTTGTCTTCCGCTCCCTCTTTTTGTATGTTTTGTTTGTCTGGTTGATTTGTTTGTGAAATAAATGTTACCTCTTTCACGAGCCTCGATTCAGTATTTAGAAAAAAAAAAAAAAAAAAAAAATTGCTGTTGTTAACCCATTACTTGTTCCCTGAAGAAGGCCTTTTTTTACAATATAATTGTGCAATTTACATTATTTTCCCATTTTTGCTAACCTAAACTTTTTTTTTAAACTTCGAGCAGTTTAATGCTTACCTTTACCATTTCAGGTTATTCACTGGACATGAATTGCTTAAATTTCAATAAAAACTGGAAAATTGAGGTGTTCTAAAACTTTTAACTCATAGTACATATATATATATATATACGAGTATACAGTTGTGGCCAAAAATATTGGCACCCTTGCACTTTTTTCAAATAACTCACAATTTTCTCGAAAAATAAGTTGAAATTGACGAAAGTATTTGGTCTCCACAATTCTTTATTTCACTGTTAATATTACAGAACCTTTGTTCAGAACTTAATATATTCTTTAAAATAAGAAAATAAAAAGAAATGGCATTGACAAAATTATTGATACCCGAGACTTAATATTTGGTAGCACAGCCTTTGGACAAAATAACTGCAGTCAAGAGCTTCCTACAGCCATGAATGTGCTTCCCACACCTCTCTACTGACAGTTTGGCCCACTCTTCTTGTGAAAACGACTCCAGTTCTCCCAGATTTGAAGGGTGCTTTCTCCTAACTGCTGTTTTAAGATATACCCACAGGTGTTCAATGGGATTTAGATCTGGACTCATTGCTGGCAACTTCAGAACAGTCCAGCGTTTTGTCTTGAAACATTCCTGGGTGCTTTTTGAAGTGTGTTTGGGGTCAATGTCTTGCTGCAAGACCCATGACCTCTGACAGACATCCAGCTTTCTGACACTGGGTTGAACATTGCACTCCAAAATTCCTTGGTAATCTCCTGATTTAATGATGCCATGTACACATTGAAAGCACCCAGTGTCAGAGGCAGCGCAGCAACCCTAAAACATCACTGAACCTTCTCAATGTTTGACTGTAGGGAAGGTGTTCTTTTCTTTGAAGGCTTCATTTTGTTTTCTGTGAACATAAAGATGATGTGCTTTACCAAAAAGCATTAATTTGGTCTCATCTGTCTACAGGACATTCTCCCAGAAGAATTTTGGCTCATTACCTCCACCACCAAAGGTGGATGGAGGTTATGTTTTCACCTGCGTTGTCTGTTTGTTTGTTTGTGAACAAAATATCTCAATATCTTGTGGACGGATTTGGACAAAATTTGGCAGAGATGTAGCGTATATCACAAGGGCGAAATGATTAGATTTTGGTGACGATCCGGATTTGGATCCGGCTACTAGAATATTTTAAGTGATTCTTCACCATTGGGAGATCGGGCCAAAAACGATACATAGCAGGATATCTCAAAACGTTATGGATGGATTTGGACAACACTTGGTGGACAGGTTGTGTGTGTGTGAAGGAAGAATCGATTCGATTTTGCTGAAGATCTGAATATGGATTCGGATATGAGAATTTTTTTTTTTTAAAGTGGTTCTTCACCATTGAGTGATATGGCCAACCAGGCAGAGATATGCTCTCTACTGAGTGCTGTTCTTCAGGTGTATTTTGGCGAACTCCAATCTGGGTTTCTCAGCAGTGGGGTCCTCCTGGGTCTCCAACCATAGAAACCCTTTTCATCAAGTTGGCGACGGATGGTGCTGGTTGAAACCGCCGTACCTTGTGTCTGAAGGTCAGCTTGAATCTGTTTGGCAGTTGATCGAGGTGCTTTCTCCACCATTCGAACAATCCTTCGCTGCAATTTTCAATCAAGTTTTCTCTTGCGGCCACGTCCAGGGAGGTCGGCTACAGTGCCATGGGCCTTAAACTTCCTGATAACATTGCGTACGGTGGACAAAGGAACATCAAGGTCTCTGCAGATGGAGTTGTAGCCTTGAGATTGTCCATGCTTGGCTACAATCTTGTGCCTGACCTCCTCAGACAATTCTCTGGTTTTCTTTCTTTTCTCCATGCTCATTGCGGTACACACAGTGATACAAAACAGCAGAATCCCTCCTTTTCATGATCCAAACTGGTTGAATGTTTTTTTGTTTTTTTTGCAGGCACCTACAACTCACCACAGGTGGGTTCAATTCCAAGGTAAAGGAGAATCACCTGCTTGAAATCTAATTATTTCTAACAACTTCTAAAAGGTGCCAATAATATTGTCCGGGCCATTTTAGGATTTCTGTGTGGAATCGGCGAAGATTTAGTAACTTTTTTTTCAGCTTTTTTTGTTTAGATCCACTGCAAACCAAAGACATACATATGTGGACACCAAAATATTTTTTAATTTAAACAATTTTTGGAAGAAATGGTTCATTATTTGAAAAAAGTGCGAGGGTGCCAATATTTTTGGCCAAGGCTGTATATACACACACACACACACACACTACCAGTCAAACGTTTAGATACACCCAACAGTTTTTTAAATATATTTTACTGTTTAATGTACAAAATGAACATAAGATGTTAACAAAACTCTTACCAAAGATATATCTGCTTATCTACTAATAACATATTGTGATTCAATGCATCTTTCTTGTGTGAAACGTAGGTTTAAAGCAATTTTTGGAAATAGCTCGAAAAGTGCAATGTTAAATCCAAACTGAAACGTGAAGTTAATGTTATTAACGTTGCATCTCAGGAGCAAAAACTGTTTACAAATACTCTGCTCTGTGTGGAATGAATGTTTGTGCTTAGTTTCTTCATCACGTGCAATGTCTATTATTGCCCGGCGTAGCAAAAAATGTTTACAGAAAGGCCAGGCATACAATCTAATGAGTGTTTTTGTGTTTCAGATTGCATGAACCTGGGTGCCAAAGCTCAGCTAATGCCAAAAAAAGACAGGCAATTGTAACTTTGAGAAAAGAAGGCAATCTTGATATTTGTCTCATTGAAGAATGAAGGCTAATGAATATTGAAGGCTAATGCCAAAAATCTTGATATGATATTTGTCTCAATATCATAAATTGAGACAAATTGCAAAAAAATTATAAGTGTCAGTAAATGCAGTTGCTTGTACCATTGAGCGACATAATGAAACTGGTAAAAATGCGGATAGAAAACGTTCTGGTCGACCAAGAATCACAACAGAATTGCAGGACAAGTAATCCGAGTCAAAGTCTGCGCAACAGACATCTTACAGCACCGGAAATTAAAGCCCAGCAAAACAGCTCCAGCATTGCAACTGTTTCAAGGCCTTCTTTTCTCAAAGTTACAATTGCCTGTCTTTTTTCATGTGTGGTGTTTGTTTCATGTGTTTTTCATACACATATACACAGTAGTATAGTTTTCCAAAATACACTGTGCAGGATATCAGGATGAGGATACATGCATTAAAGTACTGTCTAATTCAGTGCAATGCCCATCTTTAGCTGATTTAACCCTTTTTGGGCTGGGGGCGGTGGGGGAGCCAGATTGACGCCATGTATAAATTTCGCGAATTATGATTTTTTTTCCTGGAAGTCTTGTGCATCTTTTGTTGCCAAATTTATTCCACAAATTTAGTAGAACTACCTCACCATCAGTAACCCCCTATCACGTGTTAGCTTTGATGCAATAAATGAAGAGAATCAATGCTAAGAACTTCATCATGTGATCCCCTTTGTGTGTCTTTAATTTTCATGTCAATAGCGGACACCGAAGGTGGCGATAGGCCTAACATGATATATAACATGGATCTCTGGATACGAGACAACAACAAGCCGATTATATTTTGGTTATGCCATCTTTGGCTACAGATGCAGTCTATCAGTGGGATACCAAAACGTAAACTGTTCAGCCTGATGGAGGTATGTGCTCTAGCAAGTAACGTTCTAGTTCAATACTGTATTGATGGTATATCAATTCACCATTGTAGTTTAAGCTACCTGCAATTTTAGAAACTGTTTTACACTTGTGCATTGCAATGTCGAGAACTTCAATGACAGTTTGAACCTTCATCATGAACAGCAGCCTGAGGCATCTTGGTGTGGACCCCTTCGCTCATCATTGAGCATTCTAAATTCAAAATTTAGGTGAGATTGGGCAAAAACTGTTGGAGGAGCACACACACATGTATTTTATAGTGCACATTCATTTTGCATAATTCAAGGGCACACACTAACAAGCATGTTTCTACAGCATACCCTCTGGTGCAAGTGTAGTTCCCTGCATCCTCCATCGTGGTATTCTGAAGCCACAGAGCACCACGTGCAACAATGAACCTGGAGTCCCCAGGAAGCACACTCCTCGATGTCTGTTCAGCTGCAGACGACACAGACCAGGATGGCTGCTCGTCCCTTTGCCTACCTTCGACAGCAATATTGGATGGAGGTACAGGACATCGGACAACTGCAGATTCTCCCACCAGGCTTCCATGATTCATATTGTAACAAATAACTGTGGAGGTAAGAAAGACCTGTTAAAAATTGTGTGCAAAATGAACATGTTACCTGCCTTAATTTATGGCTTTACAAAGGGCTTTCTTGCTTGAGAATTCATGTGACTTATTTGGAAGATATGCTATACAGTGTAACCTGCCCTTTAAATGTAAAAGTGAAAGTCTTCTTCACTTTCAATTGGAATCACATGATGATGAGCCAAAGATGGCAAAATCGTTTGGTATTGACATTATTGTGTACAATTGTGACATTTGTTTCACGGAACTTGTGTTTGGCAGATGTAAGTCAGGTCCTTACCTTGTTGGCTTTGTTGGGTGCCCATAGTTGGTGATAGCACTGAAGCTAGTCCAAGCACCAACTGCAACAACAGCTTTGTGGTGGCCATGATGTTCCACATATACACTGAGGTAGTGAAATAAAGCACAAAACATAGGGCATCACATTAGTTTTCTGAGTGTTGTCCATCAACATTTGATATCATTGCAGATACGTTGAAGCAATTGGGGGTTTTTTGGCCAATGAAAGGTGGTTATTGGGTTTTTTTTGTTTTAAGAAACCCTCTACAACTGGGTTTCTCAACCGGGGGTCCAAGGATCCCATAGTGCCGCCAGAGGGTCCGCAAGATGACAGGGGGAAATTATTGACTCAGTCGAGTGTTTATCATAAAGTGAGTGCTTCCGTTGGTTAATCCTGAGTACTGGTACACCCGCTCACTATGGGAGAAGCAGGGGGAGTCATGTCGGGGAGGGGGGAAATATCGCAAAATGGAAATATTATGGGCTCAGTGCGGTGATGAGTTCCAGGTATGCCATGATGCAGCAATGAAGCTGTTACTACCACTCAGCAGCACCTACCTGTATGAGGCTGGCTTCTCAACAGTGACAGAACTGAAAACTATATATAGGTCAAGATTAAACATTGAAGATGACATGCATGTCTGCTTATCAAAATTCTCCCCGCACATTGGCAGTATTATTGCTAGTCACCAGCAGCAGGCCTCGCATTAAGTAGAGCTTGTGTTTGGACTACAATTAGAAAAGTCCACTGCAAGTGGTATTATGAGTAAAGGTTTTTTTATGTTTTGAAATGCCATTTGATACACCTGGAGTTTGCATGCTGGTCATTGAGCAAGTACCAACTTTTGAAATACCAACCTCTTTCCTGGAAGTGCTTGCAGTGTCCATGTGTTTTATACTTATTCCACCCCACCTCCCCCCCTTTCCACGCCACCTCCCCCTCAAGCCCTCTCCCTCTCACAGATCTCTCGATGTCCCTGCTCTCAAATGTTTTGTTTGTGTCCTTCCCCCTCTCTCCCCATCTTGTCTACCGCTCCCCTTATTTTGTGTTTTATGTGTCGTTTTTTTTTGTGATTAATGTTAGCGCTTTCACGAGCCTCGATCTTGTATACAAAAAAAAAAAAGTAAACCTTTGATTCAGGCTGTCTCACCAAACTGAGCAACCAGGCAAGAAGGACATTGGTCTGGGAGGTGACCAAGAACCCAATGACCACTCTGACAGAACTACAGAGTTCCTTGGCTGACATGGGAGAACCTGCCGGAAGGACAATAGTCTCTGCAGCACTTCACAAATCTAGACTTTATGGGAGAATGGGCAGATGGAAACCACGACTGAGAAAAATGCACATAACATCACACCTGGAGTTTGCAAAAAGGAACGTTTCCCCTCCATCCTTCCCCTCCCCTACTCTTCCCACCTCCCCATATACATACTGTACATGTGTATATGTATATATATATGAAGCTGTGTGGTGAACCTGGAATTTGGGAGTTTTCGTTTGGGTGGAGGGGTGAAAGAGAAGGAGAAGCAAGATATCAGGAGAAATTTTGGAAACCATGACATCAACCTGGATGTGATGAAAGAGTTGCAGGCTCTATGCTTCTACTTCTTTCTGGATGATGTCAACAACTTTGCTTTCCACAGCATTCAGGAAAGATAAGTATGAAGCAGAGGCTTAGTCCATTAGGCATTAGCAGAGAGCAGTACCCCCATTGAGCTACAGACAAATGCCTTTTATGGTCTGAGAAGTTCAGACTTACCAGGGACTCATTTGCCATGATGTTATGCCCAGTCTGTGGCTAGTTCTGGTGTCCAGTTTTTGGGGTGAGGATGTTTGATTTCCCTTGATTAAAGGCATGTTCCAAGTGTTGGACCAGAATCTGATCCTTTCCAAGTCAGCATGGAAGAAAAAACCACTGCCTGCCCTCAACACATGTGTGGAATGTGATATTACGAGGTCAATTGGAAGTATTCTGTGAAACGTCAGAGGGTTTTTCATAACATTTAAAATGGAGCCATCCCCAAATTGATGAGCCTCAACAGGAAAAAGAGCTTTTAGTTCCAAATAACGTTCAATATAATGGCTGCAGTAACTTTTGTTGTTTTAGGGAAAAGCAGTCCATAATATAAATAAATAAATAAAGTGCGTTTCCTTACAAGGAACCGCAACGTGGGTGGAGGCCATTCGGCCCATCAAACCTGCACAATGGTGGCCAACCTATAGGTGTGTGCCTTGTCTTCTGTAAACACTGAGAGCATCAAGGAAGAAAGCTGCATGTACAATTAAGTTATTTATTTATTTATTTTTGTATACAAGTTGAGGCTCATTAAAGAGCTAGAACATAGAACGGATCAGGACACAGCATAACAAAGGGAAGAGCAGGAGACACAGGAGATGCCAACAGCAGGGAGGAGGGAGAAGGTAGACGGAGACGGACAAACGAGGGATGCAGGTAACAATGAGGGGTTGGGGAGAACGCAAGGGTGGACAAGATGGATATGGAAGCAAAACTAGAAATAGTGGTGAACAGGTGGTGGGAAGTGGGAAAGGGGAAGTGAAGATCATAGACCCATGAAAGTTCCACAAAAACATAACTTTTATGTCAAGTAGAAAAAAGTCGATTTGGCGCTCGTTTTCTGGAAATGTATTTTTTAACAAGTGGTGCACGGTGAGTTGTTTGTGTGGTGGGGAGATGGTGAGGGGGTTTGGTGGATTAGGGTACATTGTTTGGGTCTTTCACACAATCATTTAAATGCTGCCAATTGTTGCCTCTCCAAAGGAAGAATCCAGTTGTGGCCATTTCACAAAACACACAAACATGGCAGTTTGGATGAAAACTATCCTGAGCTCACAATCTATATATTCCACAATGCAAACCCACTCAGCCCACACAATTTGGCAACCTCATGAATGAGAGGAAAATGCCATCGATGACGTCACAATCTCTTAGCAGCTTGACATCTACTGTGCGACTTAAGTAGCGATATTTATGGCCTGCACCTGCTTAATATTACAGGTATTGTCTGAAAAGGAAGCTCAGCTATTTCAGCCTTGCTAAGCTCAGCTATTGTACTATTTCTCCAATATACCTGCATTGATAGAATGATGCCCAAATGTGGGAGTGTACAGATCAAGGTGTGACACAGGTACAATGGGCCAGAGTCTTCTCCTGGGTCTTCACATTTGTAGGTTGATTTGTGTCACTGCAGAAAATTTCTTCTACATCCATCAACCAACACCGGGACGGGTACCTTCATTGGCTGGACAACACCGGGACAGGTACAACCATATGTTTGTGGCGTGGTTCTTAACACTGCTACTGTTAATTGTGCCTATTTTCCTAAATACAAAGTGCTAAGAGAAATAAAACTTGATATTTCAGACTCGGCTTGTAATTCCTGCTGCAGCTTTAATGACAACGCTTGAGTTGATAAAGACAATGTTATCTGCTTTATCCCTCAAAGGAAGATTGTGTAAAGTCTCATGTCAGAGAGGTTAAGGAACTGAAATAACTCCGAATTAGCGAACTGTCCCCAAACCTGGGCAGGGAATTTGAAATATTTCCAGGGTTCCAGTCCAAAGACCGACTGCTATGGAATTTGGGACGGGGTCTCTCACATCCACATTATAAGCAGTACAGCCAGCTTAACATCACTTGAGAATGGAAGCGTAGTCCATGACGTGGTGCCTTTCTGCTGGGAGTGTAGCAATTCCATAATATATTAACCATATTAATATTCAGAAAATTGGGCTTGTGTTTTATTAGTTTATTTTAGGTATCCGAAATAAGCTCAAAGAGTGGGTGTCATCAGTCCGTTAACGTTTGACTAAAACTTCCTCTAACTAACATCCTCTAACACTAAAACATCCTTTGACTAAAACAAAACGAAAATATCATCCCCTTCCTGTTCAGGCTGGAGTTCCCCAAGGTAGTGTTCTGGGCCCTGTGCTTTTTCTGGTCTTCATCAATGATCTCTCTGACTCTCTTGAAAATCCTCTCTATCTCTTTGCTGATGACTCCACTCTCTGCCGCTCCATTCCTCATCCCTCAGATCGGCAGTCTGCAGCCTCCTCACTCTCTGCAGACCTGGACAAAATCACAGACTGGGCAAACAAGTGGAACATGTCTTTCAATCCTGACAAATCTCACACTCTTACTATGTCTCTCCGAAAAGACCGACTGGACAACCCTCCCATCTACTTTCTGAACAATCCCCTCCAATAAGTTCTATCACTCAAGCTTTTGGGTCTCAATTGATTGAATCATAGACCTCCCAGACTCAGATCCAATGCTATATATACACAAAGAATTAAGTTAAGCACCCCCCCCGTTTTTTTACAACCTCGCACATTACAAGTTTGTTGTCGTCAAAACAGTGTAATATACCCATGATATTGCTATATTTTCTGGAGAAGTGATATTATGGTCACATAAAAACATAACAATCATGCCGTTTTCAATATTTTATTCTGAATAATTTAAGGTGAAATCTTTTGGGAATTTTAGGCATATTTTCACCTCAATTTAAGTATGGAGCTATAGGTCCATCACGGACAGTGTGGATGACGTTTATGTTTTCTAACGTACAGTCATTGTTCTGAGAAGACCTCTAGCGATCTTTGCGTCAATAACGTGTGTAGGACCCACGTGATCGGATCACTACTCAACCCAACTCAACCCTACGAGTGCACTCATCTGCATTTCATCAATGGATAATTGCTAATGTCATACCAATCATTATTTGATCTCACATACCTTAGAATATATGCCAATGTATACATATACACAAAGAATATATATTAGGGGGTGCTTACCTTAATTCGTTGTGTAGGGGTGCTTAACTTAATTCTTTGTGTATATATATATACACACACACGAGCAGAAATACCCGGCGTTGCCGGGCGGGGGAGGGGGGGGGGGGGGAGAGGGTGATATTATTTTGCACAAATTTATTTGTAGTGTTTGTGATATTACATTTTCATAAGCAATTTAGGTTGAAGATCTAGGTTAAAAAAATATATCTAATTTCAAAGAAGAACCCCTCAGCACATACATACGTAAGCGGTAGTTGCGGACTGGAAGTTTGGGACGATTACACACCACCACGTGATTTAAAACACTTCACAACCACGGAAACAAAAGTTTGAGGGAGTAGTTCAATGACAACACAGACACTGCCCAGATGTGTAGATGAATAGATCGATGACAGTACCTGAGTTGCTGTTTTGTCATGGTTTACACCAATCATAATACAAACAATTATTATGCACAAATGCATTTGTAATATACAGGATGTTACATTTTATAAAAAATTGAAGTTGAAGATTTAAGTTGAAAAAAAGAAAAATCTAATTATTTAAAATAAAAATAAAAAAGTTTCACAAAATTTCAAAACAAATACCCTAAGGACATACACACGGGAGAGACAGGTGCATATCAGAAGGTTGGTACGATTTCACAAAAGTTTGAGGGAGTAGTTCAGTGACAACACAACACAGACACTGCATATATATATATATATATATATATATATATATATATATATATATATATAAATTCAACATCAAAAGAAACATCAAATCTTTAGGACACTCATTGAAAGCCCCCACGCAAAAATGAAAAATATTTGAACACAGGTAAAGTTCAGTTATCTTTACTAAACACATGTCAATAAACAAGAGATTGCCTCAATCACAAAAAAAACAAAAAGCATGAACATCACAAGGGGTGGTGCAACAAAAGTCACAGCACTGCAACACAAAGGCATGCACCTGAATACAGTCAAAACAAAATGTCACAGGAATGGACACAACACTCCTAACAGTCAAGGACAGAATGACAGCAGTCCTCAATATCGTGTGTGTCCTCCCTGAGCTGTGATGCAGGCTGTACACCTCCGACGCATAGTCTGTACCAGGCGTCTGATGTGGTCCTGGGGAAGTCTGTCCTTCTCTTTCTGCAAGCCTTGAATGAGCATTTGCCTATTGACAGCCGTTGATCTCCTCGATGCAAGACGTCGACCAAGCTCATCACGTAAATGCTCAATGGGATTTAGGTCAGGGGAATAAGGCATTCAAGGCATCACTTCAACACCCTGTTCCTGGAGGAAGTTGGTGGTCAGGCGAACAGCATGGGGTCGAGCGTTGTCCTGCTGGAAAACTGCGATGTCAGGATTAACCTGGAGAAATGGCAGCAGATGAGGTCTCATAACTTCATTGACATAACGCTGACTAGTGAGATTGCCTTCGATGACGACCAGAGGTGTCCTGAAACGGGTGGAATTGCCGGCCAATACCATCACACTGGGTCCTCCCCAACGATTGAGCTGGTGAATACAGCATGATGCATACCTTTCCCCACCTCTGCGCCATACCCGTTGACGCCCATCAGCAGCATGGAGGCAAAATCTGGACTCATCGCTGAACAAGACTGCACTCCACTGTTGCTGTGTCCAGCGCCGATGCTGCAGACACCATCTTAGTTTGTTCCGCCGATGCACTGAATTCAACACTGGACCTCTGCAAGGACGTCTTGCCACTAGGCCCCGGCTTCTCAAGCGCCTCCGCATAGTAGAGACACTGATGCGGTTGTTGTGGTGACCTTTTTTCACTGCAGCTGTTTGCGTCGCAGAGTGGAAACGATCACGAAGATGCTGCAGCACAATCCAGCTGTCTTGGTTTGGGGTGGTTACCCGTGGTCTTCCTCTTCGTGGACAATCATTCACAGTTCCAGTTTCACCACAACGCCTGGCCAGGTTGGAAATTGCAGGCTGTGGGCAACCAAGACTTTGGGCAAATGTTTGCTGGCTTACACCAGCCTCGAGCATCCCAATTGCCCTTAAACGTTGTTCAGATGTCAGGCATGGCATCTGAATTTTCTTGTCGTTTTCCCTGTCAGAAACCTTTAGAGTGACTATAGACAGCAGTAAATGAATGTCTGACCACGAGAACTGAAGGATTTCATTATGAGGGTCATTATGTAAAGTGTTACGTCGTCCTCTACAATCTCCTGGTCTCGGTAACCTCCGAACCCCGAGAGGAACCCCGGCAGAAAAATATATTACCCTGTGTTGAAAATCAATAGTGAAACCACACCAATGATTATAAATGAACAAACGTGTATTATACGTGTACACACACGTGTACACACAGGTAATACGGTACAGCAAATGGCCATTAAGAGTGCACTCTATATATCTCTTACATACAGTCAGGTCACTCACGGCGCGGTCAGCGAGTGCAACGACACTCCTCAATGTCTCTGACTTTTCCCAAGGCGAATGGGATTCGCTCACGCGGTCAATGGAACGAAATCTGGTTGATCTCGCTCTCCAGTCGATCTCCGAAGCGTGTACAGTGGGCAAGGGTGCTCTTCCCGCCAAACTGTACAACAGCGCCCTCCAGAGGCGCACCTTCACCGCTCCCTCAGCAAACCGCAACGTAATTGGAGACGAAGCCGTCGCACACCTCCATCCCCGGCAGATGGTAGGATGTTGGGGTGAAGATGACAGGAAGCAAACCTTCACAGGTGTCCGACGCACGGGGTGCAAGATCGCCGACAGCTCTGGCTTGAGCCGATGCAACGAGATGAGGATTCGTCAGAATCTCAGCGCCCCAAATCTGTCTACGCAGATTTCTCCACTCCAGCAAATATTCTTATCGCCGGATGTCCCTTCCAGGAACTCAAAATCCCCTCGCAGATGTCGGGAAACCTTGCTCGTTCCGGAGCGCTGACGTCATGCGTCTTCTCCGACTTTGCTTGCGCCGCTTCTCCCTCTTCACCTCATTGTCTTCTCGTTCGGTTTCCTGTTTCACTTACAGTTATCCTTTTTAACTTTTGATAACCGTTCGTGAATAATAAACGTTGTGAAACTAATAATAATACATAATATCAGAAACATGTCCAGTGGGTGAAAACCACCCCAGCGGAAGTGACGAATCCATAACACTTCCCCCCCCTCAAGAAAGAAAGTTTGAACACAGCGAAAACTTTCTTTGCATGCAAACTTTTTAAAAACAAAAGTAAATTCACAATCCAAATCATCAATTCCCATGGGCAACAATTATCAACATCTCAAAAAGAAAGCAACAAAATTTCACACAACCCACAGAGATTTCCAAAGTTAATTCACTCTGGACAAAGCATCAGCAACGACATTGTCCCTGCCCTTTACGTGCTCAATTTCCAAGTTGGACTCCTGCAAAGCCAAACTCCATCTCATCACCCTCTGATTTTTACTTTCAGTTTCTTGCGAATGAAGGTTAAGGGGTGGTGATCCAAAATCCAAAGGCCAGCCAATCTATAGCACTTTTCCCGGGAGGCCGAGCTGAAGGCCAGGTTCCATGGTGGTTGGGTGGTGAGGCCTGGAAGTATTCCCTACATGGACGCCTTTAGGAATGTGGAGTTCACTGTTAGTCCGTGCCGGAACGTTTACTACATGGATGCCTTTAGGAACGTGGCGTTCACGGATAATCCGTGTAGGAATTTTTGCTTGGCTGCTCCGCAGCATTCAGTGCTTCAACTCTTTCTAACTTTCGCAATAATCCCGGTTGGACCGCTTGTCCCTGTGGTCACGGAAATAGCGGTCTCCTTCTCGGCCGCTACCCTGATAATCATTCTTTCGGGAGATGCCGTAACTCTGGGAGCCTCCATAGTAATATCGGCTGCGGCCACCACCAAAACTACCGCCAAGTTGTCCTCTTCTGTAGACCCCTCGACGCCTACGAAATGCCTTCCCTACTGTTATGGTCCGACCCTCCAACTTCTTGCTATTCAGATCCTTTTCTGCATCTCTGGCGTCCTTTGAGTTTTCAAACGTGACAAAGCCAAACCCTCTTGACTTTTGTGTCTCCCTGTCTTTTATCAGCACTACTTCCAAAAGCGATCCATATTTGCTGAAGGCAGACTCCAGAACATCTTCCTTTGTTTTGAAGTTCAGTCCACCTACAAATAACTTGTTAACTTTGTCACCATCCCTAACTGGTGTGGTGTTATTTTCCCTACTGGGCTTTTTAACAACCATCGGGTTACAATAACTTGACCACCGGCCAAATCATTCCCGATAACAACAGATACTCCCTCTACAGCAAGAGTGGCTTGTAAACCTACGGTAACTGGTACTGACACCACATCGGACTCCAAATGGATGGCATGAAGTGGAGCTCTAACACAGCCACCAATCCCCTGTAAACGAACACTATCACCAGTTGCCGTCTCCTCTGGCTATGGCAAGGTGCCTTGAAGCATTAAAAATTGATGTGCTCCGGTGTCCCTCAATACCCAAACAGGTTTTCTGGTAGTCGGGTCTCCATCCAGTGACACCAACCCCTCTGAAATAAATGTATGGTAACTCTTTTGAGGGCGATTTCTCACATTGGCCATTGCATTCGGAGTTGTACTAGTCGAACTCCGCTCCTGATTTTCCTTTCCCAGAGCATAACAGTGGGACATCAAGTGTCCAGGTTTATGGCAAAAAGCGCAAGTAGGCCCGGAGGAGAACCTCATGGTTTGTCTCGAGCGCCCCGGAGGATAAGTCTGCCTTGGACCTGTTGTCTTCTGATTTCTATAAGTCGTAGTCTCAGCGTGGTCCTCAGTCATCTCGAGGCCGCCCCCCTGAATCTTCGTTCTCCGCACCAGATGTATCACAACTCTCCGTGCGAACTCTAAGCGGGAAGTTAGGTTTATGGAACCTCATCCTGTGTGTTAAGGCATAGTCATCTGCCATGGTTGCCGCCTCATACAACTTTGGTACTTTCCTTTCCTCCAGATGTACTTTAATGTCCTCATGGACACACTGTTGGAATTCCTCCACCAGGATCAATTGTCGCAATAGTTCGAAGTCTTTCCCGACTCCTTTTGAATCACACCACTGATCAAACATGGTTTCTTTCATTCTGGCAAACTCCACATGGGTCTCATTCTCCCTCTTCCTGGCGTTCCGGAATTTTTGCAGGTAAGCTTCAGGGACCAATTCATAGGCCTTGAGAATGGTTTTCTTCACTATCTCATAATCTGCACATTGCTCAATCAGTAAAGCCGAATAAATATATTGAGCTTTACCCACCAGAACACTTTGCACTAATATGGTCCAGGACTCCTCCGGCCATTTTAGCATTTGAGCCACTTTCTCAAAGTGTAAAAAAAACTTGGCTACCTCCTTTTCATTGAAGGGTGGAACCAGCCTCACATGTCTGCCAACATCCCAGGTGTTTTGACTAGTTGTCGAACCAGTCGGAATGGGTGGTACCTCTCCCCATTCTCTCATTAACTCCAGCTCCTTGACTTTAATTTCCTGCTGACGCGCCAATTCACGGTCCTTTAACTCCCTTTCAGCTCTTCTCTCCTCTGCTTCGAGTTCTCTTGCAGCTCTCCTTTCCTCTGCTTTTTTGTCTTCTAACCTTTCCTGGAGTTCTCTTTCCACTCTCCTTTCCTCTGCTTTTTTCTCTTCTAACCTTTCCTGGAGTTCTCTTTCCTGTACTTTTAACCTTTCCTGGAGTTCTCTTTCCTGTACTTTTAACCTTTCCTGGAGTTCTCTTTCCACTCTCCTTTCCTCTGTTTTTTTTCTCTTCTAACCTTTCCTGGCTCTTCAATTGCATCTCCGTTTTTTGGAGCTCCACACTTTCTTGTTCTTCTGGTAACCAATCCAAGGCTCCCTCTCTCCATGTTCCTTGTTCCACCATAGATTCTATCACCACTGTCTGCATCTGTTTTCTTCATTTTAGCTCGGACCTCCAAGCTAAAATGTTTGCCCAATATCAAGAGTTCCGATTTTAGTAACGCTCGTAACTGTGCCTCACTAGGGGTCGCTGTAAATTTATCTGCGTCAAACTCCATGGTGACTATCAGTTAACACCTGTTAACCTTCACACAAGAAATTTCCCCAAAAAAAAAAATATTTTTTTTTGGTTTTTTGAAAAATATGGGAATGTTGAACAAATTCCAAAATTGGAAAATTTGGGAATGCTAGGGAATTCTATCCCAGACGATATTTAGGGAATTTTAGATCCCGGACGAAGACCCAATTGTCAATTGGAGTAAATTGGACGAGCCCCCAATTTCTGTTACGGAGTCCTCTACAATCTCCTGGTCTCGGTAACCTCCGAACCCCCAGAGGAACCCCGGCAGAAAAATATATTACCCTGTGTTGAAAATCAATAGTGAAACCACACCAATGATTATAAATGAACAAACGTGTATTATACGTGTACACACACGTGTACACACAGGTAATACGGTACAGCAAATGGCCATTAAGAGTGCACTCTATATATCTCTTATATACAGTCAGGTCACTCACGGTGCGGTCAGCAAGTGCAACGACACTCCTCAATGTCTCTATGACTTTTCCCAAGGCGAATGGGATTCGCTCCGGCAGTCGATGGAACGAAATCCGGTCGAAGCCCGAATCTCGCTCTCCAGGCGATCTCCGAAGCGTGTACAGTGGGCAAGGGTGCTCTTCCCGCCAAACTGTACAATGGCGCCCTCCAGAGGCGCACCTTCACCGCTCCCTCAGCAAACCGCAACGTAATTGGAGACGAAGCGGTCGCACACCCCCATCCCCGGCAGATGGTAGGATGTTGGGGTGAAGATGACACGAAGCAAACCTTCATAGGTGTCCGACGCACGGGGTGCAAGATGGCCGACGGCTCTGGCTTGAGCCGACGCAACGAGACGAGGATTCGTCGGAATCTCAGCGCCCCAAATCTGTCTACGCAGATTTCTCCACTCCAGCGAATATTCTTATCGCCAGATGTCCCTTCCAGGAACTCAAAATCCCCTCGCGGCTGTCGGGAAACCTTGCTCGTTCCGGAGCGCTGACGTCATGCGTCTTCTCTGACTTTGCTCGCGCCGCTTCTCCCTCTTCACCTCATTGTCTTCTCGTTCAGTTTCCTGTTTCACTTACAGTTATCCTTTTTAACTTTTGATAACCGTTCGTGAATAATAAACCTTGTGAAACTAATAATAATACATAATATCAGAAACATGTCCAGTGGGTGAAAACCACCCCAGCGGAAGTGACGAATCCGTAACAAAAGGGAAAGATCCCTATACAGAACCACTCAAGCATACCATTGTTGATCAACCAGGTGATTGAAGTGAAGTTCCCGTTACATAATCAGCCATTACAATTGAAGAAACGTGTTTGTAAAGCTGTACATTTCAAAAAATGAAAGTGACAAGTTTATTTTGATGTTCAGTTTATTTTTATATATATATATATATATATATGTATATATATATATATATATATATATATATATATATACACAAAGAATTAAGTTAAGCACCCCCCCGTTTTTTTACAACCTCGCACATTACAAGTTTGTTGTCGTCAAAACAGTGTAATATACCCATGATATTGCTATATTTTCTGGAGAAGTGATATTATGGTCACATAAAAACATAACAATCATGCCGTTTTCAATATTTTATTCTGAATAATTTAAGGTGAAAATTTTTGGGAATTTTAGGCATATTTTCACCTCAATTTAAGTATGGAGCTATAGGTCCATCACGGACAGTGTGGATGACGTTTATGTTTTCTAACGTACAGTCATTGTTCTGAGAAGACCTCTAGCGATCTTTGCGTCAATAACGTGTGTAGGACCCACGTGATCGGATCACTGACTCAACCAATCACTTTTTTTCACTTTGATCACTCAATTTCATCAATGGATAATTGCTAATGTCATACCAATCATTATTTGATCTCACATACCTTGGAATATATGCCAATGTATACATATACACAAAGAATATATATTAGGGGGTGCTTACCTTAATTCGTTGTGTAGGGGTGCTTAACTTAATTCTTTGTGTGTGTATATATATATATATATATATATATATATATATATATATATATATATATATATATATATATATATATATATATGTGTGTGTGTGTGTGTATATATACAGTCGGACGCCACTAAACACGATGGATACGTTCCTGGAGAATCCACGAATAGCAAAACCCGTGAATAGTGGGGCATTATTTCATTGGAGGGGGGGGGGGGGGTGGGTTGATAGGTTCCCAAGTCATGAAAATCCGCGAATAGAGGATGAAACCACGAATGGCGAGGTAAAATCTGCGAATGATGACGCAAATCCCGAGAATGTCGACGATAAATCTGCGAAGGTCGATGAACGGCCTGGGAATGGCGAGCCTTGCTTTTCAAAAACCCGCGAATGTCGGCAATAATCCACGAATGTTGATGAAAATCCACTGATGAATGCCGTGCCATTGTTTCAATGGGGAAAAGGGAGACAGCTAATTGCACTAATAGATACCGTCGAGTGTTTTCATTCTGTACAGAAACTCGCAGGGATGACGTGCTATGCAGCTGGTGGGATATCCCACGAAACAGTTTACCTGTGAACAGTGGAATATCACGTGAATCCATTGACAGTGTGAATGACGGGATATCCCGTGAAAACGCGAAACACAAACACAGACCTCAGAAATAGTTGGTGGTTGAGTTCAGTGACCAGGTATGCAAATCCTCTTCAAATTTAGGATTTTAGATATTTCACAAAGTTAGTGACCGTTGGCCTATGTTGACCTATTGACCTTTTGACCCCAAAACAAGAGGCTTCTTGCTTATAACCAACTCAACCATTTGGTGAAGTTTCGTGAAGATCGGTTGAAAATTGTGACCTGTAGGCGACTGACAGACAGACAAACTGACAGACAGAATAACGCACAAGACCAACCAATATACTTGAAAAATCTTCGATTTTACAAGTAACAAGTAAACAGACAGGACCGAAAACATAACCTCCATCCACTTTCGGTGGCGCAGGTAACAAAACATCGTACACAAGTAGCATTTTACTGTTCGTACTTGCAAGTTGAACCGAAAGCATAAAGTATATACTTGCACCACAGGTGGACCACAGGTGGACGTGTGATGCACGACAGACAGGCAGACTATCCCCTCACTGACCGTCCTTCATGAGCCAGCTGGGTTTTCAAAGCCAACAAAGTCATTGATGTCATGAGCCTCGCTACATTTGAAAAATCTTACAACTCTTACCTTTCAAATTGTCGTTTCTATGTCGATTCTATGTCGATCCAAGAACCTCTCGAATGCTCTTGCAGCGTCCACACTGATGAAGCATCACCCAACCCACTCTTTTGAAATGTTAAGCAAGGAAATATTGGTTTGCATTTGGTGGGGTTGTGGTTTTTCCCGGGGAAATATTGGTTTGCATTTGGTGGGGTTGTGGTTTTTCCCGGGGAAATATTGATTTGCATTTGGTGGGGTTGTGGTTTTACTCAACATGCCAGCATGTTCGTTCTTTTTGAATAAGAAGTAGTATAACAGGATAATTGTGAAATCCAAACACAAAAATACTGATACTTCAAAGCCAGGAGGGGAGATTGTAAGATTATCTCTGAAGTGTTGTGAGGAATGTGGATTTTTCTCGTTTTGGTGCACCCTTCATATGCACGGGAATTACTGCGAAGCCCTCAGGGACTTCCCTCATAAACATTGACTGCAGGGTGTTTCATAAAAAAACACAATCCTATTATAGTTGTGAATTTTTTATTTTTTAATACAAAATTCTTTCTATTGCAGGTTTGGATGAAGCATCGTTTGGAGGAAAAAACCTCGAGACATCAGAGACATACTGTTAATTTTGAAGATGGCATGGACAATTGAACAAAGGATCTCGATTGTGGAGTCTTACTTTGTCTTTATTGTGGAGTCTTACTTTGTCTTTATTGTGGAGTCTTACTTTGTCTTTATTGTGGAGTTTTACTTTGTCTTTAATGTGGAGTTTTACTTTGTCTTTATTGTGGAGTCTTACTTTGTCTTTATTGTGGAGTCCTACTTTGTCTTTATTGTGGAGTCCTACTTTGTCTTTATTGTGGAGTCCTACTTTGTCTTTATTGTTGAGTCTTACTTTGTCTTTATTGTGGAGTCTTACTTTGTCTTTATTGTGGTCTTACTTCGTCTTTATTGGGGAGTCTTACTTTGTCTTTATTGGGGAGTCTTACTTTGTCTTTATTGTGGAGTTTTACTTTGTCTTTATTGTGGAGTCTTACTTTGTCTTTATTGTGGAGTTTTACTTTGTCTTTATTGTGGAGTCTTACTTTGTCTTTATTGTGGAGTCTTACTTTGTCTTTATTGTGGAGTCTTACTTTGTCTTTATTGTGGAGTCTTACTTTGTCTTTATTGTGGAGTCTTACTTTGTCTTTATTGTGGGGTTTTACTTTGTCTTTATTGTGGAGTCTTCCTTTGTCTTTATTGTGGAGTCTTACTTTGTCTTTATTGTGGAGTCTTCCTTTGTCTTTATTGTGGAGTCTAACTTGGTCTTTATTGTGGAGTCTTACTTTGTCTTTATTGTGGAGTCTTACTTTGTCTTTATTGTGGAGTCTTCCTTTGTCTTTATTGTGGAGTCTTACTTTGTCTTTATTAAGGAGTCTAACTTTGTCTTTATTGTGGAGTTTTAGTTTGTCTCTATTGTGGAGCCTTACTTTGTCTTTATTGTGGAGTCTTACTTTGTCTTTATTGTGGAGTCCTACTTTGTCTTTATTGTGGAGTCCTACTTTGTCTTTATTGTGGAGTCCTACTTTGTCTTTATTGTGGAGTCTTACTTTGTCTTTATTGTGGAGTCATACTTTGTCTTTATTGTGGAGTCTTACTTTGTCTTTATTAAGGAGTCTTACTTTGTCTTTATTGTGGTCTTACTTTGTTTTTATTGTGGTCTTACTTTGTCTTTATTAAGGAGTCTTACTTTGTCTTTATTGTGGAGTCTTACTTTGTCTTTATTGTTGAGTCCTACTTTGTCTTTATTAAGGAGTCTTACTTTGTCTTTATTGTGGAGTCCTACTTTGTCTTCATTGTGGAGTCTTACTTTGTCTTTATTAAGGAGTCTTACTTTGTCTTTATTGTGGAGTCCTACTTTGTCTTCATTGTGGAGTCCTACTTTGTCTTTATTAAGGAGTCTTACTTTGTCTTCATTGTGGAGTCCTACTTTGTCTTTATTAAGGAGTCTTACTTTGTCTTTATTGTTGAGTCCTACTTTGTCTTTATTAAGGAGTCTTACTTTGTCTTTATTGTGGAGTCCTACTTTGTCTTTATTAAGGAGTCTTACTTTGTCTTTATTGTGGAGTCCTACTTTGTCTTTATTGTGGAGTCCTACTTTGTCCTTATTGTGGAGTCCTACTTTGTCTTTATTGTGCAGTCTTACTTTGTCTTTATTGTGGAGTCCTACTTTGTCTTTATTAAGGAGTCTAACTTTGTCTTTATTAAGGAGTCTTACTTTGTCTTTATTGTGGAGTCTAACTTTGTCTCAATTGTGGAGTTTTACTTTGTCTTTATTGTGGAGTCTTACTTTGTCTTTATTAAGGAGTCTTACTTTGTCTTTATTAAGGAGTCTTACTTTGTCTTTATTGTGGAGCCTTACTTTGTCTTTATTGTAGAGTCTTACTTTGTCTTTATTGTGGAGTCTTACTTTGTCTTTATTGTGGAGTCTTACTTTGTCTTTATTGTGGAGTCTTACTTTGTCTTTATTGTGGAGTCTTACTTTGTCTTTATTGTGGAGTCTTACTTTGTCTTTATTGTGGAGTCTTACTTTGTCTTTATTGTGGAGTCTTACTTTGTCTTTATTGTGGAGTCTTACTTTGTCTTTATTGTGGAGTCTTACTTTGTCTTTATTGTGGAGTCTTACTTTGTCTTTATTGTGGAGTCTTACTTTGTCTTTATTGTGGAGTCTTACTTTGTCTTTATTAAGGAGTCTTACTTTGTCTTTATTGTGGAGTCTTACTTTGTCTTTATTGTGGAGTCTTACTTTGTCTTTATTGTGGAGTCTTACTTTGTCTTTATTGTGGAGTTTTACTTTGTCTTTATTAAGGAGTCTTACTTTGTCTTTATTGTGGAGTCCTACTTTGTCTTTATTAAGGAGTCTCACTTTGTCTTTATTGTGGAGTCCTACTTTGTCTTTATTGTGGAGTCCTACTTTGTCTTTATTGTGGAGTCCTACTTTGTCTTTATTGTTGAGTCTTACTTTGTCTTTATTGTGGAGTCTTACTTTGTCTTTATTGTGGTCTTACTTCGTCTTTATTGGGGAGTCTTACTTTGTCTTTATTGGGGAGTCTTACTTTGTCTTTATTGTGGAGTTTTACTTTGTCTTTATTGTGGTCTTACTTTGTCTTTATTGTGGAGTTTTACTTTGTCTTTATTGTGGAGTCTTACTTTGTCTTTATTGTGGAGTCTTACTTTGTCTTTATTGTGGAGTCTTACTTTGTCTTTATTGTGGAGTCTTACTTTGTCTTTATTGTGGAGTCTTACTTTGTCTTTATTGTGGGGTTTTACTTTGTCTTTATTGTGGAGTCTTCCTTTGTCTTTATTGTGGAGTCTTACTTTGTCTTTATTGTGGAGTCTTCCTTTGTCTTTATTGTGGAGTCTAACTTGGTCTTTATTGTGGAGTCTTACTTTGTCTTTATTGTGGAGTCTTACTTTGTCTTTATTGTGGAGTCTTCCTTTGTCTTTATTGTGGAGTCTTACTTTGTCTTTATTAAGGAGTCTAACTTTGTCTTTATTGTGGAGTTTTAGTTTGTCTCTATTGTGGAGCCTTACTTTGTCTTTATTGTGGAGTCTTACTTTGTCTTTATTGTGGAGTCCTACTTTGTCTTTATTGTGGAGTCCTACTTTGTCTTTATTGTGGAGTCCTACTTTGTCTTTATTGTGGAGTCCTACTTTGTCTTTATTGTGGAGTCTTACTTTGTCTTTATTGTGGAGTCATACTTTGTCTTTATTGTGGAGTCTTACTTTGTCTTTATTAAGGAGTCTTACTTTGTCTTTATTGTGGTCTTACTTTGTTTTTATTGTGGTCTTACTTTGTCTTTATTAAGGAGTCTTACTTTGTCTTTATTGTGGAGTCTTACTTTGTCTTTATTGTTGAGTCCTACTTTGTCTTTATTGAGGAGTCTTACTTTGTCTTTATTGTGGAGTCTTACTTTGTCTTTATTGTGGAGTCCTACTTTGTCTTTATTGTGGAGTCCTACTTTGTCCTTATTGTGGAGTCCTACTTTGTCTTTATTGTGGAGTCTTACTTTGTCTTTATTGTGGAGTCCTACTTTGTCTTTATTAAGGAGTCTAACTTTGTCTTTATTAAGGAGTCTTACTTTGTCTTTATTGTGGAGTCTAACTTTGTCTCAATTGTGGAGTTTTACTTTGTCTTTATTGTGGAGTCTTACTTTGTCTTTATTAAGGAGTCTTACTTTGTCTTTATTAAGGAGTCTTACTTTGTCTTTATTGTGGAGCCTTACTTTGTCTTTATTGTAGAGTCTTACTTTGTCTTTATTGTGGAGTCTTACTTTGTCTTTATTGTGGAG
Source organism: Myxine glutinosa (assembly GCF_964187855.1). Lineage (NCBI taxonomy): Eukaryota > Metazoa > Chordata > Myxini > Myxiniformes > Myxinidae > Myxine > Myxine glutinosa. The sequence continues at coordinate 136,943,044 of NC_136264.1, read as the reverse complement.
TCTTACTTTGTCTTTATTGTGGAGTCTTACTTTGTCTTTATTGTGGAGTTTTACTTTGTCTTTATTGTGGAGTCTTACTTTGTCTTTATTGTGGAGTCTTACTTTGTCTTTATTGTGGAGTCTTACTTTGTCTTTATTGTGGAGTCTTACTTTGTCTTTATTGTGGAGTCTTACTTTGTCTTTATTGTGGAGTCTTACTTTGTCTTTATTAAGGAGTCTTACTTTGTCTTTATTGTGGAGTCTTACTTTGTCTTTATTGTGGAGTCTTACTTTGTCTTTATTGTGGAGTCTTACTTTGTCTTTATTGTGGAGTTTTACTTTGTCTTTATTAAGGAGTCTTACTTTGTCTTTATTGTGGAGTCCTACTTTGTCTTTATTAAGGAGTCTCACTTTGTCTTTATTGTGGAGTCCTACTTTGTCTTTATTGTGGAGTCCTACTTTGTCTTTATTGTTGAGTCCTACTTTGTCTTTATTAAGGAGTCTTACTTTGTCTTTATTGTGGAGTCCTACTTTGTCTTTATTAAGGAGTCTTACTTTGTCTTTATTGTGGAGTCCTACTTTGTCTTTATTGTGGAGTCCTACTTTGTCCTTATTGTGGAGTCCTACTTTGTCTTTATTGTGGAGTCTTACTTTGTCTTTATTGTGGAGTCCTACTTTGTCCTTATTGTGGAGTCCTACTTTGTCTTTATTGTGGAGTCTTACTTTGTCTTTATTGTGGAGTCTTACTTTGTCTTTATTGTGGAGTCTTACTTTGTCTTTATTGTGGAGTCTTACTTTGTCTTTATTGTGGAGTCTTACTTTGTCTTTATTAAGGAGTCTTACTTTGTCTTTATTGTGGAGTCTTACTTTGTCTTTATTGTGGAGTCTTACTTTGTCTTTATTGTGGAGTCTTACTTTGTCTTTATTGTGGAGTTTTACTTTGTCTTTATTAAGGAGTCTTACTTTGTCTTTATTGTGGAGTCCTACTTTGTCTTTATTAAGGAGTCTCACTTTGTCTTTATTGTGGAGTCCTACTTTGTCTTTATTGTGGAGTCCTACTTTGTCTTTATTGTTGAGTCCTAATTTGTCTTTATTAAGGAGTCTTACTTTGTCTTTATTGTGGAGTCCTACTTTGTCTTTATTAAGGAGTCTAACTTTGTCTTTATTAAGGAGTCTTACTTTGTCTTTATTGTGGAGTCCTACTTTGTCTTTATTGTGGAGTCTTACTTTGTCTTTATTGTGGAGTCTTACTTTGTCTTTATTAAGGAGTCTTACTTTGTCTTTATTAAGGAGTCTTACTTTGTCTTTATTGTGGAGCCTTACTTTGTCTTTATTGTAGAGTCTCACTTTGTCTTTATTGTGGAGTCTTACTTTGTCTTTATTGTGGAGTCTTACTTTGTCTTTATTGTGGAGTCTTACTTTGTCTTTATTGTGGAGTCTTACTTTGTCTTTATTGTGGTCTTACTTTGTCTTTATTGTGGAGTTTTACTTTGTCTTTATTAAGGAGTCTTACTTTGTCTTTATTGTGGAGTCTAACTTTGTCTCAATTGTGGAGTTTTACTTTGTCTTTATTGTGGAGTCTTACTTTGTCTTTATTAAGGAGTCTTACTTTGTCTTTATTAAGGAGTCTTACTTTGTCTTTATTGTGGAGCCTTACTTTGTCTTTATTGTAGAGTCTCACTTTGTCTTTATTGTGGAGTCTTACTTTGTCTTTATTGTGGAGTCTTACTTTGTCTTTATTGTGGAGTCTTACTTTGTCTTTATTGTGGAGTCTTACTTTGTCTTTATTGTGGTCTTACTTTGTCTTTATTGTGGAGTTTTACTTTGTCTTTATTAAGGAGTCTTACTTTGTCTTTATTGTGGAGTCCTACTTTGTCTTTATTAAGGAGTCTCACTTTGTCTTTATTGTGGAGTCCTACTTTGTCTTTATTGTGGAGTCCTACTTTGTCTTTATTGTGGAGTCCTACTTTGTCTTTATTGTGGAGTCTTACTTTGTCTTTATTGTGGAGTCCTACTTTGTCTTTATTAAGGAGTCTAACTTTGTCTTTATTGTGGAGTCCTACTTTGTCTTTATTAAGGAGTCCTACTTTGTCTTTATTAAGGAGTCTAACTTTGTCTTTATTAAGGAGTCTTACTTTGTCTTTATTGTGTAGTCCTACTTTGTCTTTATTAAGGAGTCTTACTTTGTCTTTATTGTGGAGTCCTACTTTGTCTTTATTGTGGAGTCCTACTTTGTCTTTATTAAGGAGTCTAACTTTGTCTTTATTAAGGAGTCTAACTTTGTCTTTATTGTGGAGTCCTACTTTGTCTTTATTAAGGAGTCTAACTTTGTCTTTATTAAGGAGTCTTACTTTGTCTTTATTGTGGAGTCCTACTTTGTCTTTATTAAGGAGTCTTACTTTGTCTTTATTGTGAAGTCCTACTTTGTCTTTATTGTGGAGTCCTACTTTGTCTTTATTGGGGAGTCTTACTTTGTCTTTATTAAGGAGTCTTACTTTGTCTTTATTGTGGAGTTTTAGTTTGTCTTTATTGTGGAGTCTAACTTTGTCTTTATTAAGGAGTCTTACTTTGTCTTTATTAAGGAGTCTTACTTTGTCTTTATTGTGGAGTTTTAGTTTGTCTCTATTGTGGAGTCTTACTTTGTCTTTATTGTGGAGTCTTACTTTGTCTTTATTGTGGAGTCTTACTTTGTCTTTATTGTGGAGTCTTACTTTGTCTTTATTGTGGAGTCTTTCTTTGTCTTTATTGGTTGCAAGTTGCAATTCACTCTTCTAGTGCGGAAACGTGTGTGCTTCATTAGATAGGGTGTATTACACTTGTATACATCAAAAGAATACATATTTGACAGAAAACTGTTTCGCGCAAATCCAATCTTGTTTGCCAAAAATACGCAGTTTTGACATAAAAGTGCACGTTTCTTTGGTTGCAAGTCACCCTTCTAGTGCGGAAACGTGTGTGCTTCATTAGATAGGGTGTATTACACTCGTATACATCAAAATAATACATATTTGACAGAAAACTGTTCTCGCGCAAATCCAATCTTGTATGCCAAAAATACGCAGTTTTGACATAAAAGTGCACGTTTTTTTTTTTTTTTTTTTTTTTTTTGTATACTGAATCGAGGCTCGTGAAAGAGCTAACATTTACTTCACAAACAAATCGACCAGACAAACAAAATACACAAAAAGAGGGAGCGGAAGACAAGATGGGGAGAATAGGGGAAGCACACAAACACAACATCCGAGAGCAGGGAGATGTGTGGAAGGGAGAGGGCCCGGGGGGAGGAGGCATGGGGGGGGGGGGGGGGGAGGGAGAAGTATAAAGCACAAGGACACCAAGGACTTCCAGGACAGAAGTTGGTATTTCAAAAAGTGGAATTGGGGTGAAATTAGCGGGGGTAGAAAAGACAAAGGTTTTGGATGGGGGAAGATAAGAGATGGTGGTGAACAGCTGTTTTAAAGACTTGGAGGGTGGAGTGGGATTGAAGAGAGTGAGGGAGTTTGTTCCAGAGGCGAGAGAAAAGAGGAATGAAGGAGTGAAGGTGAGCAGAGAGTCTTGATTTTGGCAGTTTAACCAAAAGAGGGTTGCAGGCAGATCTTGTGCGACCTGTAGGAATATTTGCGGGACAGAGCCCAGAGAGAGCTGGGGGGGCAAGGCCAGAGAGGAGTCGGTAGAAGACAGAAAGACCACCAACCTGCCTGCGGTGAGCGAGTGAGAGGCCCTTGGAGTTAGCTTCATCGCGGGAGATTCCAATGATTCTGAATGCTTTGGTTTCAACAGCGCGAAGGCGAGCTAGGTGTGAGGCAGGAGCACCAGCCCAGAGGGGAGAGCAGTATTCCATTGAGCTGCGGATGAAAGCCTTGTATGTGGTGAGGAGCTCAGGTGTGCCAAGGAAGGACTTCGCACGTCGGAGGATGCCCAGTCGGCGACTGGCTTTGGAGGCCAGATTTGAAATGTGGTTTTTCCAGGAAAGATCATGGCAGATAGTGGACCCAAAAGCTTGAGTGACAGAACTTCTTGGAGAGGATTATTCAGAAAGTGGATGGGAGGGTTGTCCACTCGGTCTTTTCGGAGAGACATCGTAAGTGTGAGATTTGTCAGGATTGAAAGACATGTTCCACTTGTTTGCCCAGTCTGTGATTTTGTCAAGGTCTGCAGAGAGTGAGGAGGCTGCAGACTGCCGATCTGAGGGATGAAGCATGGAGCGACAGAGAGTAGAGTCGTCAGCAAAGAGATAGAGAGGATTTTCAAGAGAGTCAGAGAGATCATTGATGAAGACCAGAAAAAGCACAGGGCCCAGAACACTGCCTTGGGGAACTCCAGCCTGAACAGGAAGAGGAGATGAGAGAAACCCATTCAGGGCCACACGTTGACTACGACTAGAGAGGAAGTCCGCCAGCCATGCGTGGAGATTTCCATGGATACCAAAAGAGGAGAGTTTGGTGAGCAGAGCGGGGTGCCAGACCGTATCGAAGGCACGTGATATGTCAAGGGAGACTGCTCTAATTTCCTGTTTGGCATTGAGGACCTCCATCCATTGTTGAGAAAGCAGAAGCAGCATGTCCAGAGTGGAGTGTCCAGGTCTGAAACCAAATTGATGATCAGAGATCAAGCCATTGGAGAAGAGGAAAGATTTCATATCTGAAGCAATGATGGATTCCATGACTTTGCTGATAATTGGGAGAAGGCTGATTGGTCTGTAGTTGCTGGGATCTGTTTTTGCACCTTTTTTGTGCAAAGCGGTGATGTTGGCAGATTTCCAAGCAGATGGAAGATGACCTTGAGCAAAAGAGAGGGTGAAGAGAACAGAGAGAGGGAGTGAAAGAGCGGAAGAACATGATTTTAGGACCCGTGGGCTGATGCCGTCAGGTCCAGTTGCAGAATCAGAGTCGAGGGTTGACAGAAACTTTTCCACCTTGTCAGGAGGAAAGGACACAGAGTCCAGGAGCAGCTGGATACGACTGGGTACGGTGGGTACAGAGAGGGATGGGTTTGGGACACAAGATTTAGAGGCAAACACAGAGTTGAGGCATTCAGCTTTTTCACGTGCGGAGTCAGCCGTGTGGCCATTTAAGGTGAGGGAGGGGATGGAGGGGGAACAAACACCAGAAACAGATTTTACCAGACGCCACCAGGATTTGGAAGAGGGAGACAGATAAGAGAGTTCGGTCCTGAGGACGGAGAGATATTGTTTCCTGGCTCTCCTGAGGGTGGACACACACTTGTTTCGGGCTTTGTGAAAGGAAATGAGATTTCCTTCCGTTGGATTTGCTTTCCAGGAGACGAAAGCAAGTTGTTTCTGGGCAATAGCCTCACCACAAGATTCCGTGTACCATGGACGGGAGGAAGGGTATGACAACTGAAGACGAGATGGGATAAATCTGTGCATGAGAGAGAGCAATTTACTTTGGAAGAATTCCCAGGATGAGTTGATGTCAGAGGTGGTAGAGATGGGAGACCAGTCCAGATGATTGATGGCTGCTTGAAGACATGCACAGACTTCTGCCAGTTGGCCTTAGTGAAATGCCAGACTCGTCGACGCTGAGGAGGCTCTCTGAAAATGGTCAGAGAGATGTCCACTTTAACAAGCACATGATCAGAAGAGCCGATTGGAGCAGAAGAAGAGCAGCAGACATTTTCAGGGAAGTTAGTCATAACCAAGTCCAGAAGAGAAGATTCTCCGTTGACTGAGATCCGGGTTGGGAAATTGACAGATTGTGTCAGTCCCAGTGAGTCACAGAAGTCCTTTGCTGAAGAGCCATGGCTGGTGAGAGAGGTACCCACCCCCAGCCAACTGGCATGGTGACAATTGAAATCACCACATATGAGGAAGAGAGTTGGGATGGGTAGATAGAAGTTGGTCCATATTATCAGACAGCGAGATGTGGATGGAGTCATCACTGTTTGGTGGACGGTACAACATGCATATGAACAAAAGGTGGGAGCGAAGGGGAAGCCGTAGCCAAAGGTATTCCTGGGGGTGAGGTGGAGAGTGGGCAGTGCAGGGCGAGTGAGGAAGAGAGTTTTTTATAAAGATAGCAATCCCACCTCCAGGACGAGGCTCAGGTCTATCATACCGGAGGAGGGAGTAACCTGGGAGAGATACCAAGGAATCAGAGACATCATGAAGGAGGAAGGTTTCTGTTAAGCAGATCACGTCTGGTTTGTCAAAAGCAACCTGTATGGAGAGATCAGTTAAGTGTGTGTCAGTTAAGTGTGGAGAGATCAACCTGTATGGTTGCAAGTCACCCTTCTAGTGCGGAAACGTGTGTGCTTCATTAGATAGGGTGTATTACACTTGTATACATCAAAATAATACATATTTGACAGAAAACTGTTTTCGCGCAAATCCAATCTTGAATGCCAAAAATACGCAGTTTTGACATAAAAGCGCACGTTTCTTTGGTTGCAAGTCACCCTTCTAGTGCGGAAACGTGTGTGCTTCATTAGATAGGGTGTATTACACTTGTATACATCAAAATAATACATATTTGACAGAAAACTGTTTTCGCGCAAATCCAATCTTGTATGCCAAAAATACACAGTTTTGACATAAAAGTGCACGTTTCTTTGGTTGCAAGTCACCCTTCTAGTGCAGAAACGTGTGTGCTTCATAGATAGGGTGTATTACACTTGCATACATCAAAATAATACATATTTGACAGAAAACTGTTTTCGCGCAAATCCAATCTTGTATGCCAAAAATACGCAGTTTTGACATAAAAGTGCACGTTTCTTTGGTTGCAAGTCACGCTTCTAGTGCGGAAACGTGTGTGCTTCATTAGATAGGATGTATTACACTTGTATACATCAAAATAATACATATTTGACAGAAAACTGTTTTCACGCAAATCCAATCTTGTATGCCAAAAATATGCAGTTTTAAAGCTATTTAAATGATACAATGGACTACAAAATGTAAATGTTTCATGATATTTGTTATATTTTATCACCTTTATCTATCAATGTTGTTGAAATGAAGATCAAATAGCTGTATATTGAAATATGTTGAAAAAGTCAAAACTTTACATGGGGTGTACTTACTTTTTCACATGACTGTAGGTATTTGCAGAAGGGCACCCAGGCGCTGGGTGAGCTCTGGCCTCGAGAAGACCATGGGGCCTGGAGGGGAGATTGAATTTTGGGTGTCGGCCTGAGTACCTGGGAGAGGACTCGTGGTGCTACATGTCCTAGACCTAGAGAGCACGTGTGGGGGAGTCAGAGAGGGCTTCCGAGAATTTGACAGAGCAGATAGCTTAGAGGTGGCCCCACCGGACTCGAGGTGCTGTAATCGGGAGCAGGCAGGGGCCTGCAGAAGGAGCCACACCGCCCAGTCAAGAAAATTGTGCAATAGCACAGACAGAAAATTTGTGGACAACGCCTGAATTTATTAGAGGACCTGCACACACGACGGTGGGTAAATTGGTTACGTAGAACCACAGTGGAGGGGGGGTTAAAGGTAAATGAGAAAACGTGTTTTTTGACGATAGGATAGATAGAGATGCTTGCTTCCCATTCACACCATGTATGGACAGAAGTTGTGTTTTCACCTGTTTGTCTGTGAGCAGGATATCTGAAAAAGTTTTGGACGGATTATGATGAAAGCTGGTGGATAGGTAGCGTGAGTGACAAGGACAAATTGATTCGATTTTGGTGACGATCTGGATACGACAATCTTTTCAGTGATCCTTCACCATTGAGAGATGGAGGCAAAAATGATGTAGCATATCTCAAAAAGTTGTGGGAGAATTCAGATGAAACTTGGTGGATGGATTAGGTAGATGACAAGAAGCTTAGATTTTGTTTCGGGTCTGGATGCAGATCCGTTGTATCAGTGGGATACAAAACGTAAAATGTACAGCCTGGCAGAGGTATGTGCTCTGCCAAGTGCCTAGTTGTGATCGCTTCTTTCTTGCATTCCCATCCCCTGTGCGCCATCAAATATTAAATCTACCTGGTCTCAGGGCAAATTTTAACTGCATTGATCATTCTTGCAATTAGGCAAGTCCGTTGAAGGACCAATTGGTTTTGGGCGATCGGCCCCAAAACAAGACACTGCCGTGCGCCTCACTGGCACCGCTCGCCCGGTGATTAGCGATCAAGCGCTCAGCACAATGTATCAGCTCGCTCAATTGTCCCACTAGTATGGTATCAGGGTGAATAGACCCGCACCCGGATCAGCCAGTCATTGTTAACGTGGCCGGCACGTTCTTGCTTGCTAATCAAGCAGCTATTCACAGGTGTGTTCTCTCACCCATGATCAATACTGCTGTACACAGTCTGGGCAAGGGCATGCCAAATGAAATTCAAGTCTGAGCAGTGCAGGTCTCCTCTTGTGACATTTAAGCCAACCAAAGCTTGGCAGCAAATGCATTTTATTTCTCCTTAATGTGCATAACCAATCAGCATCATCCTAGACAAAGTTAATGAAAGGCGGTTCCATATACAGACTTGGCATTTAATATGGAATATATATTTTTTCTTGACTTGGGTTTACTTTCTTTACTCTATATCAATCTGGTGAGTTTCTTTTACACTTTGGTGATTTATTTGTTAAAAGAACCATCACTGATTGTCGCAGCAAGAAGTCAACAACAGGATTATATCACAGGTGGCGTGGCAAAATGTACGGACAGGTGCATTTGATGATTAGCTTCACAGTCGGGTATACAAGGGTTGTTGCGTTCTGTATTAGTGGAAAACAACTGCTGCACATCTCCAAAAGTTATTGCCGCTTCCTCTGGAGATGGTCCGTCAACTTGACAATGCTGTTTGTCATGGAGTGGTGGCTTTACGAAATTACGGCATGAAACAACGTGCTATTGCTCGGCAGTATGGCATCACTCAAGGTCAGGTGTCAAAGATCCTGAAACAAAATGCTCAGAGGGGTGTCCCTACTCCAATACCGAGGCCAGGACGTCCCCGCAGAACCACAAGGAGGGATGATCGCCAGCTGCACCAGTTAGTCCGCAATGGCCGTACCAAGTCACCTAATCGGTTTAGGGCTGAGTGGCAGCAACTGACAAATGTGCCTGTATCCAGAAGGCGAGTCAACCAACGACTGGTTCAAGCAGGCTATCGTGCCAGGCGTCCCCTGAGAAAGCCACGCCTGACCAGACAACACCGCCAGCACCGATTGCAGTGGGCAAAACTGACCTGGTTGTTCTGAATGGAAACCTGAACCAGTTCAAGTACAGGGCCATTCTGGAAGAAACATTGCTTCCATTTGCTCGTGCAGCCTTTCGAGGAAACTTTGTCTTCCAAGATGACAATGCACGGCCTCATCGTGCTCGCATGATCCAACACTTTCTTGCTGACCGTGGTGTAGAGCATATGGAGTGGCGTGCCATGTCCCCGGATATAAATCCGACAGAGAACTTGTGGGCTGAATTAACGCGTCAAATCGACCACTTGGACCAGTAGCCGACCTCTGTGCTTGAATTGCATCAGGCTATTGTCACTGCATGGCAAGCGATTCCTGTCCAAACCTTGGCAAATCTCCTGAACAGCATGCCTCAACGTGTACGTGCTCTCCTGAATGCTCGTGGGGGTTACACGAAGTACTGAACTGTAATTTTACTGTCCATAATCCCAGTCGTAATTTAACTTTTGTTTTTGTTAAAAAAACATTTGGCTAATGTGCAAAATAAAGAGATACTTCTGGAAAAAGTACAGAAGTTTAACACAGTACTGTCCATGAATTGAGTTCGATATCGGTTTACATCACTTTCAAGGATCAATTTATTTGTTTCGAAATGTCAAATGTGGTTTTTGTTTCTTTTAAAGGTCACATTAACAAAATCTAGAATAATTTCAACATAATTCCAATGAACTTTTGGTTCTAAGACATCTTGAAAAGTAAGTTCACCCCCACAAAAAAAATATTCCATATTAAATGACAAGTCTGTATATGCAGTGGAAGCAAGGCAAAACTAGTTTAGCTCTTTTCAACGTCAACCGATATGCCTCTGCCACATTATTACATCATTATACATACTTGTACCAAGTTTGACTTAAATCTCTTCAGGTGTTCTCAAGTATCACATATTTACATGACATGACCTCTGACCTTTGACACCAAAATCGAATCACATCTTTGCATTTAATATACCAGTGAGATACACATGCTACACATGGGTGGGAGGCCAGAAGCAAACAGGCAATGCAGATACGGCGAATGCTAAAGCATGAAACCAATACATTCCACATTCCTGAAGCACCTTCAGTCGCAGATTAGACATGGACAGCAAGTTCGTGAAGGCCTTCCATGAAAAACGTACCCCTTCGCAAACAAACGGGTACGTTCACGTATAGAAACATCGATCGTGGGTCCGTGGCGAATCTGCATATGGCGATCCGCGAAGTTCACGTTCAGAAAGTAGAAACCATCACAGCATGTTGTCATTCACGCTTCCTTCATTGTAAAAACGACCAAGTCAACAGTTAAAAGAATTTTTAGCCGATAGGTGTTACGGCCTCGGCAAGATCGATGGAGACAGCGATCTGTTGGCTTATACACCGCCCAAATAGCTATGTGGAATTCTCTCATGTGGAGATTAAACCCACATCGTTTGAACTTTGGCCGAGGTCATTATTTACTTTTAATGATGTTTATATACGAATCAAAAAGAAGATAATTGGTTTTGGGTCATCCTTTCCACATCTCGTGGGATTGTGAGTTGGAGAGACGACCGTGATGGCGGGGAGGGGGTTGGCATTCTCTCAAGCAGGGATTCAAACCATGTCCTTATAAAAGGTCTTTGTCCGAGGTCACAGAGTCCAATCGGTGCAGCCGTTTGTGCGGCACCCGGGAAAATAACGTAATGCGGGAGTCCAAACCTGAAAATGCTGGAAGCCAAAGCTGAACTAGGAAAAGCAATATAGCCTATTTTACTCCAGGAGATCCCAGGATTACCCACCCAAAATATCGTTGCGATCGGTTCAGCCGTTTTTGCGGTACCTTCGAACGGACGGACAGAAGACATTTGGCGAATTATAATAAAATAAAAGGAGCCGTCTCGGTGTGCATCCATGCGACCGTCCATCAACGGGCCTTATATTTTACTAATAATTATATACTTGTACTAAGTTTGTTCCAAATCCCATCACTGGCTCCTAAGTTAGCACAGTTACATTATTTTTCCCATCACTCCCTCCCAGGATCTTGGTCATAAAGTGAGGAACTAAAACCAAATTTGGCACACATGTAGATTATGTCAAAGTGAACATGTCTGTGAAGTTTAATCACCATACACAAGACTTTCTTTCGTTATTAGCCCAATACATATTCATATCTGCAAATTTTGCACATTTTCTAGTTTGAATGTATTTTAGGCAAAGTCACATGTTACAAATGGTGACGTACAGTGCATTCAGAAAGTATTCAGACCCCTTCACTTTTTTCACCTTTTGTTATGTTGCAGCCTTATGCTGAAATCGTTTAAAATTCATTTTTTCCCTCATCAATCTACACTCAATACCCCATAATGACAGAGAAAACAGGATTTTAGAAAGTTTTGCAAATTTATTAAAAAGAAAAAACTGAAATATCACATTGACATAAGTATTCATACCCTTTGCTATGACACTTGAAATTTAGCTCAGGTGCCTCCCATTTCTCTTGATCATCTTTGAGATGTTTCTTCACCCTTATTGGAGTCCACCTGTGGTAAATTCAATTGATTGGACATGATTTTGAAAGGCACACACCTGTATATAGTCACGTGGAAAAGTAAGTACACCCCATGTAAAGTTTTGACTTTTTCAACATATTTCAACATACAGCTATTTGATCTTCATTTCAACAATATTGATAGATAAAGGTGATATAATATAACAAATATCATGAAACATTTACATTTTGTAGTCGATTGTATAATTTGGCGAAATCACGGTGTGTACCCCGGTTTAGAATAGGTACACCGTATCCCTGTGCATCTTAAGAGGCGACTAAGGGTTGGCGTCAGGAAGGGCATCCGGCCATAAAAACATTGCCTCAAACAGGGAACCATGATTGTCATGGGGCCCGCAAGGCTAACCCCCGCTCTTGCGGGGAAAATGGCCTTTAAAACGATCAATCATTCATTCAGTCCATTGTATAATTTAAATAAACATAAATGCAAATTTCGCATTTGGAAAAAGTAAGTACACCCCGACATTTATCACTACTTCAAATACCTAAAATTAGAATCAGGTGCACCAGCTCAGGTGCAAATGATTAGACATTAGAACATCGTTAGAGAGGATCTTGGAGGAACCCATCTTATTTAAACCTCAGACATTTCGTTTGGTTTGCTCTTTGTTGTTGAAGTGTGCGGCGTCACCATGCCTACATCAACAGAGCTCTCTGAGGCCTTCAGAAAGAAGGTTATAGATGCCTCCGAGTCTGGGAAGGGATTTTAAAAGATCTCCAAACAATTGGAAATCAATCATTCGACTGTCCGGAAGATCATCTACAAGTGGAGAAGATTCCAAACAACTACCAACTTGTTCAGGCCAGGCCGCCCCAGCAAGTTCAGCCCGAGAGCAGACCACAAGATGCTGAAAGAAGTCTCGAAGAACCCCAGAATGTCATCACGGGACCAACAGGTAGCTCTTGCCACTGTTGATGTCAAAGTGCACGAGTCTACCATTAGAAAGAGGCTGCACAAATTTGATCTACATGGGAGGTGTGCCAGGAGGAAACCTTTGCTGTTCAGAAAGAACATCAGGGCAAGACTAAAGTTTGCCAATGAACACCTCGGCAAAGACCAGCACTTCTGGAACAATGTGCTCTGGACAGATGAGTCAAAGGTGGAGCTATTTGGCCACAGTACCAGAAGACATGTTTGGTGAAAACCAAAGACAGCATTTGACCACAAGAACCTGATACCAACTGTAAAGCATGGTGGTGGAAATATGGTTTGGGGCAGCTTTGCTGCATCAGGGCCTGGGCAGCTCATCATCATAGAATCCTCTATGAATTCTTCATTGTACCAGAGAGTGCTTGAGGATAATGTGAGGCCATCTGTCGGAAAGTTGAAGCTCAACCGAAGGTGGACCTTGCAACATGACAATGACCCTAAACATACCAGTAAATCCACCAAGGAATGGCTGAAAAGAAAGAAATTGAGGGTTCTGGATTGGCCAAGTCAAAGCCCGGGTCGAAATCCCATCGAGATGTTGTGGGGGAGGGGGGGGGGGAGGGCATTTCAAACGAGCTGTGCGTGCTGTGCAACAATTTTTTGTTGAATAAATTATTGCAGTCAATTTTCCATTTTGTTTTTTTGTTCAATTAGATCACCTTTATCTATAGATAGTTTAAATGAAGATCAAATATTGATATGTCCACATATGTTAAAAAGGTTTTTTAAACATTTCATGGGGTGTACTTACTTTTTCCACATGCGAAATTTGCATTTATGTTTATTTAAATTATACAATGGACTACAAAATGTAAATGTTTCATGATATTTGTTGTATTATATCACCTTTATCTATCAATATTGTTGAAATGAAGATCAAATCGCTGTATGTTGAAATATGTTGAAAAAGTCAAAACTTTACATGGGGTGTACTTACTTTTTCACGTGACTATGGTCTCACAGCTGACAATGCATATCAAAGCAAAAACCAAGATCTGGGCAAAAACCAAAAACCAAGATCTGGCTTTATGGCAGAGTGGCCAGACGGAAGCCTCTCAGTGAAAGACACATGATAGCCCGCTTGGAGTTTGCAAAAAAGCACTTAAAGGACTCTTAGACTGTGAGAAACAAGATTCTGTGGCCTGATGAAACAAAGATTGAACTGTTTGGCCTCAATTCTAAGCGTCATGTCTGGAGGAAACCTGCCCAATACTATCCCAACGGTGAAGCATGGTGGCGGCAGCATCATGCTGTGGGGGTGTTTTTCAGCAGCAGGGACTGGGAGACTGGTCAGGGTTGATGGAACAATGAACGCAGCAAAGTACAGAGATGTCCTTAATGAAAACCTGAAACAGAGCGCTCAGGACCTCAGAGTGGGCCGAAGGCTCACCTTCCAACAGGACAATGACCCAAAGCACACAGCCAAGACAACGCAGGAGTGGCTTCGGGACAACTCTGTGAAGGGCCTTGAGTAGCCCAGCCAGAGCCCTGACTTGAACCCAATCGAACATCTCTGGAGAGACCTGAAAATGGCTGTCCACCGACGGTCCCCATCCAACCTGACAGAGCTTGAGAGGATCTGCAGAGAAGAATGGCAGAAAATCCCCAAATCCAGGTGTGCAAACTTGTTGGGTCATACCCAAGAAGACTCAAGGCTGTAATCGCTGCCAAAGGTGCTTCAACCAAGTAGTGATTTAAGGGTCTGAATACTTATGTCAATGTGTTGTTTCAGTTTTTTCTTTTTAATAAATTTGCAAAACTTTCTAAATTCCTGTTTTCTCTTTGTTATTATGGGGTATTGAGTGTAGATTGACGAGGGAAAAAATGAATTTAAATGATTTCAGCATTAGGCTGCAACATAACAAAATGTGAAAAAAGTGAAGGGGTCTGAATACTTTCTGAATTCACTGTACATGCCACATTTTAAGTGTGTTGGGAATTTTTTGACAACCTTAACCTAATGTGACCATGACAATGACCATGAAAACTAACACGAGGGCATGTAGAGGAAGCATTAGATAATGATAGAGAAAGTCTGATTGTGACAAACTGAAAGATATTGAATGCAGTACATAATTACCGATGGAAAGACGTGTGCTGCGTAAAGCGAATGGGAAAACACACAGTTTATGGCACGTAGCACCGAAAACTTGGGCACTGCCTGGCAACCGTAGGTCCGATTTTTTTACAAAATTAGTATCAAAACATGTGCAAGACCTGAACAGAAAAATTGATGAAAGCAAAGCACAAGAAAAAAAAAATTCTGTGAGAATATGGCGAAAAAAGTAAGGGGGTGGGGCGGAAGCACCCGGATTGATTAGGGTTAAGTTGTTACGTTAACGGAAACCTATCACAGACGGACGGATGGACAACCCAGAAATATAATTAATGACTGGCGACTTGTCGGTGGAGGCATAAAAAGGAGCTGAGGTGATGTGATGCTCGGGCATTTGAGACGTTTAATTAGCAATGTCCATGTGATGAAAAATATCAAGGTTGCTACCCAATCATGCAATGGAAAGACTTTTGTTGGTGGGTAAAAGTGGAGGTGTGCATGACAATTCAAAGCCAGCCAATGAGCATGAGGGAACAACTGACAAGAGGGTTTTTATTTAAACATGGATCGATACAGGAAAGCGACAGTAATATATCTACATGCTAAAGAAATTGCAGTTCTATTTACAGGGATACACAGTAACAACCCCCACCCCATCCCCTGCAATGGTTAGAGCCACTTTGTTTGAAAATAAAAACAAACTTGCAGTTCCTGCATGGAAAAACCAAAGCAAAGATTCACTTTTTGCACACGAGGTGGGTCGGTGAAGAACATTACTCAGCCAGGAGGAAGAGAAAATGCCGAAGGAAAGCTCTCTCAGTGACCAAGGCTAAGACAAAGGAGTTTGTGACAGTATGCAGAAAGAAAAAGATCATCTTTCCAAAAATTATTGATGGAGTTGTGTTGCTTTTTTCTACAAAATGATCAAAGTTCAGATCGAGCACTCAACCTGTTTTTACAAATGGCTGAAGATTGAATTTGTTTTTCAAACAAGGCAAAGGAGGTGCCCAAGAAGGACTGTGTTGTGTCGTGGGAAACCACCCAGCCTGCTGGTGATCAACTCCACAGAGCACCACATCCTGCGGATACATGCTGGGAAGCATATCAGATTTGCCAACTCACTTTGGACAGGTACTTACATTTTGGTAGCGAAAAATGCACAATTTAACCGATTAAATGGTACACCACAAGTAACAGCTACTTTACAAATCGAACGGTAATCAAACAGCTCCCCAACAACCTGAGATACCGCTTTGTCCACTCATGAGATTCGACCGCAGGCCTCCCGGCGAGTGTGTTAAGCGTCTCCGTCCATGCCGTGCAACGCCGAGTTGAACCCCAGCCCGGCTCCCCGCTGCGTGTGCGTGTGAGCACGTGCGGCCATGTACTGCGCATCCAACGCGCGAAACACCTGCTCCTGTTGCTGCAACGTCTCGAGGCACTCGTCTGTGCTCGCTGCTGCCTGTTGCTACTCGGGGACACACGCACCCCAAAGGATCAGAGCACTCAGACGTAAAACTGCAACAGTTATTGTACTCCCAACTACATTCAGGACAGAAAATGATGAAGATGTGAACGTCAGAACAAAAACAGTTGCCGTGGAATATTGTAAAGAGTTCGGATCTCGTGCCAAAAACATGAGCAAAACGTACATTAAAAACAAAAGTAAGTACATTCTACAAGTTACCATTTCATTCAACCACTGCCCTCCTACCTGTATTCCCATGAGCTTACGGAACTTTGCATTCTGTCCTTGGTCTCCAAAGTTGAGCTTTTTCCAATGTTCCTCAGTCTGAGATTTCTGTTGAAATGAGGATCGTAAAAAGAATTCGCATTACGAAACAAAAATGACAAATATCAATGTTGCTACGAGGTCAAATTGTTGATGCAATGATTTGGGAAGGTGGAATTTGAGAGCACATTTAACCAGGCCAGGCATTTTGGGAAGATCAGCAGCAACAGGAGCATTCATTTGCTGGAAGACACAGCAGCATCACGGCCATTTTGGGGAAGGCTATGACGTGCAGGGATAATTTTCAAACGATCGGCCAGTCCAATCGCAGCAGGTTCCGCACAAGAAGTTTGTGTCCTTGGTTTTGGTTACACTGCAGTTCAACAACACCTTATGTCCTTGAAAAGTTGCAGGCACAGTCGAACCCAACCTTAGTTTGAGCTTGCGTTATTTAATGAGCAAGGAAATGTCACCTCGAGAGCAAACTCCTCGCCCTCCAGGATCCTCCTCTCACCACAAAACAATCTCGTTTGATGATCACTTTCAGAATTGTACATTTCATTATCACCTTGTGTTTGGGGTAGATAAATACAGGGTGAGCCAGAAATAAGGTTATTTTTAAGACTCGTGTAAAGGTAATAAAAAGTTGCATTTCAAAACAAATTCTTAAAAGAAAGTAACAAACATGACCATTTATTTGTGGAAAAGACCTAGGAGATGCGCACCATTTCGTCTGGCACATTCCTCAAATCCTGGACGCCAATTATTTATGACGTTCTGCAACATGGCCATGATAATCTCACTATAATTCACCAAATGTCCATCTGTCTGTCCGTTCGAAGGTACCGTAAAAACTGCTGAACCGATCGCAAAGATATTTTCGGTGGATAATCCTGGGATCCCCAGGAGTAAAATAGGCTATTTAGTTTTTCCAATTTCAGCTTTAGTCTCCAGCATTCTCAGGTTTGGACTCCCGCATAACATTCGCGTTCGCATGACGTTCATTGACATCTTCTTACGTCGAGCAACGGTACCCGCCGTATGGGCGGGGCTTCAATTGGGAGGCCCAAATGAAAAGGCTAAATATCGGAAATTGAAGGCGTTTTTTTCTTTTAAACGATTTATATAAACATCCGTTAAATCTCGATCGGTGTGAACACGATTATCGATCACGATTTGAAACACGATGGAATAATATTTACCGATATGAACAGTGATGTGGCTTTTATTGAAATTCTAAAGATACTGTTCTGATTTTGATGATTTGCGTGTGATGTGATTCAACGGACGTTTATATGAATCGTTTAAAATAAAATAAAAAGCCTTCAATTTCTGATATTTTGGCATCGCCATATGCAGATTCGCCACGGACCCACGATCGATGTTTCTATACGTGAACGTATCCGTTTGTTTGCGAACAGGTACGTTTTTCATGGAAGTCCTTCACGAACTTGCTGTCCGTGTCTGACGTGTGACTGAAGGTGCTACAGGAATGTGGAATTTATTGGTTTCATGCTTTAGCATTCACTGTATCTGCATTGACTGTTTGCTTCTGGCCTCCCACCCATGCGTAGCACAGGTATTTTTCTAGTATCATTGATTTCACATCTGTTTTCCTTAAGTTCATGAAGAGTTTGTGAACGGTTAACATACACTTTTGTCCTTTAGATATGACCACAATAAATAATCACATGCAGTCAAATCGTGTGACCTCGCTGGCCATGGAATATCGCCGTTTCTGGAAATGACGTGCTTTGGAAAGAGCGCCCTTACAGTAGTCATGGACACTGGCGGTGTGGGAGGTTGCACCATTTTGCTGAAACTACGTCATTGGGCTCACTTCTACAAATCTGTTTAATTCGCTGGAGAGGTAGTTAGAAACCATGTCGGTATATCGAGCTACAGTAACAGTGATGGCATTTCCGTTATCGTTCTCAAAGAAGTAAGGCCCTATGATGCCGAACGACGAAAGTGGACACCACACTGTGACTTTGGGACTGTGTAACAATTTCATGTGCATTTCTCTTGGGTTTTCGGCTGCCCAAAAACGAGTATTTTGCTTGTTGATAAAGCCACACAGATGAAAATATGCTTCGTCAGACATGAACAAATTGTTAGCAATGTTTTGGTTTTCATTTCCATCCATAAATGAAAGCATTCCCTCAGAAGAATTATTGCGGGCAATCTCATCATCTTGGCTTGAACAGCCATCTTCAAGCCCAGGAAAAAGTAATGGGATTGAACAGAGTCAAACTGAGGAAGTTGGTTCCATAGGTAAGAGGGAAGAGGAACAAATGAGTGAAGGTAAGCAGTGAGCCTGGGTTTTGAGAGTTTCACCAAAAGTGCATTAGCAGCAGACCACATGTGACCTGCAGATACATGGGGGAAGGGAGTAGGCAGATCAAGGAAATGCCAGAAAGGAGGTGGTAGAAGACAGAGGCCATCAACCTGTCTGAAATGCAAGAGTAACAGGCCCAGAGATTAATCTTCATCGGGGGAGATTCCTATGATTTTGAGGGCCTTGGTTTCTGCAACCACAAGAAGTGCAAGGCATGAGGCAGGGCACGTCAGCCCAAAGGGGATAGCAGTCCTCCAGGTTGTAGATGAAGTCCTTGTGAGTTGATAAAATTTCAGATTTGCCAAAGAAAAACTCTGCCGAACAGTGAATGTCCATTTGGCACCTGGCTTAAGAGGCCAAATTGGATATATGGTTTGCCCAAGACCAAGACCATGGTTGATGTTAATGCCTAAAAGTGTGAGTGACTAAACTTCTTGACACGGTTGTCGCCTAATGCATGTCGCCATGTCCATTGCAATTAATATTAAACGATATCGATGTCTACTGATGTTGTCCCAAAGTGGTACATGTACAAGGTCTTCCCATGAGCTTTATATAATGTTTAAATATATAAAGAGGAAATATATAATATAAAGAGGAAAGCAAAATAAAGCCCAAAATGATACACGTATACCCACTGTGAAGGTGCCCAAGTACACAGTAAGGCTGGGCCAACGATGCACACTCCAAGACAAAGATGCCGCAAGCTCAGTTTGTAGTTTACAGCATGGGCCTGGACACAGACACGACCGCAAAGACAGAAAAACCAACTCACACCATCTTTGCCTTGCCAGAGCTTCTTCTTTTTCGCACCAACTTCCACACTCTTCAGCAGAAGTCCTTCTCCAGGGGAACATAGAGATAGAGTTGGAGTCGGGTTTGTGATCCCTGTTGAAACACCGATCCCGGAGGTTGCCGCTGCTGTAGCTGCAGCTTGTGCCTGCAAAACAGCGAGCTGTGCAACCAGGATGACTTGAGGGTCTATGCCTGTAGATACGTTTGGTTCATTTCCACCAGCTCCAACACCCACATGCCCGACCCCACCTAAAACGGTTGAACCAAGCCCTAAGCCTACAGACCCAAAACCACCGATTCCAAGAAGACCTGCTCCTAAACCTACACCTGTTCGCCCTCCAGTACACATCCCTCCAATGTTCATTCCACCAGAACCAAGGATCCCGAGTCCTCCCACCGGTCCAAGCAAACTCGGGACGGGACCCAATAACCCAGGCATCCCGGCAGCGCCGAGGAGACCAGGAGCACCAACAGTAGAAACCCCAACAACACCACTGACTGTTCCAGCCCCCATGAGAGACGTGTTCCCAGAGGCCAATACGGCAGGAACTCCCTTCTCGGATGCAGCACGAAGTACTGTGGGCAGAAAATGCAAGCAACGTGTTCAGGCGATGATTGTACATCACTTGGCATTCAGTTCACTAAACAAGACAAATAGATCACCAGCAATCAAAAGAGTTAATGCACCACCCTAACAATCTCTTGTGTTCCAACTATGACTTCGCAGCTAACTCTCTTTAATGTTGGACAAAGTTTTTAACATTGTCACGCAAATCTTTTTACAATCGATATGGATCACCTTGTGCACTCTTATATCCTGTACGTGAGGAATGTACATACCTACTGATAAGTGAAAACCATATTGTGCTGCTTGGAATTTAAACAATTTAAAAAAGATTACGTTCATAATGATGAACATTCAGCAAATTGAAGCACCCAGGTTTGATCCCTAATTCAAATGGCCAATTCAATACTCACAGAATATTAACAGCAATAAATTTGCAATGAAAACAATCAGCAGGTGGTGCTTGGAACATGAAAGCCTTAAGGTCAATTACTAGGTTATCCCCCAACCCCCCAAAAAAAAAATAACCCCCAGAAGAAAATAACGGGTTGGTGGCCTCTTCTCCAACCTAGGTCCCTCTTCTCTCTCAACCCTCTCAACCCTCTGATCGATCCCAGCACCTCCAATGCACATGTTGGTTCAATAATCCCATCCTGGTTAAACTCCGAGAATCCATGTTTAACAAACATCTCTATTGGTTTACACTGTTTGTGGAACCACCTTCCTGAGGCTGGTTGATCCCACTCTTCCCCAAGAGCTGCAAAGGCAGGCGGTGCACCACGATCTCACTTCATCCTCCATCTGAACACATGATATTTTCCACCCCCATTAACCTTAACAACTTCAACCCTCTTCCTGGCAGTCATCCCCCTTCCTGGGAAGCTAATGCGTTTCCTTCCCTCTCTTGCATGTTAATTCCTTTGCATGTATCCAACTGTCAGTACGTTGCCATTTTATCCACTATTATCTCGTTCTTCTGTGCGCCTCGATTAAACAATAACCTCCCTTACAATACAACTCCTCATTCAACTTGTTACATGACATAGCCCCCCCACCCCCCCCCCCCCCCCAAAAATCCAGCAAAACCTAATCTTCCCAAAATCACAGAAAGTTCGTTTAACAGAAAGTTCCCTTTTCGTTTGTTTAACCTGAGGTTTGTTGCCCCTTCCATTTTCCCGTTGAGAAATTCACCATTTAAGTAGTGCAACGAAAAACACAAAAGTGCACTTTAGAACATAATGCACAATGTAAAAATGCAGGTCCATGTTCTCATGACTGTCACTATATAACACAAGATGAGGAGGAAGGGCTGCCGAGCGAGAACAGCTCTCCACTATTTTTAAACTCATTTATCTCCCAACATAAGAGGTTTAATACAATCTCTGTGCATAGATACAAGTCAGAATAGTGCAAAGGCACTACACCAGCACACCATGTGATCACACTACATTGATGTGTGACAGGAACACCACGCGCAGACAGCAAAGCCACACACCACGCGCAGACAGCAAAGCCACACACCACGCGCGGACAGCAAAGCCACACAACACGCGCGGACAGCAAAGCCACACGCCACGCGCGGACAGCAAAGCCACACGCCACGCGCGGACAGCAAAGCCACACGCCACGCGCGGACAGCAAAGCCACACGCCACGCGCGGACAGCAAAGCCACACGCCACGCGCGGACAGCAAAGCCACACGCCACGCGCGGACAGCAAAGCCACACGCCACGCGCGGACAGCAAAGCCACACGCCACGCGCGGACAGCAAAGCCACACGCCACGCGCGGACAGCAAAGCCACACGCCACGCGCGGACAGCAAAGCCACACGCCACGCGCGGACAGCAAAGCCACACGCCACGCGCGGACAGCAAAGCCACACGCCACGCGCGGACAGCAAAGCCACACGCCACGCGCGGACAGCAAAGCCACACGCCACGCGCGGACAGCAAAGCCACACGCCACGCGCGGACAGCAAAGCCACACGCCACGCGCGGACAGCAAAGCCACACGCCACGCGCGGACAGCAAAGCCACACGCCACGCGCGGACAGCAAAGCCACACGCCACGCGCGGACAGCAAAGCCACAAGCCACACGCGGACAGCAAAGCCACACGCCACGCGCGGACAGCAAAGCCACACGCCACGCGCGGACAGCAAAGCCACACGCCACGCGCGGACAGCAAAGCCACACGCCACGCGCGGACAGCAAAGCCACACGCCACGCGCGGACAGCAAAGCCACACGCCACGCGCGGACAGCAAAGCCACACGCGGACAGCAAAGCAACACACCACGCGCGGACAGCAAAGCCACACACCACGCGCGGACAGCAAAGCCACACACCACGCGCGGACAGCAAAGCCACACACCACGCGCGGACAGCAAAGCCACACACCACGCGCGGACAGCAAAGCCACACACCACGCGCGGCCAGCAAAGCCACACACCACGCGCGGACAGCAAAGCCACACACCACGCGCGGACAGCAAAGCCACACACCACGCGCGGACAGCAAAGCCACACACCACGCGCGGACAGCAAAGCCACACACCACGCGCGGACAGCAAAGCCACACACCACGCGCGGACAGCAAAGCCACACACCACGCGCGGACAGCAAAGCCACACACCACGCGCGGACAGCAAAGCCACACACCACGCGCGGACAGCAAAGCCACACACCACGCGCGGACAGCAAAGCCACACACCACGCGCGGACAGCAAAGCCACACACCACGCGCGGACAGCAAAGCCACACACCACGCGCGGACAGCAAAGCCACACACCACGCGCGGACAGCAAAGCCACACACCACGCGCGGACAGCAAAGCCACACACCACGCGCGGACAGCAAAGCCACACACCACGCGCGGACAGCAAAGCCACACACCACGCGCGGACAGCAAAGCCACACACCACGCGCGGACAGCAAAGCCACACACCACGCGCGGACAGCAAAGCCACACACCACGCGCGGACAGCAAAGCCACACACCACGCGCGGACAGCAAAGCCACACACCACGCGCGGACAGCAAAGCCACACACCACGCGCGGACAGCAAAGCCACACACCACGCGCGGACAGCAAAGCCACACACCACGCGCGGACAGCAAAGCCACACACCACGCGCGGACAGCAAAGCCACACACCACGCGCGGACAGCAAAGCCACACACCACGCGCGGACAGCAAAGCCACACACCACGCGCGGACAGCAAAGCCACACACCACGCGCGGACAGCAAAGCCACACACCACGCGCGGACAGCAAAGCCACACACCACGCGCGGACAGCAAAGCCACACACCACGCGCGGACAGCAAAGCCACACACCACGCGCGGACAGCAAAGCCACACACCACGCGCGGACAGCAAAGCCACACACCACGCGCGGACAGCAAAGCCACACACCACACGCGGACAGCAAAGCCACACACCACGCGCGGACAGCAAAGCCACACACCACGCGCGGACAGCAAAGCCACACACCACGCGCGGACAGCAAAGCCACACCAAGCGCGGACAGCAAAGCCACACACCACACACAGACAGGAACGCCTCCGCATGTGTGGACAGCCACGTCATCGGGCCCCACTCCTCCACACAATTTACCTGCAGCCTCTTTTTCAGCTTTTTCTTGGATTTCTTTCTCTCGCTTATCCTGGATTTTCTTTGCTCGTTCCAGCCTGCACCACACACAGCCAGATCTCACACCCACTCTTCCATTGATACGGACACACCGGCATTACTCGCATATATGAACACGCATGTCATACACACACAGGCACAACCAGGCACACATGCAAACATATGACATAACAGAATGACGGTTCGTTTATTTTACCCGCAACTTTCATGGTTTGCAAAATCAACAACTTTGCACGTTTAAATACGCATCCAACTAGACTAGACGCAAATACTTCCACATATATTCGCTAGTTACCCAGTCCGATGTAATTGATACGTATCACAAGATAACTGTCAGGGTAATTGCAGCAAAAACAACATTTATACTTTGCCCATTATATATTCCTTTCACCACCCGCAATGTTCTCAAATGTATAAAAAAAAGCTTTGCGTCTCCCTCACTTCAGATTTTTTTTTCAAAATAATCTTCCACCATGCACTCTGAACTCTTCATGCAAACAGCACGCGACTCAAAGCCCTCCACAATATACCAAACTAAAAACAATCAAGACCCTCACCAATCCTTCAAATCCTCCCTCCCCCCAAACCCACTCCTCAAGACACCCTTCTGAAAACACCACACCCTTCCCATCTGCCCCGGGCAGTATCAGGTGCAGCGGTACTCGCAGCTGGGGGTGGGTGCAGGGACGGTACACCAGGACACAATCAACCCATGTGGGAATTTGTGAAAAGTTTTGGAAGGGTACATATCCTCAAATTTTATTTTCCCATGATCTCAAGTTTCCAGAGGCTAAATCATATGTACAAACTGTAGATTTTTAGTGCTTTATAAAAAACATGGCAAAAATAGAATCTTCAAGTTGATCAAAGTCCCCATTACGACATGTGTTGTGCTTCTGCAAACAGGTAGGTAAATGCTCAAAAAACAGGCAGGCAGGGTTATGGGGGTGGACTTAAAGGTAGAGCGTACACGAAGGCCAATGGAACAGGAGAAAGTGTGCGCGTGCACACATGTACGTACACGCGCGCATACGCACGCACACACACACACACACACACACACACACACACACACACACACACACACACACACACACACACACACACACACACACACACACACACACACACACACACACACACACACACACACACACACACACACACACACCAGGGGAAAGACAATGCTATCAGCAAAAATAATGAACAACACAACAACAACATGCATTTTAAGGCCATTTTCCCTGCTAGAGCGGGGGTTAGCCTTGCGGTCCCCATGACAATCTTCTCCATTTTGCCCTATTTTCTGCATCTCTCCTTGTTAACCCCCTTGCCCGCATTTCTTCTTCCACTATCTTTAGCCAAGTCTTTCTCGGTCTTCCCCGTCCTCTACTTCCTTCAACATTCATTTCCATCACTCTTCTCAACCAGTCACTTTCATCCTTCCTCAACACATGACCAAACCATCTCAACCTGTTCCTCTTCACAGCATCAATCACAGGCTCTATTCCCATCATCTTTCGCAATTCATCATTTGTCTTCCTCTCTCTCAACGATACTCTGCACATCCACCGAACCATTCGCATTTCCACCCTTTCCAGCCTTCGTTGCTGCTCGACGTTCATTACCCATGTCTCGCTCCCATAAATCATAACACTTCTCACACATGCAGCATACACCTTTCCCTTCAGCTTCAACGACACTCCTCCTCATCAGCACGCCACTCAGTTCCCGAAACTTCTTCCATGCACATCTCACTCGAGCAACCGTTGCAGAGTCTGATCCACCTTCTCCATTCAGCATGTCTCCGAGGTAGCAAAATGTTTTCACACCTTCCAGCTTCACGCCGTCTCCAAGATCCAACTCAACATTTCCTCCATCTGCAGCTCCCTCTGTGCACACCTTACATTTGAATGTAGCTGCCACACTGGTTAATGACCCTCTCAGACCACTACATTTTTGATGAACACACTCAGCTCACATTGTACATTGAATGGAATTCACTCTAACACCCTTCCTGCACACAGCACATGGCCACTTCCCAGTTCTTTCCACCTCACCACATGCTTTACCACTTGCCATCACCTTCGTTTTTCCGATATTCACCTTCAGACCTTTTGTCTCCATACATTCCTTCCACTTGTTCATCTTTTCCTTCAGTCCATCCATACTTTCCGCAATCAACACCAGATCATCTGCATACAACTCCCACGGTAAACCCTCCTTTACGTTCTGAGCCAGCACCTCCATCACAGCTACAAATAGTAGTGGAATTAGTACCAACCCCTGATGCACTCCCACCTTCACCTCAAACTCACCACTGTTCCCGTCCTTCGTCCTTACAGCTGTGCGCGCTCTTTTGTACATTGCCATCACAACTCTGATCAACCATTCCTCCACTTCCAACTTAAAAATAACAATGTACCACATTTAACCACATTTAGAGGCCATTTAGTGTGCAAATGTCAAAGATGCCCTAAGAAATACACACAAGCGCAAACAAACACACACGTGAACTGCACAACCAGGAAGAGGCAAAAAGAAGTCCCTCTGAGCAGGAATGTCAAGAGGTCACTCAGCTAGCAAGCTGACCAGCTGTCCACGCCTGTGCGCCGCTGGGAGTTACCTGGCGCCATCGAGCTCCAAAGTGCCGTGCTCTCCAGCACGCCTCTTCAATCTACCGAAGTGCTGTGTGTGCATTACATGAGGCTGCATTAACGCTGGGCTCCCACAACACACAGATGGTCTTGCAAGTCCCTCGCCCACCCACACATTGTTCATCCCGAGACATTGTACCAGCAACCAAGCCCTTCCAAACCCATTCAAGTGCCCCCCTGTCCTTTCTCTCCTTCTTCCTCCTCTCCCTTTATGTGCTGTGCTTCTTACCGCCTGGCCAATGCTTCTTGTGCATCCATGGCTTTGCTTTTTCCCCAGCCCCAACTCTGACTGTGGCTCCTTTTTCCTTTGACGCCATGGCTGGAGCTGCGGCTATGCCGTGGCCTGTTGAAAGCATGCAGTTTGGATGCATCACGAGCTGGGAAACGTGGACAACAAGGGCATGGCAAAAAGTGATGTGTACATGGAGAGAGCATTATGGCTGGAAATGTTGGAAACAATACAATGTTTATCCCAGTTACATGCGGTGCTGATCCTCTTAAAAACTTTGAGGGACAGTCTATCAGGTACTATGGTACAGGACTGTTGGAAGCCATATCCTTGCTGAACAGGGAACCAGATATAGCAGATGGAATATAATTGGCTGAGCGATTAAGAAGACAACTGTAAGTTAGTATTCCTCTTTTCAAGTTATTGCCATAGCCAAAAGGCAGGCAGACTGCACTCATGTCCCTGCAAGTGACATGGGGCTAAAGGAGAATGAAAATTTGGTCCACTGCATGGGACCTGACAAAACGTAGTTGTGAAATTCAAAGCCTTGGGCGGAATCAGCATCTCCACACAGGTTGGCAGAGTGCATTGCTCACTGCTCACACAGAAAATTATCACATAAAAAAAAAAATATATATATATATATATATATATATATATATATATATATAGATAGATAGATAGATAGATATATATATATACACACTGTGTTCAAAAAGTATCCGACCTTTATTTTTCGTGCGTAAAAAAAAAGAAGCTAGGGAGGCGTTGATTGGTGCACGTATGTAGGCGATCTTAATGCGCTTAATGTGCACGCGTGAATTTTTTCCCACCTGCAGAAGCTGTCATTCGACGGCAGACCGCCGATGAGTGAGGACATGTAAGTGAGCGCCGTCGGATTTTCGTTTTTGACAAAATAACGGAAAAACTTGAACGCTACTGCATCAAATTTTGTGTAAAGCTTGGCGATTCCCAAGTGGAAACGATCCGCAAGATTCAACACCGTTCATTCCATTATGAAGGAGGATTTGGGCTTCAGGAGAATCTCAGCGAAGTTCGTACCAAAGCTGCTAACGATTGAGCAGAAGCAACTCCGTTTGGAGATCGCACAGGACATGCTGGAGACTGTGAACAGCGATCCCAGCTTCCTCAACACAGTGATCACTGGCGATGAGTCCTGGGTTTATGGGTACGACCCAGAAACCAAGGTGCAGTTTTGATGCAAGTTTGATGAAACACAAAATTTGATGCAGTAGCGTTGTTCAAGTTTTTCCGTCATTTTGTCAAAAACGAAAATCCGACGGCGCTCACTTACATGTCCTCACTCATCGGCGGTCTGCCGTCGAATGACAGCTTCTGCAGGTGGGAAAAAATTCACGCGTGCGCATTAGGATCGCCTACATACGTGCACCAATCAACGCCTCCCTAGCTTCTTTTTTTTTTTACGCACAAAAAATAAAGGTCGGATACTTTTTGAACACACTACGTATACACATGCATAGACATAAATGATCACGATGTTAAATGATTAAATATTGATTAAATATTTACATTATACGTTATACATTATATTTACATTATATTATATTTGCATTATTATATGTTATTTACATTATATTATATTTACATCAGTTAAATGATTAAATGATTACTAAGCCTCAACTATGGTAAAAAAAAATTTTTTTTAACCCACTACAGCAAACGTGGTCTCGCCACCATCAATCCCACAACAATCACGTTTGTTAATCGTTTATCAGCCTTGTTCATCTTGTAAACCCAAGCCATTAGCCAAAGGCCATTATAATTTGAAGAACCGTAAGTTTGTCCTCTTGCTCCGCCATGTTTGAACGTCATCGCTTTACGTGAGCATCAATATCGATCAACATTCCTTATACTTAAAATGGTCACAAACTGTGTTCAGTTACCTTGGTCCCACTCTCACTATGTTATCCTGCTCAGTGTAAACACTGATGGGTGATCAGCAGGTCCATAGCACAATGATTAAAAGTCAAGTGACACCTTGATGAAACAATGATTAACTTTTACATGAAGCTTGACTGCTGTGTGTCAAAAAAGAAGAATGACAAAACAAAAAATTACCTTGAAGCCAAAGAAATAAATGAAATCAAAATTAAACATTTACTATTTGTAAGGTCGAGTGTACATGATATTCTATATTTCTACCCAAGTTTTCAACCACTTCCCTCCTATCATTTAAGCTCTTATGTGAGTTTTAATGCTTCTTCAAAGTTAATATACATGCCATTAGCACTGGCAAGACAGAAAATTAACATCAAGAGCAACAATTCAGTCTTCAAACAGAGAGGAAGAGAAACATCGCCTTACCGACTACGACTACGACTGCGGCTGCGGCTGCGATGGGGGTGGCGCGGCCGCCCGGGCGGCGGCCTCCACGGAGAGGGAGAGCGACGACGAAACGGACGGCGCATGCGCCATCTGCGAGGAGATCGGTGGCGGCCCCTTGATCGCGAGCACGAGCGAGAACGTCGGCGCCGGTTGCGAGAGAGAGAGCGTGATCGGGATCGAGAGTAGGAGCGGGACCGTCGCCTCCTGTCCCGGGAATGGGAACGCTTACGGTTCCAAGATCGAGATCGAGACCTTGAATTAGAACGTCCAGAACTACGTTTCCTGTGCAAAATTTTATTTTCACAGTCAGTCAGTTTGCAAACTACTTCTTTAGCTACCCAAAGCAATTTCAGTGCCTTGTTGATGACATTTACAAATCCAATAGAACAATCACTCAAATACTACACACACTGTTCCTGGACAATTACAACAATACTTCAGTGATAATTATCATCAGGCAGAGTCATGCATTCGAAGATTCCAACTCCAAAGACTGCCATAAAACACACACATTCATATTTTCAACAACAAGCAACAATGTCATATCTTATCGTTTTCCCCATTTATAACATGGCAGTGAAGCACATGTCAGGGATGCACAAAATAAAATTGTGCAATTCAAAAAGGAGAAAATAGCTAATAAAATAATTCCTGTTCTATTTTATTGTTCAAAGCTGGGTAATTTAATTAGTTTAGTTAAATATATATATATATATATATATATATATATATATATATGTTACTTTTTCATCGTTCGAGGTCCCACACAATGTGGCTGCCAAAGTGTCTCGCACAAAAAGAGTTTGGTCTCGTCACATCGCAAAGCATACTTCGCACATTTGGGAAAATAAGAACAAAGTAGAATGGCACGTGCAGCACGCATAGTCTCGCCTCGCACATTCATTCTGAACAAACATACCATCGTTAACCGAACACACAACTATTCAACTATTATGGGCCACTCCTATTTTTGCCCATATACCCATATCATCCACACACCCTATTATGTCACAGTTTCTGGCATGGATTACAAACTTCATAAATTAAAATCTTTGCCGACATCAGGTCACAGATCAGATATATGAAGTTTCAGATTTTTCAGATAAGGATTTAGATTCAACCAATTATGGCTGGAATACTACTTCACCAATGACGTTATCCTTATCACACTATATACCCCATGTGGAGTTGATGACGTGCCAAGTTTCAATTTTTTTTCACCGAGCGGTTTCGGAGAATATTGTTGCGAATATGGAATTTGGCCTCCATATCCGCTTGTAAATATTCCCCTATTTTCTCCGATACTCCCCAACTCTCCCTTACCCCATTCCCTAGTCCCATTGTCTGTAAACAACACCCATTAGAGCCGATCTTCCCCTTCATCCCCCCATTAAATGTCGTGCCCAGGTCCCCCGCACCACACGTAGACAATTATAGGACATCTTGCTAGTTATTCTTAATCTATGTCAGTTAAGGACTTGTTTCCATTAATTATGACTCTTCGTTGCACCAGAATGTGATGATATGGCACCAGTAGGAGTTTAGGACCTTCCCATACCTCCCCGCATCTCTTCCCATCATCTCAAGCTCCAACAACAACCACAACAACAGCGGCTTTGCGTCCTCACTCCGGCTCGGTTGGCCGCCATTGAACATGTGCTCGACGGGGTTACCCAGAAGGGGGCTCCCTGTCGGCCCCTCGTCAAGGGCGGAGCCGGTAACCCCCGCACCCAATGAGAAGCCATGGGCCGATGCCATATGGGGCGGAGCTAACGAGCGAGGGCGTGACTCCCCGCCGGATATACGCGGCCCCGCGCCGGACGTGACGTGAGATGCGCCCCGAGCTTGGAAGAACAAGACGCCACCCTCCCGAGCGCTGAGCGACCTCCCCGGCATCTCCACCAAAGTCGCGACCCACGAGCGCTGAGAGACCTCCTGCATCTGTTGGGCCGCGCCATCCTGTCCCTGAGCACAAGGTGCACCTTGTGCTGGCCATCAAATACCCGCTTTCCTTGTCATCAAACCCCGTGTGAGTGAGCCTAGTCCCGTTTATCTGTGGTCTGTCTAGGGTTAATATAAGGTTGTGTCTAAGTGCCCACCTTCCTATGTTTCCCTCTTGTCCCTGTAATCTAACCTTTTCCGCCTTAATATAACCTCCTCCGGAGGTCTTGAGAACTGAACCCCTGGTGTCGTATTGTGTGATTATAATCCAGCCGTGTGTCTTCTTTTTCTTTCCTATTGAGCCAGCATAGCGCGGCTTCGTCGACGTTCGAGTACAATCGGGTAACTTGTACGGATACGGCGGCCATCCCGCTCGGCCCACCATACCATCAAAGTCGTATCCGTAACAATTGGTGTCGGGAGTGAGATTCGAGGCCCGACCAAATTTTGAAGGAAAAAAAAAAAACGAATAGAGGAAAAAAAACAATTTGGTCAAAATTTGGAGCGGCCGAAATTTGTTTTGTTTTACGAAACTCGAATTTTGCAAGTCGCGCTATGGCGGATCAAGACGGCTGGGGTCCGGTAGGGGAGAGTGAGGTAGGGTCGATCCAGGACCAAAATGAGGGACGTGAGGAGAGCGAAACAGCGAGGGTAGCAGGCGCGCAAAATGGCGCCTCGCTGGTCACCGCGCCGGCGACCGTGACAGCGCCCCTGGTGGATCCGAACCTTTTCCTCCTGCAAATGGGGGCCCTTATGGACAGGCTAGAAGCCAAAATGGGACAAATGGGGAACCGGATGGATGCTCAGAGTGAGCAAATGAGGGTTGATAGTGGGCGAATGGAGGGCCAAATGGGGGTAATGGGAAACCAAATGGGGGTAATGGGAAACCAAATGGGGGTAATGAGGGACGAAGCGAGGGGTACCAGTGAGAAGTTAGACAATAATTTTGAGGAGTTAGACAAGAAAATTGAGAAGTTAGACAATAATTTTGAGGAGTTAGACAAGAAAATTGGGAAGTTAGACAATAATTTTGAGGGGTTAGACAACGGGATAAAAGAGGTGAAACATGGGTTAACGGGGGTAGAAAACAGAATGGCCGCTCAAGAGAATCAAATGGAAGGGATGCAAAAAGGGTTAGAGGGGTTAGAAAACAGTATGGAAGGCAAATTGAGGGACATGAGGGACCAAGCGGAAAGGGAAGTTAAACAAATGGAGCAGCAGATAGAGGGGGTCAGAATGGGGGTAGAAACCAAACTGGATGCTCACAGGGAGGAAATGGAGCAGATGAGGGTGGCATCTGGGCAGGAGATGCAAGTGATGGGAGAGGAGATCAGAAGAGGAGTGAGTGAGGAGGTCGGAGGAGTGCGCGAGGAGGTGAGGCACTGTAAGGAGCGCATGGAGAAAGAGGTGAGAAAGGGGACTGTAAAATTGCAAGGTGGTATAGAGGAGTTGACGCTGGGAGTAGAACAACTGACAGTGGGACAAAAGGAGTTGGGGGACCAGGTAAAGAAGAACACAGCGGTAATAGAGGGTTTAAAATCGACACAGAAGGAGATGAAAAAGGACGTAGGGGTAATTAAAAAAGAGTGTCAGACGGTACATGAGGACCTGACGAGGAAAATGGACAAGGTGGTAGAGGTAATGGAGGTTAAAGAGCGGGAGGTGCGGGAGCACATAGAAAAAAATAAAGTGGAGTTAGAGGAAGAACTTAAAGGGGCGCACGAAGAGATGAAGGAGATGAAGCAAAAATTAGAAGAAGTGGAAGAAGGGGTGAGCGAAATTAAAAAGCGACGGAGAGAGGATAAGAAAGAGATAAAGGAGGAAGTAAAAGAATTGGTCCAAAGTCTGTATTTGAATCGTGATGATGTGCTCATTAACCGGATGAGGGATTCGCAGGTGATGGAGGAGAAGCGAAAAGAAAGAGGACCCGGTGTAAGTGGTGACCAATATGGTCGTGCGTATGATGCGCCAGGTGATTTAATAAGCTTGGGGGTCGAGATAGACCCGGGTGTTCGTGAGAGGCCGTTGGTGAAGTGTGCGACAGGTCTGGTGTGCGAAAAAGGAGGTGTGCAAGAAAGTCCGACTCTGGGGTGTGTGAGGAAAAAGTGTGTGCCAAGGAGTGAGTGTGCTGGCGAGAGTGAGTCGGTCGTAGCGCGTGTGCGAGGGAGCACATGGAAGCGTGGTGTGGTGAGTGTTACAGAGGGTGTGACGGGAGAGTGTGCGCAGGAGTGTGCGCGAGAAAGGTGTGTGACGGACAGGTGCATGAGGAAAGAGTGCGCTGTCAGAAGTAAGGAAGAGTGTCCACCTGTGGTGAGTGTTACAGAGGGTGTGACGGGAGAGTGTGCGCAGGAGTGTGCGCGAGAAAGGTGTGTGACGGACAGGTGCATGAGGAAAGAGTGCGCTGTCAGAAGTAAGGAAGAGTGTCCACCTGTGGTGAGTGTTACAGAGGGTGTGACGGGAGAGTGTGCGCAGGAGTGTGCGCGAGAAAGGTGTGTGACGGACAGGTGCATGAGGAAAGAGTGTGCTGTCAAGAGTAAGGGTGAGTGCGCTGTCAGGAATGGAGGTGAAAGTAGTGAGAGTGACATGGAGCGTGAGTTAGTTGCGACAGGTGAGCGAGGATGTACACCTGGGATGGAAGGATGTACACCTGGAATGGTAGAGCGTGAGTGGGAATGCACGCTGGAGTTGGTGGTGAGGCACGTGGTTGGGTGTGCGAATGAGAGCACACCTGTGATTGTCACAGAGGAGGTGACTGAGGAGGGGGCGCGAAGAGGTGTTTTGGTGAGGTGTGCGACCAACGAATGTGTGCCAAAGTGTTCGGTGGTCAGGTGTGTGACCAAGTCTGTGAGTGGAATGAGTGTACCTGGGTGTGTAAGGAAAGGTACGAGGAGCATGGGCACGGCTGGATGTGTGAGCAAGGAACGGGCCACGGGGTGTAAGCGTCCAGGTGAAGCATCGACGTTACACGGGTTAGAGGTTAGAGCGACTTTTAGCCGAAGCAGGCCCTCGGTGCGTGCCGGGCCTCGCTTTGAACGGCCGCGTCCAGGCTCCACTAGGCGGAGCTGGCAGCCCGATAGAAAGGGTCGTCATGGCGACCACTTTTTGGTGAGACGTGCCGGCAGGTCGAGATCGGGGCATTGGATGGCTCCGTGCCGAGAAGGTGCGTGGGATCTCGGGCCGGGTAAACCTCCTTCCCTGCACCGAAGGCAGGACGCATCCAGCCGCAGGCACAAAACAACCAGCATCCATTGCTTGGCTTTACGAAGCCGGGCTTTGGACAGGAATTGGCGCACCGAGAGGTATTAGTGAGTCGACTGGGTGATGAGGTTAGTGTTTTGGCCCCGAAATTAGAAAAAGGCGAAATTTGATGATTGGCAAAGGATTGGCAGAGTGATGATTGGTAATGGTACAGTGATTGGCAGATGATTGGCAAATTTTTGATTTGTTGAAATTTGATGTGCAAAATTGGTAGTGAGAGGCCCCCGATGTGGTGGGATGGCATCCTTGCCACCCTTCCCATGTGGTGGGGCAAAGGAGCAATAGCTTATGGGGTGTATGGCAGTGAAAACTAGCCCGGGTGGGTTAGGATATGGTGTGTAGGGATCTAGAAGATGACATTAGGTAACGTTAAGTTTAGTTAGTGACTGATACCTGTAGTGGGGACGCAGGTAGATTAGTATGGATGATAATGACGAGGGAGCGCAATAGTTAAAGGGACGACTGGGAAGCGCAAGTTTCAGAAGGGAGTAGTTAGCTGAGATGATGCCGTGTTTGTGAGAATTGAACAGGTGTGATTGCACAGGTGTGCAACTGGACAGGTGTGTGGAGCAGTGTATGAGTAGTGAGTGTGTGGATCAGCGCGAATGCGCTTGGGGAGAGAAGGGTGCAGGTGGCACCAGGTGTGAGAGCACAGGTGTGCGGGTACAGGTGTGTGGAGAGAGTTGGAGTGAGTGGTACGGAGTGGTGTGCATGGTGCGAAGGTGTGGATGGGGGAAGAGTGGACCCCTTTCGCGAGCACCCGGGGCGGGTAGTGTAAGTGTTAGGTAGAGGGTGCGGGTAAATTGTGGTTGGATATTGGCATTTGTGGTGCGGTTGCAGAATGGTGTTGTGAATGGGTGCATTAGTGTTGTGGAAATGGCTGGGCGTGTAGCCTGTTAGTGTGTGTAGTTGGTTGGGCACTCCACCACTGTGAGGATGTCGGCCAGGTGAGGCCGCAGGTGGGCTCTGGGAGCCGGTAGTTGTGAGTGGGTGCCTGAGGATCCCGGGTGTGGATCGGGCAGCCCAGTGCCAGAGAGGGCACGGAGTGGGGAGAGAGCCAGAGGGCCTTCCCCAGGTAGTTAGGTTAGGGTGAGGAGCAGGTAAGCTCGGAGGCAACTGCAGTGGTGGAGGTGTGCAGGTGGGTAGACCCACTGGGAGAGGTACACGCCGCAGCCCAGAAATTGTGCGAGGGCACCGGGAGATGAATCGGGGGAGTGAGACCCCAAATTGAAGAGCACCACAGTTTGGCCAATGGGAATTGGTTTTTAGAACCCATAGTGTAAGAGGGCCAATGGGTTGGCCGGAGAGAGACCCCGGGTAGTGTAAAGTTGTTAAAGTCATTTAGGAGATAGTTAGGATTGATGAACCTGTCGCACCATACGCAGCCACTTACCTGTGGTGATGATGATGACTCCACACCTGTGTTTTCTTTGTTTGTGTTGCAGAAATGAGAATTGCTGTTGGATTTGTGAGACGCATCACGACGTGGATGAGACATTGGGGTGATTCCATCTCTCCCTCCCTAGGAGGGACTGATGATGAATTGGTAATGGCAAATTATGATGTTGAGTTGGAGATGGCAAATTTTGATGAGAGTTGAAAATGGCAAATTTGATTGGTTAGGAGGGAGAGAAGACGAATTTGGTTTATGGGAGGAACGGGGAAGACAGTAGGGATGTTTGTTGATTTGTAAAGTCGATGTTTATGGGTAGTGTTGTGTTTTGTTGATACAGTAAGGGGTAAGGGAGGGGCCATGTAGGTTACCTGGTGGGGGGGGGCGTACGATAGGAACGTACCTGTCTCACCTGGTTCCCATGTGCCCCCAGTGTGCATCATCTTGTATTGCGTGCACTTTTGCGCCCTTACCACCTTACTCACTTGTTTCTTCTGTTGTCTCCCACCTCCGAGGATCTGGCTTTGGGGTAGAGAG
This sequence comes from Myxine glutinosa, assembly GCF_964187855.1. Lineage (NCBI taxonomy): Eukaryota > Metazoa > Chordata > Myxini > Myxiniformes > Myxinidae > Myxine > Myxine glutinosa. The sequence continues at coordinate 136,906,925 of NC_136264.1, read as the reverse complement.
AGAGGAGAGAGAGGTGCTGGCGACGCAGTTGTGGGCCTGCACTTTCGCTGCTTGCTGCCGGGATCGATACACCATATGGACCGCAATGTTTGTGGCCACCCACGATGGACCGCAGTTCGTTTGCGGCCAAGCACCACCCGGGGATGGACCTATGGGTCAACGTGGCACCTATGCCATACAGGTGAACCACTTTTTAGTTAACCACCAAGTGCACCACAAGAAGAGCAAGAGACACCTGCAGGGTTAGGGGTTGTTGAAGTTATTTTTATTCCAATGAACAATGGTGACTGCACCGATTGGTGGTGGGGTGGTGCTTTTGATGCTGGGAAAGGGTGCTCTGCACGTTATTAAAGGGCCGTCGGCCACAGAGCACTCGTGGGTTGGTGTATCGATGTTGGCAAGCGCGCTCTCTCTATGCATAACATCTGCATGTGTTCCTCCAAAAACAGGTCCTGGATCGTAGTGTAAATAGCAGCGTAGTCGTGTAAATAATGCTCCCTACCGGCTGTATGTTTAGTTTGAGGATTCTTTCCGGATTCGGTTATCCTGTGGGTGTGTTTCTGTGAGGAGAAGGGTGCAACGTCGCAGGGGGACATATTTACTCATTTGTGAATATCTGTAAAACTGTCGCACTCAGGGTAGAGTTAATAGTAGAGGGAACTACATTGCGTGCCACACTAAAGTAGGTAAAAATTTATCGGGTCGGGACGCCCCGAGGGTAGAGAAGGGTGCAATGTTGCGAATATGGAATTTGGCCTCCATATCCGCTTGTAAATATTCCCCTATTTTCTCCGATACTCCCCAACTCTCCCTTACCCCATTCCCTAGTCCCATTGTCTGTAAACAACACCCATTAGAGCCGATCTTCCCCTTCATCCCCCCATTAAATGTCGTGCCCAGGTCCCCCGCACCACACGTAGACAATTATAGGACATCTTGCTAGTTATTCTTAATCTATGTCAGTTAAGGACTTGTTTCCATTAATTATGACTCTTCGTTGCACCAGAATGTGATGATATGGCACCAGTAGGAGTTTAGGACCTTCCCATACCTCCCCGCATCTCTTCCCATCATCTCAAGCTCCAACAACAACCACAACAACAGCGGCTTTGCGTCCTCACTCCGGCTCGGTTGGCCGCCATTGAACATGTGCTCGACGGGGTTACCCAGAAGGGGGCTCCCTGTCGGCCCCTCGTCAAGGGCGGAGCCGGTAACCCCCGCACCCAATGAGAAGCCATGGGCCGATGCCATATGGGGCGGAGCTAACGAGCGAGGGCGTGACTCCCCGCCGGATATACGCGGCCCCGCGCCGGACGTGACGTGAGATGCGCCCCGAGCTTGGAAGAACAAGACGCCACCCTCCCGAGCGCTGAGCGACCTCCCCGGCATCTCCACCAAAGTCGCGACCCACGAGCGCTGAGAGACCTCCTGCATCTGTTGGGCCGCGCCATCCTGTCCCTGAGCACAAGGTGCACCTTGTGCTGGCCATCAAATACCCGCTTTCCTTGTCATCAAACCCCGTGTGAGTGAGCCTAGTCCCGTTTATCTGTGGTCTGTCTAGGGTTAATATAAGGTTGTGTCTAAGTGCCCACCTTCCTATGTTTCCCTCTTGTCCCTGTAATCTAACCTTTTCCGCCTTAATATAACCTCCTCCGGAGGTCTTGAGAACTGAACCCCTGGTGTCGTATTGTGTGATTATAATCCAGCCGTGTGTCTTCTTTTTCTTTCCTATTGAGCCAGCATAGCGCGGCTTCGTCGACGTTCGAGTACAATCGGGTAACTTGTACGGATACGGCGGCCATCCCGCTCGGCCCACCATACCATCAAAGTCGTATCCGTAACAATATGATTTCCAATTTTCTTTCCATTAATCCAATATGGCTGCTATACCATGTGACCTATTGCCATTGTTAACAGTAAAATATTCTACATGGAGAATCCCTCCTATGTTTAAAGTTTTGCATCGATCGGACAAGTCGTTGCAGAGAAAACCATTTTAAAAGCGAAAACATATAGACGTGGATGGACGCACACACGCTGGGCCACAGACCAATACCTATACCCAATTCCGCATGCTTTTAATTCTAATACTGTTGTGGAAATCACTCCGAGAGGGTAACATTGCTTTGTATAATTTAGATATCGCATTAATGAATGTCTTAAACTCAGAGAAAGCTTGATGTAATTAATCGTGATATTAGATATGCGGCACTTATATGTCTCGACAGCATACGTCCACCTTTTACAATGTCTGTGTGTAAAAACCGCCATTCTACCCTTTGGAAGCTGTCATTTGTCTCTTTTTGGTGTTTGGGTCGGCCTTCAGGTGGTAGTTTTGACAGGAAAGCAGCACCTCATACAGCTCAAAGAGAGGAGGAGGGACCGCCTTAGTGCCATGTGGGAGATGGGCTGTTCTACACCCATCAAACAGACCTTCGGTCTGATGATGAGTGAGAGGCGAGGGGAGGGAAAAGATGTCATGACATGAAGTGGGGACCAGAGGCAATAAAAACGCACGCAGCGAGGGAAAATCAGCAGATGCCGGGGACCGGAGGTGGAGACTGAGAGGCTGCAGGAGATCTGCAGAGCTGCCACGTCTTGCCACACCTTCACCCAGATAGCCGGGCCTCCCTTCCAGCATCACACATTGGACTCCTGCATTGAGCGGGCCATTCTGCAGTGGACACGACTGACGCTTTGCCAACTTGTATCTGTCCAGCTCTATCCCACTGGACACAGCATGCGGTATTTCAGTCTTGTCACTCTATCTGGTCTACCTCATGTGGTGTTCCTGTGGGCCCTGATAAGGTAGAGTTATTTCAGGACACCGATCGATCATTTGTTGTTTCATGGGTGCACATGTGGATAAGGTGTTTATTATTGCCATTTCTTGTTATTGCTTGTTTCCTTCTGTTTCCTTCCCCGTGACCATTACCATGTCATTATTAAACATCCCTTGTCTTGGGGTGAATTCAGGTCGTCATGGTCCTTCATTCAGTGATTAGAGAAAGCCGGTTGAGGGATAAATTGGCTGCAGCAATTATTGGTAGTTTGTTACCATTGGTAGTTTGGTAGTTAAATTTATAGACCAATTTATAGACCAAATTTATAGTAAAATTGGTAGTTAAAGCCAAATTTATAGACAGTGTCACGTGTCTCAGGCTCACTCAGCGAAAATAGATATGAGATGGTGGTACTTAATAGCATAATAATAAGCCAATTCGGTACCTCCAATCTGCACGGTATGGTGGAATTTGGACATGACTCGGCAGGAGAGGGGGAGGGGGAGGGGGTAAGGAGGGTGGCGGTTGACGGGAGATCTTTAAAATGGTTGACAGTTACGGTCACTGACACAACTCGCCGGATTCAACCCATGTATAATGGACCGGACGACTGCAACAATAAATTTACCACCAATTTGTTGTAAACATGACAACTTGAGATAAGATGAGATGCAACATTTTTCTTGTTTATTTTTCCAAAATATACTTCCCGAGGCCCAATTTATTTTTCGACCATTTTTGTTTTTGCAAGAACAACTAGGTTTTAGAGCACCCTAACGAGGATGCACTTAGTGGACAAGGCGTAATCAAGGTATTTGTCATGGGAGAAGAAAGAATGGACAACTGGTGGACAACAGAAACTACAAACTGATCATATAAAGCACATCCAGGAGGAAGCAGAAATAGATCCAAGATCAGAGGGGAGATGAAATTGAAACATTTACTGGAGTACATTGGCCAAAAATTGCATCGAATAGAACAGAATGGACCATGTTGAGGAGGGTCTTTGTCCTGCAGTGGACTACATAGGTTGGGCAAGTCAAGTCAGAGATTAAACCAATGTAGAAACACTTACCCAATGTAAGAACACTTCCTCCTTTGGGATTATTTGATGACAATTTTATTTTTGGTCTTGTTAACTTGACGTTATGGTTCGGTATGCACGGGGAAAAAGTAGGACACCCGGACACCCCCACCCCTCCAGGTCCCATAATGCCACGTCCGTTTATGTACTTTTGTGTACGAGCACACACCGACGTCATGTTAATTAACTAGTATTATAGCATAGCAGCAACTGGTGCCATTGATCTCGTTTCTCCTTCACCCCAACTCCTATTATTTAATATTTCATCATCATACGTCGTCGCAGGAGCCTGGTGTTGGGCTAGCGGCTAGGGTGCCAGCTTAGGATCCCAGGATCCTGGGTTCGAATCCCGGTCGATCGCTGAATTAACGCCAGGGGGTTGACTCAGCCTGTCATCCTTCCGAGGTCGGCTAATTGAGTACCAGTTCACTGGTAATTCCCTGCTTGTCGTAAAAGGCGACAAAAAGGGTTGGCGGCAGGAAGGGCATCCGGCCGTAAAACTGCTTCAAAAAGGGGGACAAAAAACAACAACAACCACGGTCCCCGAAAAAGGCCAACCCCCGCTTTGCGGGGGAAAATGGCCTCTAAAGGTGTTTTTTTTTTTTTTTAATACGTCGCAGGAGTAGCATGTAGGAATTACGACCAATATCCATATTATCCAGACAGGGATGTGATGGGACTCGTTGGCCGAGTTGGAACTATCGGTCCTCAAGAGACAAGCGAGGGCCAGTGAAAATGCAAGAAATAATGTTTGTCACGGGTTACAAATACAGATCATAGAGATGCAGAGCAGCAATTTAATGGGCAGCTTTTGGGGCATTCTTATTCTCTACACTGCTTATTCTTTATATTGCATACTACAGTATATTTAAAAGAATGATCACTTTGGGCAAAATTGAACAAATCCAAAGTAATGAATAAATAGAGCCAGTTTATGAGGAGGTGTGTGCAGTCACCAGAAACTCACCTCTCCCTTGAAGTGCTGCAGGATGATCGGGATATCTTTGGACTGCTTTTGTGCTTTACCTTTCTATCCAGCTCGTCCACATCACCATCCTCCTTTCCATTGCCAAACACCCCGGGTGGTCCCATTGTTTATTTAGGTGGTGCTCTTCCAGCAGGAAAGCTCAAGTTGTGATCTAGTCGTTTACACACAACAAAAAAACAACATTCGAGCCAATCTGATAATCAGCGAAACATACCAATATTAAAACACAACCTAACATAGTGAGCATAACTTCCCACCAATAACAGTCCTGCAATATCGCCTACGTACAAAGTAATGAAAAATGAAAACGCATCCATTCCCCCACAATGCTAAAAACAAGTACAATTTACAAAGTGCAATAAAAATACACCAAAACAAAGATGCAGCCATGATAGAAGCAGCTCCAAAAAAAAAAAGTGAACGTTCATCTTAATTCTGTCTTTCTTAAAAAGGCTCGTGCCCCGATTCCCTTCCTTCCCATACCCACCATGTCCAGAACTCCCTTCCTTCCCATACCCACCCTGTCCAGAACTCCCTTCCTTCCCATACCCACCCTGTCCAGAACTCCCTTCCTTCCCATACACACCTTGTCCCGATTCCCTTCCTTCCCATGCCCACACTGTTCTGACTCACTTCCTTCCCATACACACCGTGTCCCGATTCCCTTCCTTCCTTCCAATGCCCACACTGTTCTGACTCACTTCCTTCCCATGCCCACCTTATCCCAACTGCCTTCCATCCCATACCCACCTTGTCCCGATCCCCTTCCTTCCCATGCCCACCCCGTCCCGACTCCCTTCCTTCCCATACCCACCCTGTCCCGACTCCCTTCCTTCCCATACCCACCCTGTCCCGACTCCCTTCCTTCCCATACCCACCCTGTCCCGACCCCCTTCCTTCCTATACCCACCCTGTCCCGACTCCGTTCCTTCCCATACCCACCCTGTCCCGACTCCGTTCCTTCCCATACCCACCCTGTCCCGAATCCCTTCCTTCCCATACCCACCCTGTCTCGACTCCCTTCCTTCCCATACCCACCCTGTCCCGACTCCCTTCCTTCCCATACCCAACCTGTCCCGACTCCCTTCCTTCCCATTCCCACCCTGTCCCGACTCCCTTCCTTCCCATGCCCACACTGTTCTGACTCCCTTCCTTCCCATGCCCACCTTATCCCGACTCCCTTCCTTCCCATGCCCACCTTATCCCGACTGCCTTCCATCCCATACCCACCTTGTCCCGACTGCCTTCCATCCCATACCCACCTTGTCCCGACTGCCTTCCAACCCATACCCACCCTGTCCAGAACTCCCTTAATTCCCATAGCCACCCTGTCCAGAACTCCCTTCCTTCCCATACCCACACTGTCCAGAACTCCCTTCCTTCCCATACCCACCCTGTCCAGAACTCCCTTCCTTCCCATACACACCTTGTCCCGATTCCCTTCCTTCCCATGCCCACACTGTTCTGACTCCCTTCCTTCCCATGCCCACCTTATCCCAACTGCCTTCCATCCCATACCCACCTTGTCCCGATCCCCTTCCTTCCCATGCCCACCCCGTCCCGACTCCCTTCCTTCCCATACCCACCCTGTCCCGACTCCCTTCCTTCCCATACCCACCCTATCCCGACTCCGTCCTTCCCATGACCCACCCTGTCCCGACTCACTTCCTTCCCATACCCACCCTGTCCCCACTCCCTTCCTTCCCATACCCACCCTGTCCCGACTCCCTTCCTTCCCATACCCACCCTATCCCGACTCCGTCCTTCCCATGACCCACCCTGTCCCGACTCACTTCCTTCCCATACCCACCCTGTCCCCACTCCCTTCCTTCCCATACCCACCCTGTCCCGACTCCCTTCCTTCCCATACCCACCCTGTCCCGACTCCCTTCCTTCCCATAGCCACCCTGTCCCGACTCCCTTCCTTCCCATACCCACCCTGTCCCGACTCCCTTCCATCCCATACCCACCGTCCCGACTCCCTTCCTTCCCATACCCACCCTGTCCCGACTCCCTTCCTTCCCATACCCACCCTGTCCCGACTCCCTTCCTTCCCATACCCACCCTGTCCCGACTCCCTTCCTTCCCATACCCACCCTGTCCCGACTCCCTTCCTTCCAATACCCCCCCTGTCCCGACTCCCTTCCTTCCCATACCCACCCTGTCCCGACTCCCTTTCTTCCCATACCCACCCTGTCCCGACTCCCTTTATTCGCATACCCACCCTGTCCCGACTCCCTTTCTTCGCATACCCACCCTGTCCCGACTCCCTTCCATCCCATACCACACCCACCTTGTCCCGACTGCCTTCCATCCCATACCCACCCTGTCCCGACTCCCTTCCTTCCCATACCCACACTGTCCAGAACTCCCTTCCTTCCCATGCCCATTGCCCACCTTATCCCAACTGCCTTCCATCCCATACCCACCTTGTCCCGATCCCCTTCCTTCCCATGCCCACCCCGTCCCGACTCCCTTCCTTCCCATACCCACCCTGTCCCGACTCCCTTCCTTCCCATACCCACCCTATCCCGACTCCGTCCTTCCCATGACCCACCCTGTCCCGACTCACTTCCTTCCCATACCCACCCTGTCCCGACTCCCTTCCTTCCCATACCCACCCTGTCCCGACTCCCTTCCTTCCCATACCCACCCTGTCCCGACTCCCTTCCTTCCCATACCCACCCTGTCCCAACTCCGCCTTCCCATACCCACCCTGTCCCGACTCCCTTCCTTCCCATACCCACCCTGTCCCGACTCCCTTCCTTCCCATACCCACCCTGTCCCGACTCCCTTCCTTCCCATACCCACCCTGTCCCGACTCCCTTCCCATACCCACCCTGTCCCGACTCCCTTCCTTCCCATACTCACCCTGTCCCGACTCCCTTCCTTCCCATACCCACCCTGTCCCGACTCCCTTCCTTCCCATACCCACCCTGTCCCGACTCCCTTCCTTCCCATACCCACCCTGTCCCGACTCCCTTCCTTCCCATACCCACCCTGTCCCGACTCCCTTCCTTCCCATACACACCCTGTCCCGACTCCCTTCCTTCCCATACCCACCATGTCCCGACTCCCTTCCTTCCCATACCCACCATGTCCCGACTCCCTTCCTTCCCATACCCACCCTATCCCGACTCCCTTTCTTCGCATACCCACCCTGTCCTGACTCCCTTTCTTCGCATACCCACCCTGTCCCGACTCCCTTCCATCCCATACCACACCCACCTTGTCCCGACTGCCTTCCATCCCATACCCACCCTGTCCCGACACCCTTCCTTCCCATACCCACCCTGTCCCGACTCCCTTCCTTCCCATACCCACCCTGTCCCGACCCCCTTCCTTCCCATACCCACCCTGTCCCGACCCCCTTCCTTCCCATACCCACCCTGTCCCGACTCCCTTCCTTCCCATACCCACCCTGTCCCGACTCCCTTCCTTCCCATACCCACCCTGTCCCGACTCCCTTCCTTCCCATACCCACCCTGTCCCGACTCCCTTCCTTCCCATACCCACCCTGTCCCGACTCCCTTCCTTCCCATGCCCACACTGTTCTGACTCCCTTCCTTCCCATGCCCACCTTATCCCGACTCCCTTCCTTCCCATGCCCACCTTATCCCGACTGCCTTCCATCCCATACCCACCTTGTCCCGACTGCCTTCCATCCCATACCCACCTTGTCCCGACTGCCTTCCATCCCATACCCACCCTGTCCAGAACTCCCATAATTCCCATACCCACCCTGTCCATAACTCCCTTCCTTCCCATTCCCACACTGTCCAGAACTCCCTTCCTTCCCATACCCACCCTGTCCAGAACTCCCTTCCTTCCCATACACACCTTGTCCCGATTCCCTTCCTTCCCATGCCCACACTGTTCTGACTCCCTTCCTTCCCATGCTCATTGCCCACCTTATCCCAACTGCCTTCCATCCCATACCCACCTTGTCCCGATCCCCTTCCTTCCCATGCCCACCCCGTCCCGACTCCCTTCCTTCCCATACCCACCCTGTCCCGACTCCCTTCCTTCCTTCCCATACCCACCCTGTCCCGACTCCCTTCCATCCCATACCACACCCACCTTGTCCCGACTGCCTTCCATCCCATACCCACCCTGTCCCGACTCCCTTCCTTCCCATAACCACCCAGTCCCGACTCCCTTCCTTCCCATACCCACCCTGTCCCGACTCCCTTCCTTCCCATACCCACCCTGTCCCGACTCCCTTCCTTCCCATACCCACCCTGTCCCGACTCCCTTCCTTCCCATACCCACCCTGTCCCGACTCCCTTCCTTCCCATACCCACCCTGTCCCGACTCCCTTCCTTCCCATACCCACCCTGTCCCGACTGCCTTCCTTCCCATACCCACCCTGTCCCGACCCTTCCTTCCCATACCCACCCTGTCCCGACCCTTCCTTCCCATACCCACCCTATCCCGACTCCGTCCTTCCCATGACCCACCCTGTCCCGACTCACTTCCTTCCCATACCCACCCTGTCCCCACTCCCTTCCTTCCCATACCCACCCTGTCCCGACTCCCTTCCTTCCCATAGCCACCCTGTCCCGACTCCGCCTTCCCATACCCACCCTGTCCCGACTCCCTTCCTTCCCATACCCACCGTCCCGACTCCCTTCCTTCCCATACCCACCCTGTCCCGACTCCCTTCCTTCCCATACCCACCGTCCCGACTCCCTTCCTTCCCATACCCACCCTGTCCCGACTCCCTTCCTTCCCATACCCACCCTGTCCCGACTCCCTTCCTTCCCATACCCACACTGTCCAGAACTCCCTTCCTTCCCATGCCCATTGCCCACCTTATCCCAACTGCCTTCCTTCCCATACCCACCGTCCCGACTCCCTTCCTTCCCATACCCACCCTGTCCCGACTCCCTTCCTTCCCATACCCACCCTGTCCCGACTCCCTTCCTTCCCATACCCACCCTGTCCCGACTCCCTTCCTTCCCATGCCCACCCCGTCCCGACTCCCTTCCTTCCCATGCCCACCCCGTCCCGACTCCCTTCCTTCCCATACCCACCCTGTCCCGACTCCCTTCCTTCCCATACCCACCCAGACCCTGTCCCGACTCCCTTCCTTCCCATACACACCCTGTCCCGACTCCCTTCCTTCCCATACCCACCCTGTCCCGACTCCCTTCCTTCCCATACCCACCCTGTCCCGACTCCCTTTCTTCGCATACCCACCCTGTCCCGACTCCCTTTCTTCGCATACCCACCCTGTCCCGACTCCCTTCCATCCCATACCACACCCACCTTGTCCCGACTGCCTTCCATCCCATACCCACCCTGTCCCAACCCCCTTCCTTCCCATACCCACCCTGTCCCGACTCCCTTCCTTCCCATACCCACCCTGTCCCGACCCCCTTCCTTCCCATACCCACCCTGTCCCGACTCCCTTCCTTCCCATACCCACCCTGTCCCGACTCCCTTCCTTCCCATACCCACCCTGTCCTGACTCCCTTCCTTCCCATACCCACCCTGTGCTGACTCCCTTCCTTCCCATACCCACCCTGTCCCGACTCCCTTCCTTCCCATACCCACCCTGTCCCGACTCCCTTCCTTCCCATACCCACCCTGTCCCGACTCCCTTCCTTCCCATACACACCTTGTCCCGATTCCCTTCCTTCCCATGCCCACACTGTTCTGACTCCCTTCCTTCCCATGCCCATTGCCCACCTTATCCCAACTGCCTTCCATCCCATACCCACCTTGTCCCGATCCCCTTCCTTCCCATGCCCACCCCGTCCCGACTGCCTTCCTTCCCATACCCACCCTGTCCCGACTCCCTTCCTTCCCATACCCACCCTGTCCCGACTCCCTTCCATCCCATCCCATACCACACCCACCTTGTCCCGACTGCCTTCCATCCCATACCCACCCTGTCCCGACTCCCTTCCTTCCCATAACCACCCAGTCCCGACTCCCTTCCTTCCCATACCCACCCTGTCCCGACTCCCTTCCTTCCCATACCCACCCTGTCCCGACTCCCTTCCTTCCCATACCCACCCTGTCCCGACTCCCTTCCTTCCCATACCCACCCTGTCCCGACTCCCTTCCTTCCCATACCCACCCTGTCCCGACTCCCTTCCTTCCCATACCCACCCTGTCCCGACCCTTCCTTCCCATACCCACCCTATCCCGACTCCGTCCTTCCCATGACCCACCCTGTCCCGACTCACTTCCTTCCCATACCCACCCTGTCCCGACTCCCTTCCTTCCCATACCCACCCTGTCCCGACTCCCTTCCTTCCCATACCCACCCTGTCCCGACTCCCTTCCTTCCCATAGCCACCCTGTCACGACTCCGCCTTCCCATACCCACCCTGTCCCGACTCCCTTCCTTCCCATACCCACCCTGTCCCGACTCCCTTCCTTCCCATACCCACCCTGTCCCGACTCCCTTCCTTCCCATACCCACCCTGTCCCGACTCCCTTCCTTCCCATACCCACACTGTCCAGAACTCCCTTCCTTCCCATGCCCATTGCCCACCTTACCCCAACTGCCTTCCATCCCATACCCACCTTGTCCCGATCCCCTTCCTTCCCATGCCCACCCCGTCCCGACTCCCTTCCTTCCCATACCCACCCTGTCCCGACTCCCTTCCTTCCCATACCCACCCTGTCCCGACTCCGTCCTTCCCATGACCCACCCTGTCCCGACTCACTTCCTTCCCATACCCACCCTGTCCCCACTCCCTTCCTTCCCATACCCACCCTGTCCCGACTCCCTTCCTTCCCATACCCACCCTGTCCCGACTTCCATCCTTCCCATACCCACCCTGTCCCGACTCCGCCTTCCCATACCCACCCTGTCCCGACTCCCTTCCTTCCCATACCCACCCTGTCCCGACTCCCTTCCTTCCCAAACCCACCCTGTCCCGACTCCCTTCCTTCCCATACCCACCCTGTCCCGACTCCCTTCCTTCCCATACCCACCCTGTCCCGACTCCCTTCCTTCCCATACCCACCCTGTCCCGACTCCCTTCCTTCCCATACCCACTCTGTCCCGACTCCCTTCCTTCCCATACCCACCCTGTCCCGACTCCCTTCCTTCCCATACACACCCTGTCCCGACTCCCTTCCTTCCCATACCCACCCTGTCCCGACTCCCTTCCTTCCCATACCCACCCTGTCCCGACTCCCTTCCTTCCCATACCCACCCTGTCCCGACTCCCTTCCTTCCCATACCCACCCTGTCCCGACTCCCTTCCTTCCCATACCCACCCTGTCCCGACTCCCTTCCTTCCCATACCCACCCTGTCCCGACTCCCTTCCTTCCCATACCCACCCTGTCCCGACTCCCTTCCTTCCCATACCCACCCTGTCCCGACTCCCTTCCTCCCCATACCCACCCTGTCCCGACTCCCTTCCTTCCCATACACACCCTGTCCCGACTCCCTTCCTTCCCATACCCACCCTGTCCCGACCCCCTTCCTTCCCATACCCACCCTGTCCCGACCCCCTTCCTTCCCATACCCACCCTGTCCCGACCCCCTTCCTTCCCATACCCACCCTGTCCCGACCCCCTTCCTTCCCATACCCACCCTGTCCCGACTCCCTTCCTTCCCATACCCACCCTGTCCCGACTCCCTTCCTTCCCATACCCACCCTGTCCCGACTCCCTTCCTTCCCATACCCACCCTGTCCCGACTCCCTTCCTTCCCATACCCACCCTGTGCCGACTCCCTTCCTTCCCATACCCACCCTGTCCCGACTCCCTTCCTTCCCATACCCACCGTCCCGACTCCGCCTTCCCATACCCACCCTGTCCCGACTCCCTTCCTTCCCATACCCACCCTGTCCCGACTCCCTTCCTTCCCATACCCACCCTGTCCCGACTCCCTTCCTTCCCATACCCACCCTGTCCCGACTCCCTTCCTTCCCATACCCACCCTGTCCCGACTCCCTTCCTTCCCATACCCACCCTGTCCCGACTCCCTTCCTTCCCATACCCACCCTGTCCCGACTCCCTTCCTTCCCATACCCACCCTGTCCCGACTCCCTTCCTTCCCATACCCACCCTGTCCCGACTCCCTTCCTTCCTTCCCATACCCACCCTGTCCCGACTCCCTTCCTTCCCATACCCACCCTGTCCCGACTCCCTTCCTTCCCATACACACCCTGTCCCGACTCCCTTCCTTCCCATACCCACCCTGTCCCGACTCCCTTCCTTCCCATACCCACCCTGTCCCGACTCCCTTTCTTCGCATACCCACCCTGTCCCGACTCCCTTTCTTCGCATACCCACCCTGTCCCGACTCCCTTTCTTCGCATACCCACCCTGTCCCGACTCCCTTCCATCCCATACCACACCCACCTTGTCCCGACTGCCTTCCATCCCATACCCACCCTGTCCCGACCCCCTTCCTTCCCATACCCACCCTGTCCCGACTCCCTTCCTTCCCATACCCACCCTGTCCCGACCCCCTTCCTTCCCATACCCACCCTGTCCCGACCCCCTTCCTTCCATACCCACCCTGTCCCGACTCCCTTCCTTCCCATACCCACCCTGTCCCGACTCCCTTCCTTCCCATACCCACCCTGTCCCGACTCCCTTCCTTCCCATACCCACCCTGTCCCGACTCCCTTCCTTCCCATACCCACCCTGTCCCGACTCCCTTCCTTCCCATACCCACCCTGTCCCGACTCCCTTCCTTCCCATACCCACTCTGTCCCGACTCCCTTCCTTCCCATACCCACCCTGTCCCGACTCCCTTCCTTCCCATACACACCCTGTCCCGACTCCCTTCCTTCCCATACCCACCCTGTCCCGACTCCCTTCCTTCCCATACCCACCCTGTCCCGACTCCCTTCCTTCCCATACCCACCCTGTCCCGACTCCCTTCCTTCCCATACCCACCCTGTCCCGACTCCCTTCCTTCCCATACCCACCCTGTCCCGACTCCCTTCCTTCCCATACCCACCCTGTCCCGACTCCCTTCCTTCCCATACCCACCCTGTCCCGACTCCCTTCCTTCCCATACCCACCCTGTCCCGACTCCCTTCCTCCCCATACCCACCCTGTCCCGACTCCCTTCCTTCCCATACACACCCTGTCCCGACTCCCTTCCTTCCCATACCCACCCTGTCCCGACCCCCTTCCTTCCCATACCCACCCTGTCCCGACCCCCTTCCTTCCCATACCCACCCTGTCCCGACCCCCTTCCTTCCCATACCCACCCTGTCCCGACCCCCTTCCTTCCCATACCCACCCTGTCCCGACTCCCTTCCTTCCCATACCCACCCTGTCCCGACTCCCTTCCTTCCCATACCCACCCTGTCCCGACTCCCTTCCTTCCCATACCCACCCTGTCCCGACTCCCTTCCTTCCCATACCCACCCTGTGCCGACTCCCTTCCTTCCCATACCCACCCTGTCCCGACTCCCTTCCTTCCCATACCCACCGTCCCGACTCCGCCTTCCCATACCCACCCTGTCCCGACTCCCTTCCTTCCCATACCCACCCTGTCCCGACTCCCTTCCTTCCCATACCCACCCTGTCCCGACTCCCTTCCTTCCCATACCCACCCTGTCCCGACTCCCTTCCTTCCCATACCCACCCTGTCCCGACTCCCTTCCTTCCCATACCCACCCTGTCCCGACTCCCTTCCTTCCCATACCCACCCTGTCCCGACTCCCTTCCTTCCCATACCCACCCTGTCCCGACTCCCTTCCTTCCCATACCCACCCTGTCCCGACTCCCTTCCTTCCTTCCCATACCCACCCTGTCCCGACTCCCTTCCTTCCCATACCCACCCTGTCCCGACTCCCTTCCTTCCCATACACACCCTGTCCCGACTCCCTTCCTTCCCATACCCACCCTGTCCCGACTCCCTTCCTTCCCATACCCACCCTGTCCCGACTCCCTTTCTTCGCATACCCACCCTGTCCCGACTCCCTTTCTTCGCATACCCACCCTGTCCCGACTCCCTTTCTTCGCATACCCACCCTGTCCCGACTCCCTTCCATCCCATACCACACCCACCTTGTCCCGACTGCCTTCCATCCCATACCCACCCTGTCCCGACCCCCTTCCTTCCCATACCCACCCTGTCCCGACTCCCTTCCTTCCCATACCCACCCTGTCCCGACCCCCTTCCTTCCCATACCCACCCTGTCCCGACCCCCTTCCTTCCCATACCCACCCTGTCCCGACTCCCTTCCTTCCCATACCCACCCTGTCCCGACTCCCTTCCTTCCCATACCCACCCTGTCCCGACTCCCTTCCTTCCCATACCCACCCTGTCCCGACTCCCTTCCTTCCCATACCCACCCTGTCCCGACTCCCTTCCTTCCCATGCCCACCTTATCCCGACTCCCTTCCTTCCCATGCCCACCTTATCCCGACTGCCTTCCATCCCATACCCACCTTGTCCCGACTGCCTTCCATCCCATACCCACCTTGTCCCGACTGCCTTCCAACCCATACCCACCCTGTCCAGAACTCCCTTAATTCCCATACCCACCCTGTCCAGAACTCCCTTCCTTCCCATTCCCACACTGTCCAGAACTCCCTTCCTTCCCATACCCACCCTGTCCAGAACTCCCTTCCTTCCCATACACACCTTGTCCCGATTCCCTTCCTTCCCATGCCCACACTGTTCTGACTCCCTTCCTTCCCATGCCCACCTTATCCCAACTGCCTTCCATCCCATACCCACCTTGTCCCGATCCCCTTCCTTCCCATGCCCACCCCGTCCCGACTCCCTTCCTTCCAATACCCACCCCGTCCCGACTCCCTTCCTTCCCATACCCACCCCGTCCCGACTCCCTTCCTTCCCATACCCACCCTATCACGACTCCGTCCTTCCCGTGACCCACCCTGTCCCGACTCACTTCCTTCCCGTGACCCACCCTGTCCCGACTCACTTCCTTCCCATACCCACCCTGTCCCCACTCCCTTCCTTCCCATACCCACCCTGTCCCGACTCCCTGCCTTCCCATACCCACCCTGTCCCGACTCCCTTCCTTCCCATACCCACCCTGTCCTGACTCCCTTCCTTCCCACACCCACCGTCCCGACTCCCTTCCTTCCCACACCCACCCTGTCCCGACTCCCTTCCTTCCCATACCCACCGTCCCGACTCCCTTCCTTCCCATACCCACCGTCCCGACTCCCTTCCTTCCCATACCCACCCTGTCCTGACTCCCTTCCTTCCCATACCCACCCTGTCCCGACTCCCTCCCTTCCTTCCCATACCCACCCTGTCCCGACTCCCTTCCTTCCCATACCCACCCTGTCCCGACTCCCTTTCTTCCCATACCCACCCTGTCCCGACTCCTTCGCATACCCACGCTGTCCCGACTCCTTCTTCACATATCATACCCACCCTGTCCGGACTCCCTTCCATCCCATACCACACCCACCTTGTCCCGACTGCCTTCCATCCCATACCCACCCTGTCCCGACTCCCTTCCTTCCCATAACCACCCAGTCCCGACTCCCTTCCTTCCCATACCCACCCTGTCCCGACTCCCTTCCTTCCCATACCCACCCTGTCTAGACTCCCTTCCTTCTCATACCCACCCTGTCCCGACTCCCTTCCTTCCCATACCCACAGTCCCGACTCCCTTCCTTCCCATACCCACCCTGTCCCGACTCCCTTCCTTCCCATACCCACCCTGTCCCGACTCCCTTCCTTCCCATACCCACCCTGTCCCGACTCTTCCTTCCCATACCCCCCCTGTCCTGACTCCCTTCCTTCCTTCCCATAGCCACCCTGTCCCAACTCCCTTCCTTCCCATACCCACCCTGTCCCGACTCCCTTCCTTCCCATACCCACCCTGTCCCGACTCCCTTCCTTCCCATACCCACCCTGTCCCGACTCCCTTCCTTCCCATACCCACCCTGTCCCGACTCCCTTCCTTCCCATACCCACCCTGTCCCGACTCCCTTCCTTCCCATACCCACCCTGTCCCGACTCCCTTCCTTCCCATACCCACCCTGTCCCGACTCTTCCTTCCCATACCCCCCCTGTCCTGACTCCCTTCCTTCCTTCCCATTCCCACCCTGTCCCGACTCCCTTCCTTCCCATACCCACCCTGTCCCGACTCCCTTCCTTCCCATACCCACCCTGTCCCGACTCCCTTCCTTCCCATACCCACCCTGTCCTGACTCCCTTCCTTCCTTCCCATACCCACCCTGTCCCGACTGCCTTTCATCCCTTACCCACCCTGTCCAGAACTCCCTTCCTTCCCACACCCACCTTGTCCCGACTGCCTTCCATCCCATACCCACCCTGTCCCGACCCCCTTCCTTCCCATACCCACCCTGTCCCGACTCCCTTCCTTCCCATACCCACCCTGTCCCGACCCCCTTCCTTCCCATACCCACCCTGTCCCGACTCCCTTCCTTCCCATACCCACCTTGTCCCGATTCCCTTCCTTCCCATGCCAACCTTATCCCGACTGCCTTCCATCCCATACCCACCTTGTCCCGATCCCCTTCCTTCCCATGCCCACCCCGTCCCGACTCCCTTCCTTCCCATACCCACCCTGTCCTGACTCCCTTCCTTCCCATACCCACCCTGTCCCGACCCCCTTCCTTCCCATACCCACCCTGTCCCGACTCCCTTCCATCCCATACCAACCTTGTCCCGATCCCCTTCCTTCCCATGCCCACCCCGTCCCGACTCCCTTCCTTCCCATGCCCACCCTGTCCCGACTCCCTTCCTTCCCATACGCACCCTGTCCCGACTCCCTTCCTTCCCATACCCACCCTGTCCTGGCTCCCTTCCTTCCCATACCCACCCTGTCCCGACTCCCTTCCTTCCTTCCCATACCCACCCTGTCCCGACTCCCTTCCTTCCCATACCCACCCTGTCCCGACTCACTTCCTTCCCATACCCACCCAGTCCCGACCCCCTTCCTTCCCATACCCACCCTGTCCCGACTACCTTCCTTCCCATACCCACCCTGTCCCGACTCCCTTCCTTCCCATACCCACCCTGTCCCGGCTCCCTTCCTTCCCATACCCACCCTGTCCCGACTCCCTTCCTTCCCATACCCACCCTGTCCCGACTCCCTTCCTTCCCATACCCAACCTGTCCCGACCCTTCCTTCCCATACCCACCCTGTCCTGACTCCATTCCTTCCCATACCCACCCTGTCCCGACTCCCTTCCTTCCCATACCCACCCTGTCCCGACCCCCTTCCTTCCTATACCCACCCTGTCCCGACTCCGTTCCTTCCCATACCCACCCTGTCCCGACTCCCTTCCTTCCCATACCCACCCTGTCTCGACTCCCTTCCTTCCCATACCCACCCTGTCCCGACTCCCTTCCCATTCCCACCCTGTCCCGACTCCCTTCCTTCCCATGCCCACACTGTTCTGACTCCCTTCCTTCCCATGCCCACCTTATCCCGACTCCCTTCCTTCCCATGCCCACCTTATCCCGACTGCCTTCCATCCCATACCCACCTTGTCCCGACTGCCTTCCATCCCATACCCACCTTGTCCCGACTGCCTTCCAACCCATACCCACCCTGTCCAGAACTCCCTTAATTCCCATACCCACCCTGTCCCGACTCCCTTCCTTCCCATACCCACCCTGTCCCGACTCCCTTCCTTCCCATACCCACCCTGTCCCGACTCCCTTCCTTCCCATACCCACACTGTCCAGAACTCCCTTCCTTCCCATGCCCATTGCCCACCTTACCCCAACTGCCTTCCATCCCATACCCACCTTGTCCCGATCCCCTTCCTTCCCATGCCCACCCCGTCCCGACTCCCTTCCTTCCCATACCCACCCTGTCCCGACTCCCTTCCTTCCCATACCCACCCTGTCCCGACTCCGTCCTTCCCATGACCCACCCTGTCCCGACTCACTTCCTTCCCATCCCCACCCTGTCCCCACTCCCTTCCTTCCCATACCCACCCTGTCCCCACTCCCTTCCTTCCCATACCCACCCTGTCCCGACTTCCATCCTTCCCATGCCCACCCTGTCCCGACTCCGCCTTCCCATACCCACCCTGTCCCGACTCCCTTCCTTCCCATACCCACCCTGTCCCGACTCCCTTCCTTCCCATACCCACCCTGTCCCGACTCCCTTCCTTCCCATACCCACCCTGTCCCGACTCCCTTCCTTCCCATACCCACCCTGTCCCGACTCCCTTCCTTCCCATACCCACCCTGTCCCGACTCCCTTCCTTCCCATACCCACTCTGTCCCGACTCCCTTCCTTCCCATACCCACCCTGTCCCGACTCCCTTCCTTCCCATACCCACCCTGTCCCGACTCCCTTCCTTCCCATACACACCCTGTCCCGACTCCCTTCCTTCCCATACCCACCCTGTCCCGACTCCCTTCCTTCCCATACCCACCCTGTCCCGACTCCCTTTCTTCGCATACCCACCCTGTGCCGACTCCCTTTCTTCGCATACCCACCCTGTCCCGACTCCCTTCCATCCCATACCACACCCACCTTGACCCGACTGCCTTCCATCCCATACCCACCCTGTCCCGACCCCCTTCCTTCCCATACCCACCCTGTCCCGACTCCCTTCCTTCCCATGCCCACACTGTTCTGACTCCCTTCCTTCCCATGCCCACCTTATCCCGACTCCCTTCCTTCCCATGCCCACCTTATCCCGACTGCCTTCCATCCCATACCCACCTTGTCCCGACTGCCTTCCATCCCATACCCACCTTGTCCCGACTGCCTTCCAACCCATACCCACCCTGTCCAGAACTCCCTTAATTCCCATACCCACCCTGTCCAGAACTCCCTTCCTTCCCATACCCACACTGTCCAGAACTCCCTTCCTTCCCATACCCACCCTGTCCAGAACTCCCTTCCTTCCCATACACACCTTGTCCCGATTCCCTTCCTTCCCATGCCCACACTGTTCTGACTCCCTTCCTTCCCATGCCCACCTTATCCCAACTGCCTTCCATCCCATACCCACCTTGTCCCGATCCCCTTCCTTCCCATGCCCACCCCGTCCCGACTCCCTTCCTTCCCATACCCACCCTGTCCCGACTCCCTTCCTTCCCATACCCACCCTATCCCGACTCCGTCCTTCCCATGACCCACCCTGTCCCGACTCACTTCCTTCCCATACCCACCCTGTCCCCACTCCCTTCCTTCCCATACCCACCCTGTCCCGACTCCCTTCCTTCCCATACCCACCCTATCCCGACTCCGTCCTTCCCATGACCCACCCTGTCCCGACTCACTTCCTTCCCATACCCACCCTGTCCCCACTCCCTTCCTTCCCATACCCACCCTGTCCCGACTCCCTTCCTTCCCATACCCACCCTGTCCCGACTCCCTTCCTTCCCATAGCCACCCTGTCCCGACTCCCTTCCTTCCCATACCCACCCTGTCCCGACTCCCTTCCTTCCCATACCCACCGTCCCGACTCCCTTCCTTCCCATACCCACCCTGTCCCGACTCCCTTCCTTCCCATACCCACCCTGTCCCGACTCCCTTCCTTCCCATACCCACCCTGTCCCGACTCCCTTCCTTCCCATACCCATCCTGTCCCGACTCCCTTCCTTCCAATACCCACCCTGTCCCGACTCCCTTCCTTCCCATACCCACCGTCCCGACTCCTTCTTCCCATACCCACCCTGTCCCGACTCCCTTTATTCGCATACCCACCCTGTCCCGACTCCCTTTCTTCGCATACCCACCCTGTCCCGACTCCCTTCCATCCCATACCACACCCACCTTGTCCCGACTGCCTTCCATCCCATACCCACCCTGTCCCGACTCCCTTCCTTCCCATACCCACACTGTCCAGAACTCCCTTCCTTCCCATGCCCATTGCCCACCTTATCCCAACTGCCTTCCATCCCATACCCACCTTGTCCCGATCCCCTTCCTTCCCATGCCCACCCCGTCCCGACTCCCTTCCTTCCCATACCCACCCTGTCCCGACTCCCTTCCTTCCCATACCCACCCTATCCCGACTCCGTCCTTCCCATGACCCACCCTGTCCCGACTCACTTCCTTCCCATACCCACCCTGTCCCGACTCCCTTCCTTCCCATACCCACCCTGTCCCGACTCCCTTCCTTCCCATACCCACCCTGTCCCGACTCCGCCTTCCCATACCCACCCTGTCCCGACTCCCTTCCTTCCCATACCCACCCTGTCCCGACTCCCTTCCTTCCCATACCCACCCTGTCCCGACTCCCTTCCTTCCCATACCCACCCTGTCCCGACTCCCTTCCCATACCCACCCTGTCCCGACTCCCTTCCTTCCCATACTCACCCTGTCCCGACTCCCTTCCTTCCCATACCCACCCTGTCCCGACTCCCTTCCTTCCCATACCCACCCTGTCCCGACTCCCTTCCTTCCCATACCCACCCTGTCCCGACTCCCTTCCTTCCCATACCCACCCTGTCCCGACTCCCTTCCTTCCCATACACACCCTGTCCCGACTCCCTTCCTTCCCATACCCACCATGTCCCGACTCCCTTCCTTCCCATACCCACCATGTCCCGACTCCCTTCCTTCCCATACCCACCCTATCCCGACTCCCTTTCTTCGCATACCCACCCTGTCCTGACTCCCTTTCTTCGCATACCCACCCTGTCCCGACTCCCTTCCATCCCATACCACACCCACCTTGTCCCGACTGCCTTCCATCCCATACCCACCCTGTCCCGACACCCTTCCTTCCCATACCCACCCTGTCCCGACTCCCTTCCTTCCCATACCCACCCTGTCCCGACCCCCTTCCTTCCCATACCCACCCTGTCCCGACCCCCTTCCTTCCCATACCCACCCTGTCCCGACCCCCTTCCTTCCCATACCCACCCTGTCCCGACCCCCTTCCTTCCCATACCCACCCTGTCCCGACTCCCTTCCTTCCCATACCCACCCTGTCCCGACTCCCTTCCTTCCCATACCCACCCTGTCCCGACTCCCTTCCTTCCCATACCCACCCTGTCCCGACTCCCTTCCTTCCCATACCCACCCTGTCCCGACTCCCTTCCTTCCCATGCCCACACTGTTCTGACTCCCTTCCTTCCCATGCCCACCTTATCCCGACTCCCTTCCTTCCCATGCCCACCTTATCCCAACTGCCTTCCATCCCATACCCACCTTGTCCCGATCCCCTTCCTTCCCATGCCCACCCCGTCCCGACTCCCTTCCTTCCCATACCCACCCTGTCCCGACTCCCTTCCTTCCCATACCCACCCTATCCCGACTCCGTCCTTCCCATGACCCACCCTGTCCCGACTCACTTCCTTCCCATACCCACCCTGTCCCCACTCCCTTCCTTCCCATACCCACCCTGTCCCGACTCCCTTCCTTCCCATACCCACCCTATCCCGACTCCGTCCTTCCCATGACCCACCCTGTCCCGACTCACTTCCTTCCCATACCCACCCTGTCCCCACTCCCTTCCTTCCCATACCCACCCTGTCCCGACTCCCTTCCTTCCCATACCCACCCTGTCCCGACTCCCTTCCTTCCCATAGCCACCCTGTCCCGACTCCCTTCCTTCCCATACCCACCCTGTCCCGACTCCCTTCCTTCCCATACCCACCGTCCCGACTCCCTTCCTTCCCATACCCACCCTGTCCCGACTCCCTTCCTTCCCATACCCACCCTGTCCCGACTCCCTTCCTTCCCATACCCACCCTGTCCCGACTCCCTTCCTTCCCATACCCACCCTGTCCCAACTCCCTTCCTTCCAATACCCACCCTGTCCCGACTCCCTTCCTTCCCATACCCACCCTGTCCCGACTCCCTTTCTTCCCATACCCACCCTGTCCCGACTCCCTTTATTCGCATACCCACCCTGTCCCGACTCCCTTTCTTCGCATACCCACCCTGTCCCGACTCCCTTCCATCCCATACCACACCCACCTTGTCCCGACTGCCTTCCATCCCATACCCACCCTGTCCCGACTCCCTTCCTTCCCATACCCACACTGTCCAGAACTCCCTTCCTTCCCATGCCCATTGCCCACCTTATCCCAACTGCCTTCCATCCCATACCCACCTTGTCCCGATCCCCTTCCTTCCCATGCCCACCCCGTCCCGACTCCCTTCCTTCCCATACCCACCCTGTCCCGACTCCCTTCCTTCCCATACCCACCCTATCCCGACTCCGTCCTTCCCATGACCCACCCTGTCCGGACTCACTTCCTTCCCATACCCACCCTGTCCCGACTCCCTTCCTTCCCATACCCACCCTGTCCCGACTCCCTTCCTTCCCATACCCACCCTGTCCCGACTCCGCCTTCCCATACCCACCCTGTCCCGACTCCCTTCCTTCCCATACCCACCCTGTCCCGACTCCCTTCCTTCCCATACCCACCCTGTCCCGACTCCCTTCCTTCCCATACCCACTGTCCCGACTCCCTTCCCATACCCACCCTGTCCCGACTCCCTTCCTTCCCATACTCACCCTGTCCCGACTCCCTTCCTTCCCATACCCACCCTGTCCCGACTCCCTTCCTTCCCATACCCACCCTGTCCCGACTCCCTTCCTTCCCATACCCACCCTGTCCCGACTCCCTTCCTTCCCATACACACCCTGTCCCGACTCCCTTCCTTCCCATACCCACCATGTCCCGACTCCCTTCCTTCCCATACCCACCATGTCCCGACTCCCTTTCTTCGCATACCCACCCTGTCCTGACTCCCTTTCTTCGCATACACACCCTGTCCCGACTCCCTTCCTTCCCATACCCACCATGTCCCGACTCCCTTCCTTCCCATACCCACCCTATCCCGACTCCCTTTCTTCGCATACCCACCCTGTCCTGACTCCCTTTCTTCGCATACCCACCCTGTCCCGACTCCCTTCCATCCCATACCACACCCACCTTGTCCCGACTGCCTTCCATCCCATACCCACCCTGTCCCGACACCCTTCCTTCCCATACCCACCCTGTCCCGACTCCCTTCCTTCCCATACCCACCCTGTCCCGACCCCCTTCCTTCCCATACCCACCCTGTCCCGACCCCCTTCCTTCCCATACCCACCCTGTCCCGACCCCCTTCCTTCCCATACCCACCCTGTCCCGACTCCCTTCCTTCCCATACCCACCCTGTCCCGACTCCCTTCCTTCCCATACCCACCCTGTCCCGACTCCCTTCCTTCCCATACCCACCCTGTCCCGACTCCCTTCCTTCCCATACCCACCCTGTCCCGACTCCCTTCCTTCCCATGCCCACACTGTTCTGACTCCCTTCCTTCACATGCCCACCTTATCCCGACTCCCTTCCTTCCCATGCCCACCTTATCCCGACTGCCTTCCATCCCATACCCACCTTGTCCCGACTGCCTTCCATCCCATACCCACCTTGTCCTGACTGCCTTCCATCCCATACCCACCCTGTCCAGAACTCCCATAATTCCCATACCCACCCTGTCCATAACTCCCTTCCTTCCCATTCCCACACTGTCCAGAACTCCCTTCCTTCCCATACCCACCCTGTCCAGAACTCCCTTCCTTCCCATACACACCTTGTCCCGATTCCCTTCCTTCCCATGCCCACACTGTTCTGACTCCCTTCCTTCCCATGCTCATTGCCCACCTTATCCCAACTGCCTTCCATCCCATACCCACCTTGTCCCGATCCCCTTCCTTCCCATGCCCACCCCGTCCCGACTCCCTTCCTTCCCATACCCACCCTGTCCCGACTCCCTTCCTTCCTTCCCATACCCACCCTGTCCCGACTCCCTTCCATCCCATACCACACCCACCTTGTCCCGACTGCCTTCCATCCCATACCCACCCTGTCCCGACTCCCTTCCTTCCCATAACCACCCAGTCCCGACTCCCTTCCTTCCCATAACCACCCTGTCCCGACTCCCTTCCTTCCCATACCCACCCTGTCCCGACTCCCTTCCTTCCCATACCCACCCTGTCCCGACTCCCTTCCTTCCCATACCCACCCTGTCCCGACTCCCTTCCTTCCCATACCCACCCTGTCCCGACTCCCTTCCTTCCCATACCCACCCTGTCCCGACTGCCTTCCTTCCCATACCCACCCTGTCCCGACCCTTCCTTCCCATACCCACCCTGTCCCGACCCTTCCTTCCCATACCCACCCTATCCCGACTCCGTCCTTCCCATGACCCACCCTGTCCCGACTCACTTCCTTCCCATACCCACCCTGTCCCCACTCCCTTCCTTCCCATACCCACCCTGTCCCGACTCCCTTCCTTCCCATAGCCACCCTGTCCCGACTCCGCCTTCCCATACCCACCCTGTCCCGACTCCCTTCCTTCCCATACCCACCGTCCCGACTCCCTTCCTTCCCATACCCACCCTGTCCCGACTCCCTTCCTTCCCATACCCACCGTCCCGACTCCCTTCCTTCCCATACCCACCCTGTCCCGACTCCCTTCCTTCCCATACCCACCCTGTCCCGACTCCCTTCCTTCCCATACCCACACTGTCCAGAACTCCCTTCCTTCCCATGCCCATTGCCCACCTTATCCCAACTGCCTTCCATCCCATACCCACCTTGTCCCGATCCCCTTCCTTCCCATGCCCACCCCGTCCCGACTCCCTTCCTTCCCATACCCACCCTGTCCCGACTCCCTTCCTTCCCATACCCACCCTATCCCGACTCCGTCCTTCCCATGACCCACCCTGTCCTGACTCACTTCCTTCCCATACCCACCCTGTCCCCACTCCCTTCCTTCCCATACCCACCCTGTCCCGACTCCCTTCCTTCCCATACCCACCCTGTCCCGACTCCCTTCCTTCCCATACCCACCCTGTCCCGACTCCGCCTTCCCATACCCACCCTGTCCCGACTCCCTTCCTTCCCATACCCACCCTGTCCCGACTCCCTTCCTTCCCATACCCACCCTGTCCCGACTCCCTTCCTTCCCATACCCACCCTGTCCCGACTCCCTTCCTTCCCATACCCACCCTGTCCTGACTCCCTTCCTTCCCATACCCACCCTGTCCCGACTCCCTTCCTTCCCATACCCACCCTGTCCCGACTCCCTTCCTTCCCATACCCACCCTGTCCCGACTCCCTTCCTTCCCATACCCACCCTGTCCCGACTCCCTTCCTTCCCATACCCACCCTGTCCCGACTCCCTTCCTTCCCATGCCCACCCCGTCCCGACTCCCTTCCTTCCCATGCCCACCCCGTCCCGACTCCCTTCCTTCCCATACCCACCCTGTCCCGACTCCCTTCCTTCCCATACCCACCCAGACCCTGTCCCGACTCCCTTCCTTCCCATACACACCCTGTCCCGACTCCCTTCCTTCCCATACCCACCCTGTCCGGACTCCCTTCCTTCCCATACCCACCCTGTCCCGACTCCCTTTCTTCGCATACCCACCCTGTCCCGACTCCCTTTCTTCGCATACCCACCCTGTCCCGACTCCCTTCCATCCCATACCACACCCACCTTGTCCCGACTGCCTTCCATCCCATACCCACCCTGTCCCAACCCCCTTCCTTCCCATACCCACCCTGTCCCGACTCCCTTCCTTCCCATACCCACCCTGTCCCGACCCCCTTCCTTCCCATACCCACCCTGTCCCGACCCCCTTCCTTCCCATACCCACCCTGTCCCGACTCCCTTCCTTCCCATACCCACCCTGTCCCGACTCCCTTCCTTCCCATACCCACCCTGTCCCGACTCCCTTCCATCCCATACCCACCCTGTCCCGACTCCCTTCCTTCCCATACCCACCCTGTGCTGACTCCCTTCCTTCCCATACCCACCCTGTGCTGACTCCCTTCCTTCCCATACCCACCCTGTCCCGACTCCCTTCCTTCCCATACCCACCCTGTCCCGACTCCCTTCCTTCCCATACCCACCCTGTCCCGACTCCCTTCCTTCCCATACACACCTTGTCCCGATTCCCTTCCTTCCCATGCCCACACTGTTCTGACTCCCTTCCTTCCCATGCCCATTGCCCACCTTATCCCAACTGCCTTCCATCCCATACCCACCTTGTCCCGATCCCCTTCCTTCCCATGCCCACCCCGTCCCGACTGCCTTCCTTCCCATACCCACCCTGTCCCGACTCCCTTCCTTCCCATACCCACCCTGTCCCGACTCCCTTCCATCCCATCCCATACCACACCCACCTTGTCCTGACTGCCTTCCTTCCCATACCCACCCTATCCCGACTCCGTCCTTCCCATGACCCACCCTGTCCCGACTCCCTTCCTTCCCATACCCACCCTGTCCCGACTCCCTTCCTTCCCATACCCACCCTGTCCCGACTCCCTTCCTTCCCATACCCACCCTGTCCCGACTCCCTTCCTTCCCATAGCCACCCTGTCCCGACTCCGCCTTCCCATACCCACCCTGTCCCGACTCCCTTCCTTCCCATACCCACCCTGTCCCGACTCCCTTCCTTCCCATACCCACCCTGTCCCGACTCCCTTCCTTCCCATACCCACCCTGTCCCGACTCCCTTCCTTCCCATACCCACCCTGTCCCGACTCCCTTCCTTCCCATACCCACCCTGTCCCGACTCCCTTCCTTCCCATACCCACCCTGTCCCGACTCCCTTCCTTCCCATACCCACCCTGTCCTGACTCCCTTCCTTCCCATACCCACCCTGTCCCGACTCCCTTCCTTCCCATACCCACCCTGTCCCGACTCCCTTCCTTCCCATACCCACCCTGTCCCGACTCCCTTCCTTCCCATACCCACCCTGTCCCGACTCCCTTCCTTCCCATACCCACCCTGTCCCGACTCCCTTCCTTCCCATGCCCACCCCGTCCCGACTCCCTTCCTTCCCATGCCCACCCCGTCCCGACTCCCTTCCTTCCCATACCCACCCTGTCCCGACTCCCTTCCTTCCCATACCCACCCAGACCCTGTCCCGACTCCCTTCCTTCCCATACACACCCTGTCCCGACTCCCTTCCTTCCCATACCCACCCTGTCCGGACTCCCTTCCTTCCCATACCCACCCTGTCCCGACTCCCTTTCTTCGCATACCCACCCTGTCCCGACTCCCTTTCTTCGCATACCCACCCTGTCCCGACTCCCTTCCATCCCATACCACACCCACCTTGTCCCGACTGCCTTCCATCCCATACCCACCCTGTCCCAACCCCCTTCCTTCCCATACCCACCCTGTCCCGACTCCCTTCCTTCCCATACCCACCCTGTCCCGACCCCCTTCCTTCCCATACCCACCCTGTCCCGACCCCCTTCCTTCCCATACCCACCCTGTCCCGACTCCCTTCCTTCCCATACCCACCCTGTCCCGACTCCCTTCCTTCCCATACCCACCCTGTCCCGACTCCCTTCCATCCCATACCCACCCTGTCCCGACTCCCTTCCTTCCCATACCCACCCTGTGCTGACTCCCTTCCTTCCCATACCCACCCTGTGCTGACTCCCTTCCTTCCCATACCCACCCTGTCCCGACTCCCTTCCTTCCCATACCCACCCTGTCCCGACTCCCTTCCTTCCCATACCCACCCTGTCCCGACTCCCTTCCTTCCCATACACACCTTGTCCCGATTCCCTTCCTTCCCATGCCCACACTGTTCTGACTCCCTTCCTTCCCATGCCCATTGCCCACCTTATCCCAACTGCCTTCCATCCCATACCCACCTTGTCCCGATCCCCTTCCTTCCCATGCCCACCCCGTCCCGACTGCCTTCCTTCCCATACCCACCCTGTCCCGACTCCCTTCCTTCCCATACCCACCCTGTCCCGACTCCCTTCCATCCCATCCCATACCACACCCACCTTGTCCTGACTGCCTTCCTTCCCATACCCACCCTATCCCGACTCCGTCCTTCCCATGACCCACCCTGTCCCGACTCCCTTCCTTCCCATACCCACCCTGTCCCGACTCCCTTCCTTCCCATACCCACCCTGTCCCGACTCCCTTCCTTCCCATACCCACCCTGTCCCGACTCCCTTCCTTCCCATAGCCACCCTGTCACGACTCCGCCTTCCCATACCCACCCTGTCCCGACTCCCTTCCTTCCCATACCCACCCTGTCCCGACTCCCTTCCTTCCCATACCCACCCTGTCCCGACTCCCTTCCTTCCCATACCCACCCTGTCCCGACTCCCTTCCTTCCCATACCCACCCTGTCCCGACTCCCTTCCTTCCCATACCCACCCTGTCCCGACTCCCTTCCTTCCCATACCCACACTGTCCAGAACTCCCTTCCTTCCCATGCCCATTGCCCACCTTACCCCAACTGCCTTCCATCCCATACCCACCTTGTCCCGATCCCCTTCCTTCCCATGCCCACCCCGTCCCGACTCCCTTCCTTCCCATACCCACCCTGTCCCGACTCCCTTCCTTCCCATACCCACCCTGTCCCGACTCCGTCCTTCCCATGACCCACCCTGTCCCGACTCACTTCCTTCCCATACCCACCCTGTCCCCACTCCCTTCCTTCCCATACCCACCCTGTCCCGACTCCCTTCCTTCCCATACCCACCCTGTCCCGACTTCCATCCTTCCCATACCCACCCTGTCCCGACTCCGCCTTCCCATACCCACCCTGTCCCGACTCCGTTCCTTCCCATACCCACCCTGTCCCGACTCCCTTCCTTCCCATACCCACCCTGTCCCGACTCCCTTCCTTCCCATACCCACCCTGTCCCGACTCCCTTCCTTCCCATACCCACCCTGTCCCGACTCCCTTCCTTCCCATACCCACCCTGTCCCGACTCCCTTCCTTCCCATACCCACTCTGTCCCGACTCCCTTCCTTCCCATACCCACCCTGTCCCGACTCCCTTCCTTCCCATATACACCCTGTCCCGACTCCCTTCCTTCCCATACCCACCCTGTCCCGACTCCCTTCCTTCCCATACCCACCCTGTCCCGACTCCCTTCCTTCCCATACCCACCCTGTCCCGACTCCCTTCCTTCCCATACCCACCCTGTCCCGACTCCCTTCCTTCCCATACCCACCCTGTCCCGACTCCCTTCCTTCCCATACCCACCCTGTCCCGACTCCCTTCCTTCCCATACCCACCCTGTCCCGACTCCCTTCCTTCCCATACCCACCCTGTCCCGACTCCCTTCCTCCCCATACCCACCCTGTCCCGACTCCCTTCCTTCCCATACACACCCTGTCCCGACTCCCTTCCTTCCCATACCCACCCTGTCCCGACCCCCTTCCTTCCCATACCCACCCTGTCCCGACCCCCTTCCTTCCCATACCCACCCTGTCCCGACCCCCTTCCTTCCCATACCCACCCTGTCCCGACCCCCTTCCTTCCCATACCCACCCTGTCCCGACCCCCTTCCTTCCCATACCCACCCTGTCCCGACTCCCTTCCTTCCCATACCCACCCTGTCCCGACTCCCTTCCTTCCCATACCCACCCTGTCCCGACTCCTCCTTCCCATACCCACCCTGTGCCGACTCCCTTCCTTCCCATACCCACCCTGTCCCGACTCCCTTCCTTCCCATACCCACCGTCCTGACTCCGCCTTCCCATACCCACCCTGTCCCGACTCCCTTCCTTCCCATACCCACACTGTCCCGACTCCCTTCCTTCCCATACCCACCCTGTCCCGACTCCCTTCCTTCCCATACCCACCCTGTCCCGACTCCCTTCCTTCCCATACCCACCCTGTCCCGACTCCCTTCCTTCCCATACCCACCCTGTCCCGACTCCCTTCCTTCCCATACCCACCCTGTCCCGACTCCCTTCCTTCCCATACCCACCCTGTCCCGACTCCCTTCCTTCCCATACCCACCCTGTCCCGACTCCCTTCCTTCCCATACCCACCCTGTCCCGACTCCCTTCCTTCCCATACACCCTGTCCCGACTCCCTTCCTTCCCATACCCACCCTGTCCCGACTCCCTTCCTTCCCATACCCACCCTGTCCCGACTCCCTTTCTTCGCATACCCACCCTGTCCCGACTCCCTTTCTTCGCATACCCACCCTGTCCCGACTCCCTTTCTTCGCATACCCACCCTGTCCCGACTCCCTTCCATCCCATACCACACCCACCTTGTCCCGACTGCCTTCCATCCCATACCCACCCTGTCCCGACCCCCTTCCTTCCCATACCCACCCTGTCCCGACTCCCTTCCTTCCCATACCCACCCTGTCCCGACCCCCTTCCTTCCCATACCCACCCTGTCCCGACCCCCTTCCTTCCCATACCCACCCTGTCCCGACTCCCTTCCTTCCCATACCCACCCTGTCCCGACTCCCTTCCTTCCCATACCCACCCTGTCCCGACTCCCTTCCTTCCCATACCCACCCTGTCCCGACTCCCTTCCTTCCCATACCCACCCTGTCCCGACTCCCTTCCTTCCCATGCCCACCTTATCCCGACTCCCTTCCTTCCCATGCCCACCTTATCCCGACTGCCTTCCATCCCATACCCACCTTGTCCCGACTGCCTTCCATCCCATACCCACCTTGTCCCGACTGCCTTCCAACCCATACCCACCCTGTCCAGAACTCCCTTAATTCCCATACCCACCCTGTCCAGAACTCCCTTCCTTCCCATTCCCACACTGTCCAGAACTCCCTTCCTTCCCATACCCACCCTGTCCAGAACTCCCTTCCTTCCCATACACACCTTGTCCCGATTCCCTTCCTTCCCATGCCCACACTGTTCTGACTCCCTTCCTTCCCATGCCCACCTTATCCCAACTGCCTTCCATCCCATACCCACCTTGTCCCGATCCCCTTCCTTCCCATGCCCACCCCGTCCCGACTCCCTTCCTTCCCATACCCACCCCGTCCCGACTCCCTTCCTTCCCATACCCACCCTATCACGACTCCGTCCTTCCCGTGACCCACCCTGTCCCGACTCACTTCCTTCCCGTGACCCACCCTGTCCCGACTCACTTCCTTCCCATACCCACCCTGTCCCCACTCCCTTCCTTCCCATACCCACCCTGTCCCGACTCCCTGCCTTCCCATACCCACCCTGTCCCGACTCCCTTCCTTCCCATACCCACCCTGTCCTGACTCCCTTCCTTCCCACACCCACCGTCCCGACTCCCTTCCTTCCCACACCCACCCTGTCCCGACTCCCTTCCTTCCCATACCCACCGTCCCGACTCCCTTCCTTCCCATACCCACTGTCCCGACTCCCTCCCTTCCTTCCCATACCCACCGTCCCGACTCCCTTCCTTCCCATACCCACCCTGTCCCGACTCCCTTCCTTCCCATACCCACCCTGTCCCGACTCCCTTCCTTCCCATACCCACCCTGTCCTGACTCCCTTCCTTCCCATACCCACCCTGTCCCGACTCCCTCCCTTCCTTCCCATACCCACCCTGTCCCGACTCCCTTCCTTCCCATACCCACCCTGTCCCGACTCCCTTTCTTCCCATACCCACCCTGTCCCGACTCCTTCGCATACCCACCCTGTCCCGACTCCTTCTTCACATATCATACCCACCCTGTCCGGACTCCCTTCCATCCCATACCACACCCACCTTGTCCCGACTGCCTTCCATCCCATACCCACCCTGTCCCGACTCCCTTCCTTCCCATAACCACCCAGTCCCGACTCCCTTCCTTCCCATACCCACCCTGTCCCGACTCCCTTCCTTCCCATACCCACCCTGTCTAGACTCCCTTCCTTCTCATACCCACCCTGTCCCGACTCCCTTCCTTCCCATACCCACAGTCCCGACTCCCTTCCTTCCCATACCCACCCTGTCCCGACTCCCTTCCTTCCCATACCCACCCTGTCCCGACTCCCTTCCTTCCCATACCCACCCTGTCCCGACTCTTCCTTCCCATACCCCCCCTGTCCTGACTCCCTTCCTTCCTTCCCATAGCCACCCTGTCCCAACTCCCTTCCTTCCCATACCCACCCTGTCCCGACTCCCTTCCTTCCCATACCCACCCTGTCCCGACTCCCTTCCTTCCCATACCCACAGTCCCGACTCCCTTCCTTCCCATACCCACCCTGTCCCGACTCCCTTCCTTCCCATACCCACCCTGTCCCGACTCCCTTCCTTCCCATACCCACCCTGTCCCGACTCCCTTCCTTCCCATACCCACCCTGTCCCGACTCTTCCTTCCCATACCCCCCCTGTCCTGACTCCCTTCCTTCCCATACCCACCCTGTCCCGACTCCCTTCCTTCCCATACCCACCCTGTCCCAACTCCCTTCCTTCCCATACCCACCCTGTCCTGACTCCCTTCCTTCCTTCCCATACCCACCCTGTCCCGACTGCCTTCCATCCCATACCCACCCTGTCCAGAACTCCCTTCCTTCCCACACCCACCTTGTCCCGACTGCCTTCCATCCCATACCCACCCTGTCCCGACCCCCTTCCTTCCCATACCCACCCTGTCCCGACTCCCTTCCTTCCCATACCCACCCTGTCCCGACCCCCTTCCTTCCCATACCCACCCTGTCCCGACTCCCTTCCTTCCCATACCCACCTTGTCCCGATTCCCTTCCTTCCCATGCCAACCTTATCCCGACTGCCTTCCATCCCATACCCACCTTGTCCCGATCCCCTTCCTTCCCATGCCCACCCCGTCCCGACTCCCTTCCTTCCCATACCCACCCTGTCCTGACTCCCTTCCTTCCCATACCCACCCTGTCCCGACCCCCTTCCTTCCCATACCCACCCTGTCCCGACTCCCTTCCATCCCATACCAACCTTGTCCCGATCCCCTTCCTTCCCATGCCCACCCCGTCCCGACTCCCTTCCTTCCCATGCCCACCCCGTCCCGACTCCCTTCCTTCCCATACGCACCCTGTCCCGACTCCCTTCCTTCCCATACCCACCCTGTCCTGGCTCCCTTCCTTCCCATACCCACCCTGTCCCGACTCCCTTCCTTCCCATACCCACCCTGTCCCGACTCCCTTCCTTCCCATACCCACCCTGTCCCGACTCACTTCCTTCCCATACCCACCCAGTCCCGACCCCCTTCCTTCCCATACCCACCCTGTCCCGACTACCTTCCTTCCCATACCCACCCTGTCCCGACTCCCTTCCTTCCCATACCCACCCTGTCCCGGCTCCCTTCCTTCCCATACCCACCCTGTCCCGACTCCCTTCCTTCCCATACCCACCCTGTCCCGACTCCCTTCCTTCCCATACCCAACCTGTCCCGACCCTTCCTTCCCATACCCACCCTGTCCTGACTCCATTCCTTCCCATACCCACCCTGTCCCGACTCCCTTCCTTCCCATACCCACCCTGTCCCGACCCCCTTCCTTCCTATACCCACCCTGTCCCGACTCCGTTCCTTCCCATACCCACCCTGTCCCGACTCCCTTCCTTCCCATACCCACCCTGTCTCGACTCCCTTCCTTCCCATACCCACCCTGTCCCGACTCCCTTCCCATTCCCACCCTGTCCCGACTCCCT
Organism: Myxine glutinosa; assembly: GCF_964187855.1. Lineage (NCBI taxonomy): Eukaryota > Metazoa > Chordata > Myxini > Myxiniformes > Myxinidae > Myxine > Myxine glutinosa. Next base: position 136,872,800 of record NC_136264.1, on the reverse strand, counting down.
TCCTTCCCATGCCCACACTGTTCTGACTCCCTTCCTTCCCATGCCCACCTTATCCCGACTCCCTTCCTTCCCATGCCCACCTTATCCCGACTGCCTTCCATCCCATACCCACCTTGTCCCGACTGCCTTCCATCCCATACCCACCTTGTCCCGACTGCCTTCCAACCCATACCCACCCTGTCCAGAACTCCCTTAATTCCCATACCCACCCTGTCCCGACTCCCTTCCTTCCCATACCCACCCTGTCCCGACTCCCTTCCTTCCCATACCCACCCTGTCCCGACTCCCTTCCTTCCCATACCCACACTGTCCAGAACTCCCTTCCTTCCCATGCCCATTGCCCACCTTACCCCAACTGCCTTCCATCCCATACCCACCTTGTCCCGATCCCCTTCCTTCCCATGCCCACCCCGTCCCGACTCCCTTCCTTCCCATACCCACCCTGTCCCAACTCCCTTCCTTCCCATACCCACCCTGTCCCGACTCCGTCCTTCCCATGACCCACCCTGTCCCGACTCACTTCCTTCCCATCCCCACCCTGTCCCCACTCCCTTCCTTCCCATACCCACCCTGTCCCCACTCCCTTCCTTCCCATACCCACCCTGTCCCGACTTCCATCCTTCCCATACCCACCCTGTCCCGACTCCGCCTTCCCATACCCACCCTGTCCCGACTCCCTTCCTTCCCATACCCACCCTGTCCCGACTCCCTTCCTTCCCATACCCACCCTGTCCCGACTCCCTTCCTTCCCATACCCACCCTGTCCCGACTCCCTTCCTTCCCATACCCACCCTGTCCCGACTCCCTTCCTTCCCATACCCACCCTGTCCAGACTCCCTTCCTTCCCATACCCACTCTGTCCCGACTCCCTTCCTTCCCATACCCACCCTGTCCCGACTCCCTTCCTTCCCATACCCACCCTGTCCCGACTCCCTTCCTTCCCATACACACCCTGTCCCGACTCCCTTCCTTCCCATACCCACCCTGTCCCGACTCCCTTCCTTCCCATACCCACCCTGTCCCGACTCCCTTTCTTCGCATACCCACCCTGTCCCGACTCCCTTTCTTCGCATACCCACCCTGTCCCGACTCCCTTCCATCCCATACCACACCCACCTTGACCCGACTGCCTTCCATCCCATACCCACCCTGTCCCGACCCCCTTCCTTCCCATACCCACCCTGTCCCGACTCCCTTCCTTCCCATACCCACCCTGTCCCGACCCCCTTCCTTCCCATACCCACCCTGTCCCGACCCCCTTCCTTCCCATACCCACCCTGTCCCGACTCCCTTCCTTCCCATACCCACCCTGTCCCGACTCCCTTCCTTCCCATACCCACCCTGTCCCGACTCCCTTCCTTCCCATACCCACCCTGTCCCGACTCCCTTCCTTCCCATACCCACCCTGTGCCGACTCCCTTCCTTCCCATACCCACCCTGTCCCGACTCCCTTCCTTCCCATACCCACCGTCCCGACTCCGCCTTCCCATACCCACCGTCCCGACTCCCTTCCTTCCCATACCCACCCTGTCCCGACTCCCTTCCTTCCCATACCCACCCTGTCCCGACTCCCTTCCTTCCCATACCCACCCTGTCCCGACTCCCTTCCTTCCCATACCCACCCTGTCCCGACTCCCTTCCTTCCCATACCCACCCTGTCCCGACTCCCTTCCTTCCCATACCCACCCTGTCCCGACTCCCTTCCTTCCCATACCCACCCTGTCCCGACTCCCTTCCTTCCCATACCCACCCTGTCCCGACTCCCTTCCTTCCCATACCCACCCTGTCCCGACTCCCTTCCTTCCCATACCCACCCTGTCCCGACTCCCTTCCTTCCCATACACACACTGTCCCGACTCCCTTCCTTCCCATACCCACCCTGTCCCGACTCCCTTCCTTCCCATACCCACCCTGTCCCGACTCCCTTTCTTCGCATACCCACCCTGTCCCGACTCCCTTTCTTCGCATACCCACCCTGTCCCGACTCCCTTCCATCCCATACCACACCCACCTTGTCCCGACTGCCTTCCATCCCATACCCACCCTGTCCCGACCCCCTTCCTTCCCATACCCACCCTGTCCCGACTCCCTTCCTTCCCATACCCACCCTGTCCCGACCCCCTTCCTTCCCATACCCACCCTGTCCCGACCCCCTTCCTTCCCATACCCACCCAGTCCCGACCCCCTTCCTTCCCATACCCACCCTGTCCCGACTACCTTCCTTCCCATACCCACCCTGTCCCGACTCCCTTTCTTCCCATACCCACCCTGTCCCGGCTCCCTTCCTTCCCATACCCACCCTGTCCCGACTCCCTTCCTTCCCATACCCACCCTGTCCCGACTCCCTTCCTTCCCATACCCACCCTGTCCTGACTCCATTCCTTCCCATACCCACCCTGTCCCGACTCCCTTCCTTCCCATACCCACCCTGTCCCGACCCCCTTCCTTCCTATACCCACCCTGTCCCGACTCCGTTCCTTCCCATACCCACCCTGTCCCGACTCCCTTCCTTCCCATACCCACCCTGTCTCGACTCCCTTCCTTCCCATACCCACCCTCTCCCGACTCCCTTCCCATTCCCACCCTGTCCCGACTCCCTTCCTTCCCATGCCCACACTGTTCTGACTCCCTTCCTTCCCATGCCCACCTTATCCCGACTCCCTTCCTTCCCATGCCCACCTTATCCCGACTGCCTTCCATCCCATACCCACCTTGTCCCGACTGCCTTCCATCCCATACCCACCTTGTCCCGACTGCCTTCCAACCCATACCCACCCTGTCCAGAACTCCCTTAATTCCCATACCCACCCTGTCCCGACTCCCTTCCTTCCCATACCCACCCTGTCCCGACTCCCTTCCTTCCCATACCCACCCTGTCCCGACTCCCTTCCTTCCCATACCCACACTGTCCAGAACTCCCTTCCTTCCCATGCCCATTGCCCCCCTTACCCCAACTGCCTTCCATCCCATACCCACCTTGTCCCGATCCCCTTCCTTCCCATGCCCACCCCGTCCCGACTCCCTTCCTTCCCATACCCACCCTGTCCCGACTCCCTTCCTTCCCATACCCACCCTGTCCCGACTCCGTCCTTCCCATGACCCACCCTGTCCCGACTCACTTCCTTCCCATCCCCACCCTGTCCCCACTCCCTTCCTTCCCATACCCACCCTGTCCCGACTTCCATCCTTCCCATACCCACCCTGTCCCGACTCCGCCTTCCCATACCCACCCTGTCCCGACTCCCTTCCTTCCCATACCCACCCTGTCCCGACTCCCTTCCTTCCCATACCCACCCTGTCCCGACTCCCTTCCTTCCCATACCCACCCTGTCCCGACTCCCTTCCTTCCCATACCCACCCTGTCCCGACTCCCTTCCTTCCCATACCCACCCTGTCCCGACTCCCTTCCTTCCCATACCCACTCTGTCCCGACTCCCTTCCTTCCCATACCCACCCTGTCCCGACTCCCTTCCTTCCCATACCCACCCTGTCCCGACTCCCTTCCTTCCCATACACACCCTGTCCCGACTCCCTTCCTTCCCATACCCACCCTGTCCCGACTCCCTTCCTTCCCATACCCACCCTGTCCCGACTCCCTTTCTTTGCATACCCACCCTGTCCCGACTCCCTTTCTTCGCATACCCACCCTGTCCCGACTCCCTTCCATCCCATACCACACCCACCTTGACCCGACTGCCTTCCATCCCATACCCACCCTGTCCCGACCCCCTTCCTTCCCATACCCACCCTGTCCCGACTCCCTTCCTTCCCATACCCACCCTGTCCCGACCCCCTTCCTTCCCATACCCACCCTGTCCCGACCCCCTTCCTTCCCATACCCACCCTGTCCCGACTCCCTTCCTTCCCATACCCACCCTGTCCCGACTCCCTTCCTTCCCATACCCGCCCTGTCCCGACTCCCTTCCTTCCCATACCCACCCTGTCCCGACTCCCTTCCTTCCCATACCCACCCTGTCCCGACTCCCTTCCTTCCCATACCCACCCTGTCCCAACTCCCTTCCTTCCCATACCCACCCTGTCCCGACTCCCTTCCTTCCCATACCCACCCTGTCCCGACTCCCTTCCTTCCCATACCCACCCTGTCCCGACTCCCTTCCTTCCCATACCCACCCTGTCCCGACTCCCTTCCTTCCCATACACACCGTCCCGACTCCCTTCCTTCCCATACCCACCCTGTCCCGACTCCCTTCCTTCCCATACCCACCCTGTCCCGACTCCCTTCCTTCCCATACCCACCCTGTCCCGACTCCCTTCCATCCCATACCACACCCACCTTGTCCCGACTGCCTTCCATCCCATACCCACCCTGTCCCGACCCCCTTCCTTCCCTTCCCACCCTGTCCCGACTCCCTTCCTTCCCATACCCACCCTGTCCCGACCCCCTTCCTTCCCATACCCACCCTGTCCCGACCCCCTTCCTTCCCATACCCACCATGTCCCGACTCCCTTCCTTCCCATACCCACCCTGTCCCGACTCCCTTCCTTCCCATACCCACCGTCCCGACTCCCTTCCTTCCCATACCCACCCTGTCCCGACTCCCTTCCTTCCCATACCCACCCTGTCCCGACTCCCTTCCTTCCCATGCCCACCTTATCCCGACTCCCTTCCTTCCCATGCCCACCTTATCCCGACTGCCTTCCATCCCATACCCACCTTGTCCCGACTGCCTTCCATCCCATACCCACCTTGTCCCGACTGCCTTCCAACCCATACCCACCCTGTCCAGAACTCCCTTAATTCCCATACCCACCCTGTCCAGAACTCCCTTCCTTCCCATTCCCACACTGTCCAGAACTCCCTTCCTTCCCATACCCACCCTGTCCAGAACTCCCTTCCTTCCCATACACACCTTGTCCCGATTCCCTTCCTTCCCATGCCCACACTGTTCTGACTCCCTTCCTTCCCATGCCCACCTTATCCCAACTGCCTTCCATCCCATACCCACCTTGTCCCGATCCCCTTCCTTCCCATGCCCACCCCGTCCCGACTCCCTTCCTTCCCATACCCACCCTGTCCAGAACTCCCTTCCTTCCCATACACACCTTGTCCCGATTCCCTTCCTTCCCATACCCACCCTATCACGACTCCGTCCTTCCCGTGACCCACCCTGTCCCGACTCACTTCCTTCCCGTGACCCACCCTGTCCCGACTCACTTCCTTCCCATACCCACCCTGTCCCCACTCCCTTCCTTCCCATACCCACCCTGTCCCGACTCCCTGCCTTCCCATACCCACCCTGTCCCGACTCCCTTCCTTCCCATACCCACCCTGTCCTGACTCCCTTCCTTCCCACACCCACCGTCCCGACTCCCTTCCTTCCCACACCCACCCTGTCCCGACTCCCTTCCTTCCCATACCCACCGTCCCGACTCCCTTCCTTCCCATACCCACCGTCCCGACTCCCTTCCTTCCCATACCCACCCTGTCCCGACTCCCTTCCTTCCCATACCCACCCTGTCCCGACTCCCTTCCTTCCCATACCCACCCTGTCCCGACTCCCTTCCTTCCCATACCCACCCTGTCCTGACTCCCTTCCTTCCCATACCCACCCTGTCCCGACTCCCTCCCTTCCTTCCCATACCCACCCTGTCCCGACTCCCTTCCTTCGCATACCCACCCTGTCCCGACTCCTTCTTCACATATCATACCCACCCTGTCCGGACTCCCTTCCATCCCATACCACACCCACCTTGTCCCGACTGCCTTCCATCCCATACCCACCCTGTCCCGACTCCCTTCCTTCCCATAACCACCCAGTCCCGACTCCCTTCCTTCCCATACCCACCCTGTCCCGACTCCCTTCCTTCCCATACCCACCCTGTCTAGACTCCCTTCCTTCTCATACCCACCCTGTCCCGACTCCCTTCCTTCCCATACCCACAGTCCCGACTCCCTTCCTTCCCATACCCACCCTGTCCCGACTCCCTTCCTTCCCATACCCACCCTGTCCCGACTCCCTTCCTTCCCATACCCACCCTGTCCCGACTCTTCCTTCCCATACCCCCCCTGTCCTGACTCCCTTCCTTCCTTCCCATAGCCACCCTGTCCCAACTCCCTTCCTTCCCATACCCACCCTGTCCCGACTCCCTTCCTTCCCATACCCACCCTGTCCCGACTCCCTTCCTTCCCATACCCACAGTCCCGACTCCCTTCCTTCCCATACCCACCCTGTCCCGACTCCCTTCCTTCCCATACCCACCCTGTCCCGACTCCCTTCCTTCCCATACCCACCCTGTCCCGACTCCCTTCCTTCCCATACCCACCCTGTCCCGACTCTTCCTTCCCATACCCCCCCTGTCCTGACTCCCTTCCTTCCTTCCCATACCCACCCTGTCCCGACTCCCTTCCTTCCCATACCCACCCTGTCCTGACTCCCTTCCTTCCTTCCCATACCCACCCTGTCCCGACTGCCTTCCATCCCATACCCACCCTGTCCAGAACTCCCTTCCTTCCCACACCCACCTTGTCCCGACTGCCTTCCATCCCATACCCACCCTGTCCCGACCCCCTTCCTTCCCATACCCACCCTGTCCCGACTCCCTTCCTTCCCATACCCACCCTGTCCCGACCCCCTTCCTTCCCATACCCACCCTGTCCCGACTCCCTTCCTTCCCATACCCACCTTGTCCCGATTCCCTTCCTTCCCATGCCAACCTTATCCCGACTGCCTTCCATCCCATACCCACCTTGTCCCGATCCCCTTCCTTCCCATACCCACCCTGTCCTGACTCCCTTCCTTCCCATACCCACCCTGTCCCGACCCCCTTCCTTCCCATACCCACCCTGTCCCGACTCCCTTCCATCCCATACCAACCTTGTCCCGATCCCCTTCCTTCCCATGCCCACCCCGTCCCGACTCCCTTCCTTCCCATGCCCACCCCGTCCCGACTCCCTTCCTTCCCATACGCACCCTGTCCCGACTCCCTTCCTTCCCATACCCACCCTGTCCTGGCTCCCTTCCTTCCCATACCCACCCTGTCCCGACTCCCTTCCTTCCCATACCCACCCTGTCCCGACTCCCTTCCTTCCCATACCCACCCTGTCCCGACTCACTTCCTTCCCATACCCACCCAGTCCCGACCCCCTTCCTTCCCATACCCACCCTGTCCCGACTACCTTCCTTCCCATACCCACCCTGTCCCGACTCCCTTCCTTCCCATACCCACCCTGTCCCGGCTCCCTTCCTTCCCATACCCACCCTGTCCCGACTCCCTTCCTTCCCATACCCAACCTGTCCTGACCCTTCCTTCCCATACCCACCCTGTCCTGACTCCCTTCCTTCCCATACCCAACCTGTCCCGACCCTTCCTTCCCATACCCACCCTGTCCTGACTCCCTTCCTTCCCATACCCACCCTGTCCCGACTCCCTTCCTTCCCATACCCACCCTGTCCCGACCCCCTTCCTTCCTATACCCACCCTGTCCCGACTCCGTTCCTTCCCATACCCACCCTGTCCCGACTCCCTTCCTTCCCATACCCACCCTGTCTCGACTCCCTTCCTTCCCATACCCACCCTGTCCTGACTCCCTTCCTTCCCATACCCACCCTGTCCCGACTCCCTTCCCATTCCCACCCTGTCCCGACGCCCTTCCTTCCCATGCCCACACTGTTCTGACTCCCTTCCTTCCCATACCCACCCTGTCTCGACTCCCTTCCTTCCCATACCCACCCTGTCCTGACTCCCTTCCTTCCCATACCCACCCTGTCCCGACTCCCTTCCCATTCCCACCCTGTCCCGACTCCGTTCCTTCCCATACCCACCCTGTCCCGACTCCCTTCCTTCCCATACCCACCCTGTCTCGACTCCCTTCCTTCCCATACCCACCCTGTCCTGACTCCCTTCCTTCCCATACCCACCCTGTCCCGACTCCCTTCCCATTCCCACCCTGTCCCGACGCCCTTCCTTCCCATACCCACCCTGTCCCGACTACCTTCCTTCCCATACCCACCCTGTCCCGACTCCCTTCCTTCCCATACCCACCCTGTCCCGGCTCCCTTCCTTCCCATACCCACCCTGTCCCGACTCCCTTCCTTCCCATACCCAACCTGTCCTGACCCTTCCTTCCCATACCCACCCTGTCCTGACTCCCTTCCTTCCCATACCCAACCTGTCCCGACCCTTCCTTCCCATACCCACCCTGTCCTGACTCCCTTCCTTCCCATACCCACCCTGTCCCGACTCCCTTCCTTCCCATACCCACCCTGTCCCGACCCCCTTCCTTCCTATACCCACCCTGTCCCGACTCCGTTCCTTCCCATACCCACCCTGTCCCGACTCCCTTCCTTCCCATACCCACCCTGTCTCGACTCCCTTCCTTCCCATACCCACCCTGTCCTGACTCCCTTCCTTCCCATACCCACCCTGTCCCGACTCCCTTCCCATTCCCACCCTGTCCCGACGCCCTTCCTTCCCATGCCCACCTTATCCCGACTCCCTTCCTTCCCATGCCCACCTTATCCCGACTGCCTTCCATCCCATACCCACCTTGTCCCGACTGCCTTCCATCCCATACCCACCTTGTCCCGACTGCCTTCCAACCCATACCCACCCTGTCTCGACTCCCTTCCTTCCCATACCCACCCTGTCCTGACTCCCTTCCTTCCCATACCCACCCTGTCCCGACTCCCTTCCCATTCCCACCCTGTCCCGACGCCCTTCCTTCCCATGCCCACACTGTTCTGACTCCCTTCCTTCCCATGCCCACCTTATCCCGACTCCCTTCCTTCCCATGCCCACCTTATCCCGACTGCCTTCCATCCCATACCCACCTTGTCCCGACTGCCTTCCATCCCATACCCACCTTGTCCCGACTGCCTTCCAACCCATACCCACCCTGTCCAGAACTCCCTTAATTCCCATACCCACCCTGTCCAGAACTCCCTTCCTTCCCATACACACCTTGTCCCGATTCCCTTCCTTCCCATGCCCACACTGTTCTGACTCCCTTCCTTCCCATGCCCACCTTATCCCAACTGCCTTCCATCCCATACCCACCTTGTCCCGATCCCCTTCCTTCCCATGCCCACCCCGTCCCGACTCCCTTCCTTCCCATACCCACCCTGTCCCGACTCCCTTCCTTCCCATACCCACCCTATCCCGACTCCGTCCTTCCCATGACCCACCCTGTCCCGACTCACTTCCTTCCCATACCCACCCTGTCCCCACTCCCTTCCTTCCCATACCCACCCTGTCCCCACTCCCTTCCTTCCCATACCCACCCTGTCCCGACTCCCTTCCTTCCCATACCCACCCTGTCCCGACTCCCTTCCTTCCCATAGCCACCCTGTCCCGACTCCTTCCTTCCCATACCCACCCTGTCCCGACTCCCTTCCTTCCCATACCCACCCTGTCCCGACTCCCTTCCTTCCCATACCCACCGTCCCGACTCCCTTCCTTCCCATACCCACCCTGTCCCGACTCCCTTCCTTCCCATACCCACCCTGTCCCGACTCCCTTCCTTCCCATACCCACCCTGTCCCGACTCCCTTCCTTCCCATACCCACCCTGTCCCGACTCCCTTCCTTCCCATACCCACCCTGTCCCGACTCCCTTCCTTCCCATACCCACCCTGTCCCGACTCCCTTCCTTCCCATACCCACCCTGTCCCGACTCCCTTTATTCGCATACCCACCCTGTCCCGACTCCCTTTCTTCGCATACCCACCCTGTCCCGACTCCCTTCCATCCCATACCACACCCACCTTGTCCCGACTGCCTTCCATCCCATACCCACCCTGTCCCGACTCCCTTCCTTCCCATACCCACCCTGTCCCGACTCCCTTTCTTCCCATACCCACCCTGTCCCGACTCCCTTTATTCGCATACCCACCCTGTCCCGACTCCCTTTCTTCGCATACCCACCCTGTCCCGACTCCCTTCCTTCCCATACCCACCCTGTCCCGACTCCCTTCCTTCCCATACCCACCCTGTCCCGACTCCCTTTCTTCCCATACCCACCCTGTCCCGACTCCCTTTATTCGCATACCCACCCTGTCCCGACTCCCTTTCTTCGCATACCCACCCTGTCCCGACTCCTTCCTTCCCATACCCACCCTGTCCCGACTCCCTTCCTTCCCATACCCACCCTGTCCCGACTCCCTTCCTTCCCATACCCACCGTCCCGACTCCCTTCCTTCCCATACCCACCCTGTCCCGACTCCCTTCCTTCCCATACCCACCCTGTCCCGACTCCCTTCCTTCCCATACCCACCCTGTCCCGACTCCCTTCCTTCCCATACCCACCCTGTCCCGACTCCCTTCCTTCCCATGCCCACACTGTTCTGACTCCCTTCCTTCCCATGCCCACCTTATCCCGACTCCCTTCCTTCCCATGCCCACCTTATCCCGACTGCCTTCCATCCCATACCCACCTTGTCCCGACTGCCTTCCATCCCATACCATACCCACCTTGTCCCGACTGCCTTCCAACCCATACCCACCCTGTCCAGAACTCCCTTAATTCCCATACCCACCCTGTCCAGAACTCCCTTCCTTCCCATTCCCACACTGTCCAGAACTCCCTTCCTTCCCATACCCACCCTGTCCAGAACTCCCTTCCTTCCCATACACACCTTGTCCCGATTCCCTTCCTTCCCATGCCCACACTGTTCTGACTCCCTTCCTTCCCATGCCCATTGCCCACCTTATCCCAACTGCCTTCCATCCCATACCCACCTTGTCCCGATCCCCTTCCTTCCCATGCCCACCCCGTCCCGACTCCCTTCCTTCCCATACCCACCCCGTCCCGACTCCCTTCCTTCCCATACCCACCCTATCACGACTCCGTCCTTCCCGTGACCCACCCTGTCCCGACTCACTTCCTTCCCGTGACCCAACCTGTCCCGACTCACTTCCTTCCCATACCCACCCTGTCCCCACTCCCTTCCTTCCCATACCCACCCTGTCCCGACTCCCTGCCTTCCCATACCCACCCTGTCCCGACTCCCTTCCTTCCCATACCCACCCTGTCCCGACTCCCTTCCTTCCCACACCCACCCTGTCCCGCCCGACTCCCTTCCTTCCCATACCCACCCTGTCCCGACTCCCTTCCTTCCCATACCCACCGTCTCGACTCCCTTCCTTCCCATACCCACCCTGTCCCGACTCCCTTCCTTCCCACACCCACCGTCCCGACTCCCTTCCTTCCCACACCCACCCTGTCCCGACCCCCTTCCTTCCCATACCCACCCTGTCCCGACCCCCTTCCTTCCCATACCCACCCTGTCCCGACTCCCTTCCTTCCCATACCCACCCTGTCCCGACTCCCTTCCTTCCCATACCCACCGTCCCGACTCCCTTCCTTCCCATACCCACCCTGTCCCGACTCCCTTCCTTCCCATACCCACCCTGTGCCGACTCCCTTCCTTCCCATACCCACCCTGTCCCGACTCCCTTCCTTCCCATACCCACCCTGTCCCGACTCCCTTCCTTCCCATACCCACCCTGTCCCGACTCCCTTCCTTCCCATACACACCTTGTCCCGATTCCCTTCCTTCCCATGCCCACACTGTTCTGACTCCCTTCCTTCCCATGCCCATTGCCCACCTTATCCCAACTGCCTTCCATCCCATACCCACCTTGTCCCGATCCCCTTCCTTCCCATGCCCACCCCGTCCCGACTGCCTTCCTTCCCATACCCACCCTGTCCCGACTCCCTTCCTTCCCATACCCACCCTGTCCCGACTCCCTTCCATCCCATACCACACCCACCTTGTCCCGACTGCCTTCCATCCCATACCCACCCTGTCCCGACTCCCTTCCTTCCCATAACCACCCAGTCCCGACTCCCTTCCTTCCCATACCCACCCTGTCCCGACTCCCTTCCTTCCCATACCCACCCTGTCCCGACTCCCTTCCTTCCCATACCCACCCTGTCCCGACTCCCTTCCTTCCCATACCCACCCTGTCCCGACTCCCTTCCTTCCCATACCCACCCTGTCCCGACTCCCTTCCTTCCCATACCCACCCTGTCCCGACCCTTCCTTCCCATACCCACCCTATCCCGACTCCGTCCTTCCCATGACCCACCCTGTCCCGACTCACTTCCTTCCCATACCCACCCTGTCCCCACTCCCTTCCTTCCCATACCCACCCTGTCCCGACTCCCTTCCTTCCCATAGCCACCCTGTCCCGACTCCGCCTTCCCATACCCACCCTGTCCCGACTCCCTTCCTTCCCATACCCACCCTGTCCCGACTCCCTTCCTTCCCATACCCACGCTGTCCCGACTCCCTTCCTTCCCATACCCACCCTGTCCCGACTCCCTTCCTTCCCATACCCACCCTGTCCCGACTCCCTTCCTTCCCATGCCCATTGCCCACCTTATCCCAACTGCCTTCCATCCCATACCCACCTTGTCCCGATCCCCTTCCTTCCCATGCCGACCCTGTCCCGACTCCCTTCCTTCCCATACCCACCCTATCCCGACTCCGTCCTTCCCATGACCCACCCTGTCCCGACTCACTTCCTTCCCATACCCACCCTGTCCCCACTCCCTTCCTTCCCATACCCACCCTGTCCCGACTCCCTTCCTTCCCATACCCACCATGTCCCGACTCCCTTCCTTCCCATACCCACCGTCCCGACTCCGCCTTCCCATACCCACCCTGTCCCGACTCCCTTCCTTCCCATACCCACCCTGTCCCGACTCCCTTCCTTCCCATACCCACCCTTGTCCCGACTCCCTTCCTTCCCATACCCACCCTGTCCCGACTCCCTTCCTTCCCATACCCACCCTGTCCCGACTCCCTTCCTTCCCATACCCACCCTGTCCCGACTCCCTTCCTTCCCATACCCACCCTGTCCCGACTCCCTTCCTTCCCATACCCACCCTGTCCCGACTCCCTTTCTTCGCATACCCACCCTGTCCCGACTCCCTTTCTTCGCATACCCACCCTGTCCCGACTCCCTTCCATCCCAAACCACACCCACCTTGTCCCGACTGCCTTCCATCCCATACCCACCCTGTCCCGACCCCCTTCCTTCCCATACCCACCCTGTCCCGACTCCCTTCCTTCCCATACCCACCCTGTCCCGACCCCCTTCCTTCCCATACCCACCCTGTCCCGACCCCCTTCCTTCCCATACCCACCCTGTCCAGACTCCCTTCCTTCCCATACCCACCCTGTCCCGACTCCCTTCCTTCCCATACCCACCCTGTCCCGACTCCCTTCCTTCCCATACCCACCCTGTCCCGACTCCCTTCCTTCCCATACCCACCCTGTCCCGACTCCCTTCCTTCCCATACCCACCCTGTCCCGACTCCCTTCCTTCCCATACCCACCCTGTCCCGACTCCCTTCCTTCCCATACCCACCCTGTCCCGACTCCCTTCCTTCCCATGCCCACACTGTTCTGACTCCCTTCCTTCCCATGCCCACCTTATCCCGACTCCCTTCCTTCCCATGCCCACCTTATCCCGACTGCCTTCCATCCCATACCCACCTTGTCCCGACTGCCTTCCAACCCATACCCACCCTGTCCAGAACTCCCTTAATTCCCATACCCACCCTGTCCAGAACTCCCTTCCTTCCCATTCCCACACTGTCCAGAACTCCCTTCCTTCCCATACCCACCCTGTCCAGAACTCCCTTCCTTCCCATACACACCTTGTCCCGATTCCCTTCCTTCCCATGCCCACACTGTTCTGACTCCCTTCCTTCCCATGCCCATTGCCCACCTTATCCCAACTGCCTTCCATCCCATACCCACCTTGTCCCGATCCCCTTCCTTCCCATGCCCACCCCGTCCCGACTCCCTTCCTTCCCATACCCACCCCGTCCCGACTCCCTTCCTTCCCATACCCACCCTATCACGACTCCGTCCTTCCCGTGACCCACCCTGTCCCGACACTTCCTTCCCGTGACCCACCCTGTCCCGACTCACTTCCTTCCCATACCCACCCTGTCCCCACTCCCTTCCTTCCCATACCCACCCTGTCCCGACTCCCTGCCTTCCCATACCCACCCTGTCCCGACTCCCTTCCTTCCCATACCCACCCTGTCCCGACTCCCTTCCTTCCCACACCCACCGTCCCGACTCCCTTCCTTCCCACACCCACCCTGTCCCGACTCCCTTCCTTCCCATACCCACCCTGTCCCGACTCCCTTCCTTCCCATACCCACCGTCTCGACTCCCTTCCTTCCCATACCCACCCTGTCCCGACTCCCTTCCTTCCCATACCCACCCTGTCCCGACTCCCTTCCTTCCCATACCCACCCTGTCCCGACTCCCTTCCTTCCCATACCCACCCTGTCCTGACTCCCTTCCTTCCCATACCCACCCTGTCCCGACTCCCTCCCTTCCTTCCCATACCCACCCTGTCCCGACTCCCTTCCTTCCCATACCCACCCTGTCCCGACTCCCTTTCTTCCCATACCCACCCTATCCCGACTCCTTCTTCACATACCCACCCTGTCCGGACTCCCTTCCATCCCATACCCACCCTGTCCCGACTCCCTTCCTTCCCATACCCACCCTGTCCCGACTCCCTTCCTTCCCATAACCACCCAGTCCCGACTCCCTTCCTTCCCATACCCAACCTGTCCCGACTCCCTTCCTTCCCATACCCACCCTGTCTAGACTCCCTTCCTTCTCATACCCACCCTGTCCCGACTCCCTTCCTTCCCATACCCACCCTGTCCCGACTCCCTTCCTTCCCATACCCACCCTGTCCCGACTCTTCCTTCCCATACCCCCCCCCCCCCTGTCCTGACTCCCTTCCTTCCTTCCCATACCCACCCTGTCAGGACTCCCTTCCTTCCCATACCCACCCTGTCCCGACTCCCTTCCTTCCCATACCCACAGTCCCGACTCCCTTCCTTCCCATACCCACCGTCCCGACTCCCTTCCTTCCCATACCCACCCCGTCCCGACTCCCTTCCTTCCTTCCCATACCCACCCTATCACGACTCCGTCCTTCCCGTGACCCACCCTGTCCCGACTCACTTCCTTCCCGTGACCCAACCTGTCCCGACTCACTTCCTTCCCATACCCACCCTGTCCCCACTCCCTTCCTTCAAATACCCACCTTATCCCAACTGCCTTCCATCCCATACCCACCTTGTCCCGATCCCCTTCCTTCCCATGCCCACCCCGTCCCGACTCCCTTCCTTCCCATACCCACCCTGTCCCGACTCCCTTCCTTCCCATACCCACCCTATCCCGACTCCGTCCTTCCCATGACCCACCCTGTCCCGACTCACTTCCTTCCCATACCCACCCTGTCCCCACTCCCTTCCTTCCCATACCCACCCTGTCCCGACTCCCTTCCTTCCCATACCCACCCTTGTCCCGACTCCCTTCCTTCCCATACCCACCTAACCCGACTCCCTTCCTTCCCATACCCACCCTGTCCCGACTCCCTTCCTTCCCATACCCACCCTGTCCCGACTCCCTTCCTTCCCATACCCACCCTGTCCCGACTCCCTTCCTTCCCATACCCACCCTGTCCCGACTCCCTTCCTTCCCATACACACCCTGTCCCGACTCCCTTCCTTCCCATACCCACCCTGTCCCGACTCCCTTCCTTCCCATACCCACCCTGTCCCGACTCCCTTTCTTCGCATACCCACCCTGTCCCGACTCCCTTTCTTCGCATACCCACCCTGTCCCGACTCCCTTCCATCCCAAACCACACCCACCTTGTCCCGACTGCCTTCCATCCCATACCCACCCTGTCCCGACCCCCTTCCTTCCCATACCCACCCTGTCCCGACTCCCTTCCTTCCCATACCCACCCTGTCCCGACTCCCTTCCTTCCCATACCCACCCTGTCCCGACTCCCTTCCTTCCCATACCCACCCTGTCCCGACTCCCTTCCTTCCCATACCCACCCTGTCCCGACTCCCTTCCTTCCCATGCCCACACTGTTCTGACTCCCTTCCTTCCCATGCCCACCTTATCCCGACTCCCTTCCTTCCCATGCCCACCTTATCCCGACTGCCTTCCATCCCATACCCACCTTGTCCCGACTGCCTTCCATCCCATACCCACCTTGTCCCGACTGCCTTCCAACCCATACCCACCCTGTCCAGAACTCCCTTAATTCCCATACCCACCCTGTCCAGAACTCCCTTCCTTCCCATTCCCACACTGTCCAGAACTCCCTTCCTTCCCATACCCACCCTGTCCAGAACTCCCTTCCTTCCCATACACACCTTGTCCCGATTCCCTTCCTTCCCATGCCCACACTGTTCTGACTCCCTTCCTTCCCATGCCCATTGCCCACCTTATCCCAACTTCCTTCCATCCCATACCCACCTTGTCCCGATCCCCTTCCTTCCCATGCCCACCCCGTCCCGACTCCCTTCCTTCCCATACCCACCCCGTCCCGACTCCCTTCCTTCCCATACCCACCCTATCACGACTCCGTCCTTCCCGTGACCCACCCTGTCCCGACACTTCCTTCCCGTGACCCACCCTGTCCCGACTCACTTCCTTCCCATACCCACCCTGTCCCCACTCCCTTCCTTCCAATACCCACCCTGTCCCGACTCCCTGCCTTCCCATACCCACCCTGTCCCGACTCCCTTCCTTCCCATACCCACCCTGTCCCGACTCCCTTCCTTCCCACACCCACCGTCCCGACTCCCTTCCTTCCCACACCCACCCTGTCCCGACTCCCTTCCTTCCCATACCCACCCTGTCCCGACTCCCTTCCTTCCCATACCCACCGTCTCGACTCCCTTCCTTCCCATACCCACCCTGTCCCGACTCCCTTCCTTCCCATACCCACCCTGTCCCGACTCCCTTCCTTCCCATACCCACCCTGTCCCGACTCCCTTCCTTCCCATACCCACCCTGTCCTGACTCCCTTCCTTCCCATACCCACCCTGTCCCGACTCCCTCCCTTCCTTCCCATACCCACCCTGTCCCGACTCCCTTCCTTCCCATACCCACCCTGTCCCGACTCCCTTTCTTCCCATACCCACCCTATCCCGACTCCTTCTTCACATACCCACCCTGTCCGGACTCCCTTCCATCCCATACCACACCCACCTTGTCCCGACTGCCTTCCATCCCATACCCACCCTGTCCCGACTCCCTTCCTTCCCATAACCACCCAGTCCCGACTCCCTTCCTTCCCATACCCAACCTGTCCCGACTCCCTTCCTTCCCATACCCACCCTGTCTAGACTCCCTTCCTTCTCATACCCACCCTGTCCCGACTCCCTTCCTTCCCATACCCACAGTCCCGACTCCCTTTCTTCCCATACCCACCCTGTCCCGACTCCCTTCCTTCCCATACCCACCCTGTCCCGACTCCCTTCCTTCCCATACCCACCCTGTCCCGACTCTTCCTTCCCATACCCCCCCCCCCTGTCCTGACTCCCTTCCTTCCTTCCCATACCCACCCTGTCCCGACTCCCTTCCTTCCCATACCCACCCTGTCCCGACTCCCTTCCTTCCCATACCCACAGTCCCGACTCCCTTCCTTCCCATACCCACCGTCCCGACTCCCTTCCTTCCCATACCTACCCCGTCCCGACTCCCTTCCTTCCCATACCCACCCTATCACGACTCCGTCCTTCCCGTGACCCACCCTGTCCCGACTCACTTCCTTCCCGTGACCCAACCTGTCCCGACTCACTTCCTTCCCATACCCACCCTGTCCCCACTCCCTTCCTTCAAATACCCACCCTGTCCCGACTCCCTGCCTTCCCATACCCACCCTGTCCCGACTCCCTTCCTTCCCATACCCACCCTGTCCCGACTCCCTTCCTTCCCACACCCACCGTCCTGACTCCCTTCCTTCCCACACCCACCCTGTCCCGACTCCCTTCCTTCCCATACCCACCGTCTCGACTCCCTTCCTTCCCATACCCACCCTGTCCCGACTCCCTTCCTTCCCACACCCACCGTCCCGACTCCCTTCCTTCCCACACCCACCCTGTCCCGACCCCCTTCCTTCCCATACCCACCCTGTCCCGACCCCCTTCCTTCCCATACCCACCCTGTCCCGACTCCCTTCCTTCCCATACCCACCCTGTCCCGACTCCCTTCCTTCCCATACCCACCCTGTCCCGACTCCCTTCCTTCCCATACCCACCCTGTCCCGACTCCCTTCCTTCCCATACCCACCCTGTGCCGACTCCCTTCCTTCCCATACCCACCCTGTCCCGACTCCCTTCCTTCCCATACCCACCCTGTCCCGACTCCCTTCCTTCCCATACCCACCCTGTCCCGACTCCCTTCCTTCCCATACACACCTTGTCCCGATTCCCTTCCTTCCCATGCCCACACTGTTCTGACTCCCTTCCTTCCCATGCCCATTGCCCACCTTATCCCAACTGCCTTCCATCCCATACCCACCTTGTCCCGATCCCCTTCCTTCCCATGCCCACCCCGTCCCGACTGCCTTCCTTCCCATACCCACCCTGTCCCGACTCCCTTCCTTCCCATACCCACCCTGTCCCGACTCCCTTCCATCCCATACCACACCCACCTTGTCCCGACTGCCTTCCATCCCATACCCACCCTGTCCCGACTCCCTTCCTTCCCATAACCACCCAGTCCCGACTCCCTTCCTTCCCATACCCACCCTGTCCCGACTCCCTTCCTTCCCATACCCACCCTGTCCCGACTCCCTTCCTTCCCATACCCACCCTGTCCCGACTCCCTTCCTTCCCATACCCACCCTGTCCCGACTCCCTTCCTTCCCATACCCACCCTGTCCCGACCCTTCCTTCCCATACCCACCCTATCCCGACTCCGTCCTTCCCATGACCCACCCTGTCCCGACTCACTTCCTTCCCATACCCACCCTGTCCCCACTCCCTTCCTTCCCATACCCACCCTGTCCCGACTCCCTTCCTTCCCATACCCACCCTGTCCCGACTCCCTTCCTTCCCATAGCCACCCTGTCCCGACTCCGCCTTCCCATACCCACTGTCCCGACTCCCTTCCTTCCCATACCCACCCTGTCCCGACTCCCTTCCTTCCCATACCCACCGTCCCGACTCCCTTCCTTCCCATACCCACCCTGTCCCGACTCCCTTCCTTCCCATACCCACCCTGTCCCGACTCCCTTCCTTCCCATACCCACACTGTCCAGAACTCCCTTCCTTCCCATGCCCATTGCCCACCTTATCCCAACTGCCTTCCATCCCATACCCACCTTGTCCCGATCCCCTTCCTTCCCATGCCCACCCCGTCCCGACTCCCTTCCTTCCCATACCCACCCTGTCCCGACCCCCTTCCTTCCCATACCCACCCTGTCCAGACTCCCTTCCTTCCCATACCCACCCTGTCCCGACTCACTTCCTTCCCATACCCACCCTGTCCCCACTCCCTTCCTTCCCATACCCACCCTGTCCCGACTCCCTTCCTTCCCATACCCACCATGTCCCGACTCCCTTCCTTCCCATACCCACCGTCCCGACTCCGCCTTCCCATACCCACCCTGTCCCGACTCCCTTCCTTCCCATACCCACCCTGTCCCGACTCCCTTCCCATACCCACCCTGTCCTGACTCCCTTCCTTCCCATACCCACCCTGTCCCGACTCCCTTCCTTCCCATACCCACCCTGTCCCGACTCCCTTCCTTCCCATACCCACCCTGTCCCGACTCCCTTCCTTCCCATACCCACCCTGTCCCGACTCCCTTCCTTCCCATACCCACCCTGTCCCGACTCCCTTCCTTCCCATACACACCCTGTCCCGACTCCCTTCCTTCCCATACCCACCCTGTCCCGACTCCCTTCCTTCCCATACCCACCCTGTCCCGACTCCCTTTCTTCGCATACCCACCCTGTCCCGACTCCCTTTCTTCGCATACCCACCCTGTCCCGACTCCCTTCCATCCCAAACCACACCCACCTTGTCCCGACTGCCTTCCATCCCATACCCACCCTGTCCCGACCCCCTTCCTTCCCATACCCACCCTGTCCCGACTCCCTTCCTTCCCATACCCACCCTGTCCCGACCCCCTTCCTTCCCATACCCACCCTGTCCCGACCCCCTTCCTTCCCATACCCACCCTGTCCTGACTCCCTTCCTTCCCATACCCACCCTGTCCCGACTCCCTTCCTTCCCATACCCACCCTGTCCCGACTCCCTTCCTTCCCATACCCACCCTGTCCCGACTCCCTTCCTTCCCATACCCACCCTGTCCCGACTCCCTTCCTTCCCATGCCCACACTGTTCTGACTCCCTTCCTTCCCATGCCCACCTTATCCCGACTCCCTTCCTTCCCATGCCCACCTTATCCCGACTGCCTTCCATCCCATACCCACCTTGTCCCGACTGCCTTCCATCCCATACCCACCTTGTCCCGACTGCCTTCCAACCCATACCCACCCTGTCCAGAACTCCCTTAATTCCCATACCCACCCTGTCCAGAACTCCCTTCCTTCCCATTCCCACACTGTCCAGAACTCCCTTCCTTCCCATACCCACCCTGTCCAGAACTCCCTTCCTTCCCATACACACCTTGTCCCGATTCCCTTCCTTCCCATGCCCACAATGTTCTGACTCCCTTCCTTCCCATGCCCATTGCCCACCTTATCCCAACTGCCTTCCATCCCATACCCACCTTGTCCCGATCCCCTTCCTTCCCATGCCCACCCCGTCCCGACTCCCTTCCTTCCCATACCCACCCCGTCCCGACTCCCTTCCTTCCCATACCCACCCTATCACGACTCCGTCCTTCCCGTGACCCACCCTGTCCCGACACTTCCTTCCCGTGACCCACCCTGTCCCGACTCACTTCCTTCCCATACCCACCCTGTCCCCACTCCCTTCCTTCCCATACCCACCCTGTCCCGACTCCCTGCCTTCCCATACCCACCCTGTCCCGACTCCCTTCCTTCCCATACCCACCCTGTCCCGACTCCCTTCCTTCCCACACCCACCGTCCCGACTCCCTTCCTTCCCACACCCACCCTGTCCCGACTCCCTTCCTTCCCATACCCACCCTGTCCCGACTCCCTTCCTTCCCATACCCACCGTCTCGACTCCCTTCCTTCCCATACCCACCCTGTCCCGACTCCCTTCCTTCCCATACCCACCCTGTCCCGACTCCCTTCCTTCCCATACCCACCCTGTCCCGACTCCCTTCCTTCCCATACCCACCCTGTCCTGACTCCCTTCCTTCCCATACCCACCCTGTCCCGACTCCCTCCCTTCCTTCCCATACCCACCCTGTCCCGACTCCCTTCCTTCCCATACCCACCCTGTCCCGACTCCCTTTCTTCCCATACCCACCCTATCCCGACTCCCTTTCTTCACATACCCACCCTGTCCGGACTCCCTTCCATCCCATACCACACCCACCTTGTCCCGACTGCCTTCCATCCCATACCCACCCTGTCCCGACTCCCTTCCTTCCCATAACCACCCAGTCCCGACTCCCTTCCTTCCCATACCCAACCTGTCCCGACTCCCTTCCTTCCCATACCCACCCTGTCTAGACTCCCTTCCTTCTCATACCCACCCTGTCCCGACTCCCTTCCTTCCCATACCCACAGTCCCGACTCCCTTTCTTCCCATACCCACCCTGTCCCGACTCCCTTCCTTCCCATACCCACCCTGTCCCGACTCCCTTCCTTCCCATACCCACCCTGTCCCGACTCCCTTCCTTCCCATACCCACCCTGTCCCGACTCTTCCTTCCCATACCCCCCCCCCCCTGTCCTGACTCCCTTCCTTCCTTCCCATACCCACCCTGTCCCGACTCCCTTCCTTCCCATACCCACCCTGTCCCGACTCCCTTCCTTCCCATACCCACAGT
This sequence comes from Myxine glutinosa, assembly GCF_964187855.1. Taxonomy (NCBI): domain Eukaryota; kingdom Metazoa; phylum Chordata; class Myxini; order Myxiniformes; family Myxinidae; genus Myxine; species Myxine glutinosa. The sequence continues at coordinate 136,851,049 of NC_136264.1, read as the reverse complement.
CCCGACTCCCTTCCTTCCCATACCCACCGTCCCGACTCCCTTCCTTCCCATACCCACCCTGTCCCGACTCCCTTCCTTCCCATACCCACCCTGTCCCGACTCCCTTCCTTCCCATACCCACCCTGTCCCGACTCTTCCTTCCCATACCCCCCCCCCCTGTCCTGACTCCCTTCCTTCCTTCCCATACCCACCCTGTCCCGACTCCCTTCCTTCCCATACCCACCCTGTCCCGACTCCCTTCCTTCCCATACCCACCCTGTCCCGACTCCCTTCCTTCCCATACCCACCCTGTCCCGACTCCCTTCCTTCCCATACCCACCCTGTCCTGACTCCCTTCCTTCCTTCCTTCCTTCCCATACCCACCCTGTCCCGACTGCCTTCCATCCCATACCCACCCTGTCCAGAACTCCCTTCCTTCCCATACCCACCCTGTCCAGAAGTCCCTTCCTTCCCATACCCACCCTGTCCCGACTCCCTTCCTTCCCATACCCACCCTGTCCCGACTCCCTTCCTTCCCATACCACACCCACCTTGTCCCGACTGCCTTCCATCCCATACCCACCCTGTCCCGACTCCCTTCCTTCCCATAACCACCCAGTCCCGACTCCCTTCCTTCCCATACCCACCCTGTCCTGACTCCCTTCCTTCCCATACCCACCCTGTCCCGACTCCCTTCCTTCCCATACCCACCTTGTCCCGATTCCCTTCCTTCCCATGCCAACCTTGTCCCGACTGCCTTCCATCCCATACCCACCTTGTCCCGATCCCCTTCCTTCCCATACCCACCCTGTCCCGACTCCCTTCCTTCCCATACCCACCCTGTCCCGACTCTTCCTTCACATACCCACCATGTCCCGACTCCCTTCCTTCCCATACCCACCCTGTCCTTCCTTCCTTCCTTCCCATACCCACCCTGTCCTGACTCCCTTCCTTCCCATACCCACCCTGTCCCGACTCCCTTCCTTCCCATACCCACCCTGTCCCGACTCCCTTCCTTCCCATACCCACCCTGTCCCGACTCCCTTCCTTCCCATACCCACCCTGTCCCGACTCCCTTCCTTCCCATACCCACCCTGTCCTGACTCCCTTCACATATCCATCCTGTCCTGCCCTTCCTTTCCACACCCTGTTTCCATTCCTTTGCCTTTCCTTCCCAAACACACCTTGTCGCATGTCAATTTCTCCCCCACCTGGTTTCTCATCAGTCTTCACAATTCTACTGGAACTGAACCGACGGTATTTGCTACTTTAATCCTGAAAAAACATGCTTAGACCTTCTCTCTTCCTCTCCTCTTTCCTCACTCATCTTTATGTCTTCCTCAAATGTCAGTCTGCTTTCTTCTTGGAAAGATGCCAACATCAATGACACAGTAAATCACAAATTGGTTAAAAGTCCGATACATTCCAACTGCAGATGTCAGTATTCTCACCATCCAGAAAGAGGGAATCTCGTATCAACTGAAGTTTGGCAAACGTGTGCCAACCTCCACGGGGGAAAAACGTGTGCCAACCTCCACGGGGGAAAAAAACGTGTGCCAACCTCCACGGGAAAAAACAAACAAACGTGTGCCAACCTCCACGGGGAAACAAACGTGTGCCAACCTCCACGGGGAAACAAACGTGTGCCAACCTCCACGGGGAAACAAACGTGTGCCAACCTCCACGGGGAAACAAACGTGTGCCAATATCTGCAGGCGGCAAAGACGGCGTAGACAAATAACCTTGCCAAAGTCTAGTACCCCTCTATTGGAATCCATCATTGCTGTAGACCTCAAGCACTGCACCCAATCCAACTCTTTAATCATCAGTTTGTGGTACACTCTGGGTATTCTACCATGGACAAGTTGCTTCTTCAATATCAACATGGATGGATGCACAGTCTCGAACAAGAGGTCAGGGCAATGTCTCTGGATAGCTTTTTTTCTTTCTTTTTTTTGTGTACTGAATCGAGGCTCGTGAAAGAGCTGACATTTACTTCACAAACAAATCAACCAGACAAACAAAATATATAAAAAGAGGGAGCGGAATACAAGATGGGGAGAGAAGGGGAAGCACACAAACACTTGAGAGCACACAACATTTGAGAGCAGGGAGATGTGTGGGAGGGAGAGGGCTTGGGGGGGGAGGCGTGGGAAGGGGGGGGCAGGGGGGTGGGAGAAGTATAACACACAAGGACACCAAGGACTTCCAGGACAGAAGTTGGTATTTCAAAAAAGTGGAAGTGGGGTGAAATTAGTGGGGGTAGAAAAGATCAAGGTTTTGGATGGGGGAAGATAAGAGATGGTGGTGAACAGCTGTTTTAAAGACCTGGAGGGTGGAGTGGGATTGAAGAGAGTGAGGGAGTTTGTTCCAGGGGTGGGAGAAAAGAGGAATGAAGGAGTGAAGGTGAGCAGAGAGTCTTGATTTTGGCAGTTTAACCATAAGAGGGTTGCAGGCAGATCTTGTGCGACCTGTAGGAATATTTGCGGGACAGAGCCCAGAGAGAGCTGGGGGGGCAAGGCCAGAGAGGAGTCGGTAGAAGACGGAAAGACCACCAACCTGCCTGCGGGGAGTGAGTGAGAGGCCCTTGGAGTTAGCTTCATCGCGGGAGATTCCAATGATTCTGAATGCTTTGGTTTCAACAGCGTGAAGACGAGCTAGGTGTGAGGCAGGAGCACCAGCCCAGAGGGGAGAGCAGTATTCCATTGAGCTGCGGATGAAAGCCTTGTATGTGGTGAGGAGCTCAGGTGTGCCAAGGAAGGACTTCGCACGACGGAGGATGCCCAGTTGGCGACTGGCTTTGGAGGCCAGATTTGAAATGTGGTTTTCCCAGGAAAGATCATGGCAGATAGCGAGACCCAAAAGCTTAAGTGACAGAACTTCTTGGAGAGGATTATTCAGAAAGTGGATGGGAGGGTTGTCCAGTCGATCTTTTCGGAGAGACATAGTAAGAGTGTGAGATTTGTCAGGATTGAAAGACATGTTCCACTTGTTTGCCCAGTCTGTGATTTTGTCCAGGTCTGCAGAGAGTGAGGAGGCTACAGACTGCCGATCTGAGGGATGAAGAATGGAGCGACAGAGAGTAGAGTCATCAGCAAAGAGATAGAGAGGATTTTCAAGAGAGTCAGAGAGATCATTGATGAAGACCAGAAAAAGCACAGGGCCCAGAACACTGCCTTGGGGAACTCCAACCTGAACAGGAAGAGGAGATGAGAGAAACCCATTCAGGGCCACACGTTGACTACGACTAGAGAGGAAGTCCTGACTATGACTCGAGAGGAAGTCTGCCAGCCATGCATGGAGATTTCCATAGATACCAAAAGAGGAGAGTTTGGTGAGCAGAGCGGGGTGCCAGACCGTATCGAAGGCACGTGATGTGTCAAGGGAGACGGCTCTAATTTCCTGTTTGGCATTGAGGACCTCCATCCATTGTTGAGAAAGCAGAAGCAACATGTCCAGAGTAGAGTGACCAGGTCTGACCAGGTAGAGTGACCAGGTAGCTCATCTTTTATACCATATGAAACAAGACCTTCCTTTCAAATTATCTGCCAATCATATTCAGGTGGATCTTCTGAAATGGTTACCTTATTTTCTCCTTCAACGGAAACAATCGGTTGCTCTTGATGGCATCGTCGCACAATCTGGTTGCCACATGGCAGCGCTTTTGCAGCAACCTTATTCTTGGTCTATATCAGTGACCTATCAATTTCACTGGAAAATATAGAAATATGAAAAAAAACTGTGGATATGGAAATAAACAAGTCGTTAATCAGCTACCTGGCACGTATTTCACTCAGTGCAGCAAAGTTTCAAGCTCTGACTCTGGACATCCTGAAGGATTCCACCCCCAGTTTACTTAACTGACTAATCCTTGGAAAAGGTGGAACCTGTGCAGCTCATGTCTCACGAGTCCTCAGTGGTCCACATCTACAAAATGGCCTCCAAGGTTGGCAGACACCTCTATTCCCCTCAAACTCAAAGCGAAGTCTATTCCGAGCCACAGACATCGTGGTGTACAAAGACCTCATCTCAAATATCCTAGAGTATGGCTCCCCACACTGGGTTGAGGCAGCTTTTCCCCATTTTGCTCCCCATAAGAACTCCCTACAAGGAAAACACTTGTAAAGTGGCTGCGAGGACCAAAAGTAATGGCTAATGCCTTGTATTGTAAATAAATAAATAAACATCCTGCAGGGTGAAGCAAGTTCTCAACACAGCACGACCGAATGACAAACGTATCCAACAGTTTTATCAGGTAAAATAAATAAACCTAAAACAGACCACGACAACGCACGTGTGAACTGCGCGTTTCGCATGTAAAGCATCAGCTACAGAATCTGTATCCGCCATGTTGCCGTTGGGTTCATACCACGAACCGGTATGTAGAGGCGAACCGTACGGTCTCCAGCAAAGGCCGCGCCGTACATTAGTCCAAATGAGAATAAAAACTAACCTTCATTTTTCTAACATTCACATTGACACACGATCCGCCGCGTTAAATATGCTACTTCAGACCTTGTATCCAACCACTACAGAAGCTCTACCTGATCCGCTGATCGCCGTCTTCCTCTTCTTAATAATTATTGCGGCGTCGTCTTCTTCTTCTTCACATCTCAAATATTCTTTCCTTTCGACACACGTAACAACGTTTTACATCCCAAAAATGTAATGACTCAGTTATTACCTCAGTTAAAATAATAAAACATACTTTTTACAATCGGTGAAAGAAGCAAAAATAAAAAATAAAAAACCATGAACCCGTCCCAATTTAACGGCCAAGAATACTGTTATCGACTACTTTACCAAGGTCGACATAAAGGGTATGAAAAGTTAGACATAAAAACAAGCCACACGGGATGATCACCATTTTGTCGATGTGAACAGCATCATATATATAATAATAATAGTAATAAATAATAATAATAATAATAATAATAAAGGTTTATTGGAATTCCACTTCCATCGCGGCCAAAGGCCGAATTGGGGCAAGTTTCACAATTAGTGAGTTCATCAAATAAAATACAATAACGCAATAAAGTGGCAACCAATTATAAAATATAAAATACAAAGTATATTGTGGAGCTATGCTCTTGTGGCGGACACAATGCCAGCGGGTCATAATTCCGCGCACCAGTGGGCGACGCGAGCGACCGGGCGTGGAAGCACGGCTCGGGCCACGCCCGGAGCAAAGGCGTCATGAGGCGCAGGGTTGAACTTGAATGCATGCCCCGCCCTTCGGCCGACCGGCCACGCCCGAGGGTAAGGCGTGGCCTCGGGACATATACGCGGGGCTCGACTCAGTGCTGACGTGCGAGCATCGAATAAAGTGTTTGGTTTTGTTCAACGCGTGGTGGCCTACCTTCTTGGCAAACGAGTTGTGTGTGCATAGCACCACAAATTCACAATTTAGGGCTGAATGCCGATGTACAGCTTTGAACAGAAGTCATTTGTATCGGCGATATGCACAGTTATAATGCAGTGAGTTAACTTCGTAAGCTAATACAGTCTATTCCATGAAACAATCTGGGGTAACACTATAACAATCATTCTAAAATGGAAACAAAATCAGTTCAAATGTCTAATGAAGTATGCAATCCAACAAAGTACAGCATAATGATCCCTCAATTCTGAACTTGAGTTAGTGTGAAAAGTCCGTCGTGAGATTGCCGTCATGCTGTAACTTTAGTGTGGCCTGAGCGATCCAGTGTCATGAGTGTCGGCCTATTCAATTCACATTATTCAAGTTCATGCATATTTCCAAATGTTCCTCAGTTCCATTTATTGTAGCAATACATCCGTCATAGGCAATCGATATCTAGAAAAATCCAAAGCCACATTCTGCCGATACACACAATTTTCATCCACAGCCACATTCTGCCGATACACACAATTTTCATCCACAGCCACATTCTGCCGATACACACAATTTTCATCCACAGCCACATTCTGCCGATACACACAATTTTCATCCACAGCCACATTCTGCCGATACACACAATTTTCATCCACAGCCACATTCTGCCGATACACACAATTTTCATCCACAGCCACATTCTGCCGATACACACAATTTTCATCCACAGCCACATTCTGCCGATACACACAATTTTCATCCACAGCCACATTCTGCCGATACACACAATTTTCATCCACAGCCACATTCTGCCGATACACACAATTTTCATCCACAGCCACATTCTGCCGATACACACAATTTTCATCCACAGCCACATTCTGCCGATACACACAATTTTCATCCACAGCCACATTCTGCCGATACACACAATTTTCATCCACAGCCACATTCTGCCGATACACACAATTTTCATCCACAGCCACATTCTGCCGATACACACAATTTTCATCCACAGCCACATTCTGCCGATACACACAATTTTCAGGCACTTCAAGTTCAACATGTACCGTACCCAGGAGAGCATCACAACAGTGATATTGAAGCGCGGTGGCTGCGCGCTAAGGCTTACGAAAGGAGCAAGCGGACAACGCGGTTCATACAAAAGAGTCTTTATTCAAAGCACTCAAACTGCAGCACTGAGCTGCTCGGGGCTGCGCGCCCCGTGTATATCCTGAGGCCACGCCTCTCTCCCCGGCGTGGCCCACCCCCACTTGGTGTGCGGGGTGATGTCACCACGTCAGTGCTTTCGTGTCCGCCACACGCGCCCCCACAGAATCCCCGCGCACCTGAAGGGTCAGTTTGCGGGGAAAACGGATGACCCGGCCGAAGCGTCCCCTGGTGACTGGCGGCGTCCGGGATGCAGGGATGCCATCTGGGATGCCTCCGGCTGCCCCTGGGATGGGTACAGGACCGGGGGGCGGCGTGGCGGCGGGGCTGGGCGGTGCCGGGGGTCCGCCCGCAGGGGGGCGGCCCCGACGCGGGGGTCGGGCCACTGGCGGTGGATGGTCCACGTCGAGGTGGGCAGGCTTGAGGCGGTCCACAGAAACGCGGTCAGGAGTACCGCCGATGTCCAGGGTGAAGTGCTTCACCCCGGTCTCCAGCACACGGAAAGGCCCGTCGTACGGGGGCCGCAGTGGTGTCCGGTGGGCATCATGGCGGATGAAGACGTACTCCGCCGTGCGAAGCTCAGGGGCGACGTACGTCGGTGGGTGCCCGTGGCGTGCCGTTGGCACCGGGGCGAACCTCTGGGCGGTCTCCTGCAGAGCGGAGCGCTGCTGTGCCATGGACCATGGTGCCGTGGAGTCGGGGAGGAACTCGCCCGGCACCCGCAGCAGTTGCCCGAAGACCAACTCCGCCGCGGATGCGTGCAGGTCATCCTTGGGCGCCGTCCGGAGGCCCAGCAGGACCCAGGAGAGCCTGTCGACCCAGCCGCCGTCGCGGAGGGTGGCCCGGAGCGCGGCCTTCAATGAGCGGTGGAATCGCTCGCACAGGCCGTTAGCCTGGGGGTGGTAGGCCGTGGTTCGGTGCAGCCAGACCCCGAGCCCCCGCACGACCGCCCCCCAGAGCTCCGAGGTGAACTGGGGGCCGCAGTCGGACGAGATGTCTGAGGGGGCACCGAACCGGGCGACCCAGGTGGCGATGAACGCCTGCGCGACGTCCGCCGCCGTCGTCGACGCCAAGGGCACAGCCTCCGTCCACCGGGTGGTGCGGTCCACCATGGTGAGGACGTGGGTGAAACCCCGCGAGGGGGGCAGAGGTCCCACCAGGTCCACGTGGACGTGGTCAAACCGGCGTTCTGGCACCGTAAACGGGGCCAATGGGGCCTGGGTGTGCCAGTGCACCTCGGCGCGCTGGCACGCGAGGCACGTCCTGGCCCAGCCGCGGACGGCCTTCCGGAGGCCATGCCAGACGAATTTGTCGGCGATCAACCTCTGGGAGGCCCTTGTGCCCGGGTGGGACAGGCCGTGGATGGCGTCAAACACCTGGCACTGCCAGCACGCGAGCACGATGGGGCGAGGCCGCCCGAGGGAGACGTCGCACAAGAGGGCCACGCCCGCGCCGTCGAACGGCACCTCGGTGACGCGGAGGCCCGTGACGGCGGTCTGCAAGGCCTGGACGTCGGGGTCAGCGGCCTGGTCCGCTGCCATCCGGGCATAGTCAATGCCGAGGTGGACTGCATGGGCGACGGCCCGGGAAAGGCAATCCGCCACCGGGTTGTCCTTCCCCGCGACATGCCGGATGTCCGTCGTGTACTCGGACACGGCCGAGAGGTGACGCTGCTGCCGGGCCGACCACGGCTCGGTGACCTTGCCCATCGCGAAGACCAGCGGCTTGTGGTCGACGAAGGCCATGAACGCACGGCCCTCGAGCAGATGGCGGAAGTGCCTGACCGCCAAGTGAAGCTCGCGGTCGAAGGTACTATAACGGCGTTCGGGCGGGCGAAGCTGCCGGCTAAAGAACGCCAGCGGTTGCCAAGCTCCACGCACCCATTGCTCGTGCACCATGCCCACCGCGTAGTCCGAGGCGTCGGTGGTGAGGGCGATCGGTGCATCGGGCGCCGGGTGCGCGAGCATGGTGGCATTAGCCAAGGCGAGCTTCGTGCCTGTGAACGCCGCGTCCATCTGCTCGGTCCAGGTAACGTCACCTTTGCCCGGCTTACCTCGGAGAGCTTCGTGCAGGGGGCACAGGAGCTGGGTGATACGGGGCAGGAACCGATGGTAAAAGTTCACCATGCCCAGGAACTCCTGCAGCCCCCTGATCGTGCGGGGGTGCGGAAACCCCTTCACCGCCTCCACCTTGGCCAGCAGGGGGACGGCTCCGTGCCTGGTGACGCGGTGCCCCAAAAAATCGATTTCGGCGACGCCGAACCGGCACTTTGCGGGGTTCACAATCAGGCCATGCTGGCCCAGGCGTTCGAAGAGCGTGCGGAGGTGGTGTAGGTGCTCTTCGCGGGACGCGCTTGCGACGAGGATATCGTCCAGGTAGACGTATACAAAATCCAAGTCGCGCAGGACGCTGTCCATCAGCCGCTGGAACGCCTGAGCCGCATTCTTCAAACCGAAAGGCATCCGCAGGAATTCGAAGAGTCCGAATGGCGTGATGACCGCCGTCTTCGGGATGTCCTCTGGCCTGACGGGGACCTGATGGTAGCCGCGTATGAGGTCCACCTTCGAGAAGAAGGACATGCCCGCCAAACGGGCGGAAAAGTCCTGAATGTGGGGGACGGGGTAGCGGTCGGGGGTGGTGGTGGCGTCATTGAGACGGCGATAGTCCCCGCACGGTCGCCATCCCCCGCCGGGCTTCGGCACGATGTGCAGCGGCGATGCCCAAGCACTCTCCGAGCGCCGAACGATGCCGAGTCGCTCCAGGGTAGCGAACTCCGCTTTTGCTACCGCTAGCTTCGTCGGCTCGAGGCGGCGTGCCCGGGCGTAGACCGGTGGCCCGACGGTGGGGATGTGATGGGCCACCCCGTGCTTGATGGCCCCCGCCGAGAAGGTGGGCCGCGTAAGGGCCGGGAAGCTGGCGAGGAGGCGGGTGAATTCGTCCGCTGCCGGAAGCGTACAGATCAACGTGGCCGGAACCGAACCGTTCGGCTAGCCGCTTGGCAAGCCGCTCGGTGAGCCGCTCAGTGAGCTGCTCGACGAGCTGGGCAGCGCACAAGCGAGCGAGCTGAACGTCTCGGCCTGGACAAGACGTCTGTGCTTTACGTCGACCAGGAGCCCATTTGCGCACAGGAAGTCCGCGCCAAGTAATGCCATGGGCACGTCGGCGGTGACGAACGACCATCGGAAAACCTGCCCTCCGAACCGCAGAGAGAGGCAGCGTTTTCCGTACGTACGGATGGGCGTCCCGTTCGCGGCAAGCAGCGTGGGCCCCCCACCCGCGGTGTGCTTGTCCGACGTATCGGCAGGAACGACACTCACCTGCGCTCCCGTGTCGCACAGGTAACGGCGCCCAGATAAGGTGTCCGTTATGAACAGTAGGCTGTTCGAACGGCCGGCGCTCATTGCCACTATCGAGCGCCGGCCCGGGCGTTTCCCGACCTGTTGAAGGAGCACGGCGGATGACACTGTCGAGCCTCGTGGCCGAACCTGGCATGGAACCGGCACCAGGTGGTGGAGCTGGAGGAGCGCGGCTGGCTCCGCCAGGCTGGTGGAGCCGGCGGTTTTCCCCGCGGTGGCGGTTTTCTCCGCGGTGATGGGCGGGCGTGGCGGCGGCCACGAGGTGTGCATCGGCATCAGCCTCGGGATCCACGAGGTGTGCAGCAGCATCAGCCTCGAGATCCGTGACGGCCGCACCGACTCTCGCCCGCGTGTCCGAAGCCGCGAAGTACCTGTCTGCCTCGGCGGCCAGTGCTCGGGGTTCCGTTATCACAGTCCCGGCCAACGCGAGGCGTACCTGTGTGGGTAGTTGGCGACGGAAAAGCGCCCGGAATAGAGAACCAGGGGCTTCGTCGCCCAACAGCGACAGCATATGGTCCATTCGGACCGACGGGTGCATGTCGCCGAGCTCGGGGAGATCCAGGAGGTGGTCGGCCCGTACGTTCTCCGTGAGGCCGAACGTGGCTAGGAGTAGCCGCTTGAGCGCCTCGTACTTGTGGCCGTCCGGTGGGTGGCGAAGGACGGACACAACTCGAGCGGCCGTGCCGGGCCCGAGGGAGGCGACGACGTGGCAGTAGCGCGTGTCGTCGCTGGTGATGCGCCGAAGCTGAAACTGGGCTTCAGCTTGGACGAACCAAACTTCGACCTGGGCCTCCCAAAATTCGGGAAGTTTGACCGACATCGCGTTGTTTGCCATTGCAATGGCGTCGTGTTCGGAAGGATCGCTATGGCAGATCCAACGTCGAGGTCACCAAATGAAGCGAGGTGGCTGCGCGCGCTAAGGCGTACGAAAGGAGCAAGCGGACAACGCGGTTCATACAAAAGAGTCTTTATTCAAAGCACTCAAACTGCAGCACTGAGCTGCTTGGGGCTGCGCGCCCCGTGTATATCCTGAGGCCACGCCTCTCTCCCCGGCGTGGCCCACCCCCACTTGGTGTGCGGGGTGATGTCACCACGTCAGTGCTTTCGTGTCCGCCACAATATAATGTATTGTCCTAAAAACAAAATAGTTTTTGTCAGTTGGTGTCTCCTTGATGGCTTATTTACATTAACAAGACGTTCTGTGTACAGTCTGCCATGATGATGAAGAATAGTCCTAATGAATAAGGAGCTGATTTTCTTTATAAGCTGAGTGACACGTGCCAACCACACACTGGAAACACTGGCACACTGGAAACTGGAAAGCGCAATGGAAAGTGTTTCACTTTCACTGTTTCACAGGGGTGTTTCACTACCAATCAGCTTGGACAGTGCTCGTCAAGCAGCTTAAGCACTCAAGCAAGCACTCCAAGCAAACTGTTGATAATCTTCATGGGGATCACGTCGGCTTTTAATCGCTTCAATGTAACTCATCCCAAACTGGTAATAGAGGCCGGTGTCATAAGAGTTATCTTCAAAATGGGAGCTGCATATGACGCTTGAAGCATTTTGCCCATGCCGCCTTTCCTCTGGTCAGTTTTACCTTGGCTATCCATATTTTCCTAACAGCTGGATCTTGTGGGAAAATATCTGCTTCCTCACTCCATCTTTGGATTTATTGCTACAACCAGCAACAACACATCTAGCCGGCATTCTGAGTACTCTTTCAGACTTCAGAGCTTATGTAGGCCGCACGTAAGCACAAGTCCTGCAGCTAAAGTATCAAGATGACATGAGGTCATGTACTACATGACGTAATCACATCGCCAGTTTGGGGGGCGTGGCCAATCTAGCTTAAAAGAACATCAAAAACAGAAAAGCAAGCTTATTAATAGAGCTTCGTAAGCGAACCCCTATGCCAATTGCATGTATATGTAAATCCATTCAAAATTTCACTTTCATTTCAAATTTCCCAAAAAAAAAATCCCCATTCCCTTGGGAACAAAATTTCATGTCATTTGAAATGTCCCTTCCATGATCCGCCATCTTGTCCCTTCCATGATCCGCCATCTTGTCCCTTCCATGATCCGCCATCTTGCTCACGTGATCTTGCTTTGGTCTGGCGTGACCGATAAATTATTTTCACCTGGTGATTAAAATCAATAAATTACAATACAGTACTGTCCAGAACGGATTTTGATTTCGAAACCGCTCATCATTTACGCCAGCTACACTGACTTCATTTAAGCCAGGTACACCGATTTCAGTACGTCCCTGCCAGTCGGACCGACGTACCTGGTCCAGTCGACTAGAAGTCTAGACTATATAATATAGTAGGTACGTGACTATCGGATGCTGAGTAGTGCGTTGCTGTGGCACCAATAACTTGTCTGCCAGCGATCTTGGCTGTCTGCACAGCCCTCTATTACTATCGCTGCAGAGATCGTATTTGTTTTTCTTCGATGAACCGGAAATACTTATGATAGTTCAGATTTTCCCCTTTGACCTCGTCTTCCAACCTTTGTTTTCCGACTTCGAGAAGTAGGTGAATTTATTGCGTTTGGGTTGTCAAAACCATTCACTGATTTTGGCGAAGGTAAGTTTATATCGTAACCAATTTATTGTGTTAGTGTGGTGCAATGCACACACAACTCGTTTGCCAAGAAGGTAGGCCACCACGCGTTGAACAAAACCAAACACTTTATTCGATGCTCGCACGTCAGCACTGGGCGGGCTCGATTTTCGAACCCGCGTATATGTCCCGAGGCCACGCCTTGCCCTCGGGCGTGGCCGGTCAGCCGAAAGGCGGGGCATGTATTACAGTTCAACCCTGAGCCTCATGACTCCTTTGCTCCGGGCGTGGCCCGGCCCGAGCCTTGCTTCCACGTCCGGTCGCTCGCGTCACCCACTGGTGCGCGGAATTATGACCCGCTGGCATTGTGTCCGCCACATTAGCTTGTATATTTATCCACATCTAGTTTTAATATTTAGTTAATTTGAGCACCGAAACCTTGTTTTTGTCGATAATAATAAAACGTGTCATGGATGGAAATTCCAAAATATGTCGTCGCGGTGCATCGTGCGCTCACAGCTCATGCATCTCATGCATGTCATGACATGCATGCAATCACACGTTTGTGTTGTTAATTGGTCTTCACTCTCCTCCTCCCCACCCACCCACTCCTCACTCCCCAAACTCACTCCTCCTCCCCATCCACCCACCCCTCACTCCCCCCCCCCCACCCCCCACCACTCACTCCCCCCCCCACCCACCCACTCCTCACTCCTCCCCCCCCACCCACTCCTCACTCCTCCCCCCCCCACCCACCCACTCCTCACTCCAACCCACCCCTCACTCCTCACCCCCCACCCACCCACCCACTCCTCACTCCAACCCACTCCTCACTCCCCCCCCCACCTACCCACTCCTCACTCCTCCCCCACACCCACCCACCCCTCACTCCCCCCACCCATGCCTCACTCCCCCCCCCCCACCCACCCCTCACTCCCCCCACCCACGCCTCACTCCCCCCCCACCCACCCCTCACTCCCCCACACCCACCCCTTCCTCCCACCTCCTCCTCCCCACTGCTTACCCCCACCACTGCTTACCTCCCCTCCCTCCCACCATTCTCCTCCCCCTCAATGCTTATCACCCCCTTCCTCCCACCCTCCCCCCACTGCCTGCCACCCCTTCCTCCCCCCTCCTCCCCCTGACTACCACCCCTTCCTACCCCCCCTCCCACCCCCCACTGCCTAGCCACTCCTCACTCCCACCCTCACCCCACTGCCTAACCACTCCCCACTCCCACTCCCCCACCCCCTTACCTAACAACTCCTCACTCCCTCCCCCCCCACCCCACTGCCTAACCACTCCTCACTCCCACCCCACCCCACTGCCTAACCACTCCTCACTCCCACCCTCCCCCACCCCACTGCCTAACCACTCCTCACTCCCTCCCCCCCACCCCACTGCCGAACCACTCCTCACTCCCTCCCCCCCCACCCCACTGCCTAACCACTCCTCACTCCCTCCCCTCACCCCACTGCCTAACCACTCCCCACTCCCACTCCCCCACCCCCTTACCTAACCACTCCTCACTCCCTCCCCCCCACCCCACTGCCTAACCACTCCTCACTCCCACCCCACTCCACTGCCTAACCACTCCTCACTCCCACCCTCCCCCACCCCACTGCCTAACCACTTCTCACTCCCTCCCCCCCACCCCACTGCCGAACCACTCCTCACTCCCTCCCCCCCACCCCACTGCCTAACCACTCCTCACTCCCACCCTACCCCACCCACCCCCCACCCCACTGCCTAAGCACTCCTCACTCCCTATCCACTCCTCACTCCCTCCCCCCCACTGCCTAACCACGCCTCACCCCCCTCCCCCACTGCCTCACCACGCCTCCCACAATTGTTTGTTAATTGAAGGCAAGTTTATATCGTTATGAAACAAATTTAATGTATTGTGGCGGGCACAAGGGACAATAATTCCGCGCACCAGTGGGTGGCGTGAGCGTCCAGGCGGGGAACGAAAACGCATGCCCCGCCTTTCGACCGATCGGCCACGCCCGGGGGCAAGGCGTGGCCTCGGGACAGATATGCGGGCTCTAAGCTCGAGCCCGCCCAGTGCTGAAGTGCGAGATCTTAATAAAGACTCTTTGTTTGTACCAACGCGTTGTGGCCTACCTCTCTGGCTATCGAGTCGTGTGTGCACAGCACCACACTGGTGACCCCGATTGGTTCAGCCGATGCTGACCCCCGAACGCGCCATGGCTACCAACGCCGTCGCCGTCAAACTCCCGGAGTTTTGGGAAGCACAAGCCGACGTTTGGTTTGTGCAGGCCGAAGCTCAATTTCAGCTCCGAGGCATCACGGCAGACGAGACCCGGTACTACCACGTGGTCACCGCCCTCGGGCCCGGCACTGCCGCCCGAGTCGTGTCCATCCTTCGGCGCCCGCTAGGCGACAACAAGTACGAGGCGCTCAAACATCTCCTCCTCGCCACGTTCGGGCTCACGGAGATCGAACGGGCCGACCGCCTCCTGGACCTTCCTGCCCTCGGCGACACACGACCATCCGTCCGGATGGATTTCATGCTGTCGCTGCTTGGAAACCAGCGCCCGGATTTCTTGTTCCGCGCACTTTTCCTCCACCAGCTACCGATACAGGTGCGCCTCGCGATGGCCGGTTCCAAAATCATGGAACCCTGCGCCCTGGCCGGAGAGGCCGACAAGTTTTTCGCGGCCTGCGACACGCGGTCGGTTTACGGTGCTGCCGTAGTGGATCCCGGGGCAGGGCCTACAGCGCCCCCGGCTTCCCTCGTGGCCGCTGCTGCGCCCCGCCCACTACCGCCACCACCACGGCTGCCACGGCCGTCACCGCTGCAAACCTGGTGCTACTACCACGCCAGGTTCGGCCACAAGGCTAAAACGTGTCGCCCGCCGTGCTCTTTTGACGGGCCGGGAAACGACAGGGCCGGCGCTCATTAGCGGCCCTGAGCGTCGGCCATTCCGGCAGCCTCCTGCTCATCAAGGACACCTTGTCCGGGCGCCGTTTCCTTTGCGACACAGGAGCGCAGGTAAGCGGCCTCCCTGCCTCCGCGTCCGACAAGCAAGCCACGGGCCGGGGCCCCGCTTTGCTTGCCGCCAACGGTACACCCATCCGCACATTCGGGAAGCGTTGCCTCTCACTGTGGTTCGGAGGGCAGCGCTTTCAATGGTCGTTCGTCACCGCCAGCGTGCCAATGGCCCTGCTCGGTGCGGATTTCCTATGTGCGCATGGTTTGTTGGTCGACGTTAAGCGCAGACGTCTCGTCCAGGCCGAAACCTTCAGCTCGCTCGCTTGTTCGCTGAGCGGCTCGTTGAGCGGCTCATTGAGCGGCTCACCGAGCGGCTTGCCAAGCGGCTTGCTGAAAGGTTCCGTCCCGGCGAGTTTAGTTTGCACGCTTCCGGCCCCGGACGACTTTACCCGCCTCCTAGCCAGTTTCCCGGCCCTCACGCGGCCCACCTTCTCAGCGGTGGCCGTTAAACACGGAGTGGAGCACCATATACCCACGGTCGGGCCGCCGGTCTACGCCCGGGCAGGCCGACTCGAACCCACGTAGCTCGCCGTGGCGAAGGGCGGAGTTCGCCACGCTGGAACGGCTGGGTATCGTGCGGCGCTCAAACAGCGCTTGGGCCTCTCCGCTGCACATTGTGCGGAAGCCCGGCGGAGGATGGCGGCCGTGCGGTGACTACCGCCGGCTCAATGATGCCACCACCCCCGACCGCTACCCGGTCCCGCATATCCAGGACTTTTCCGCCCGGTTGGCAAACACGACCGTGTTTTCCAAGGTGGACCTTATCCGAGGCTACCACCAGGTCCCCGTACAACCGGGCGATGTCCCGAAGACGGCCGTCATCACCCCTTTCGGCCTCTCCGAGTTCCTGCGAATGCCTTTCGGGTTAAAGAATGCGGCCCAGGCGTTCCAACGGCTTATGGACAGCGTCTTGCGCGACTTACCTTTCCTCTATGTCTACCTGGACGACATCCTAGTCGCTAGCGCGTCCCGGGAGGAGCACCTGCTCCACCTCCGCACGCTTATCGAACGCCTGGGCCAGCACGGCCTAATCATCAACCCCGCAAAGTGCCGTTTGGGCGTCACCACCATCATCCTCTTGGGGCACCGCATCACCAGGCACGGGGCCGTCCCTTTACCGGCCAAGGTAGAGGCGGTCAAGGATATCCCGCGACCCCGCACGATCAAGGGGCTCCAGGAGTTCCTGGGCATGGTAAATTTTTACCACCGCTTCGTGCCCCACGTCGCCCAGCTCCTCCACCCCCTGCACGAGGCCCTCCGGGGCAAGCCGGGCAAAAGTGACATCACCTGGTCGGAGCCAATGGCCGCGGCGTTTGCGGGCGCAAAGCTGGCCCTGGCCAACGCCACCATGCTGGCGCACCCGGCGCCCAATGCACCGATCGCCCTCACCACCGACGCGTCGGACTACGCGGTGGGTGCTTTGCACGAGCAGTGGGTGCGTGGTGCTTGGCAGCCGCTGGCGTTTTTTAGCCGGCAGCTTCGCCCACACGAACGCCGCTACAGCACCTTCGACCGCGAGCTGCTCGGGCTCCACCTGGCGGTCCGACACTTCCGCCATCTGCTGGAGGGTCGCCCGTTCACGGCTTTCTTCGACCACAAGCCCCTTGTGTTCGCGATGGCCAAGGTCGCCGAGCTATGGTCGGCACGGTAGCAGCGTCACTACTCTGCCGTGTCCGAGTATACGACGGACATCCGCCACATGGCGGGTAAAGACAACCCGGTGGCGGATTGCCTTTCCCGGTCCGTCGCGCACATGGTCCACCTCGGGATCGACTATGCCCGGATGGCGGAGGACCAGACTGCCGACCCCGGCGTCCAGGCCTTGCGGACCGCCGTCACGGGCCTCCGCGTCACCGAGGTGCCGTTCAACGCCGCGGGTGCGGCTCTCCTGTGCGACGTCTCCCTCGGCCGGCCTCGCCCCATCGTGCCCGCTGGCTGGCAGCGCCCAGTGTTCGACGCCATCCAAGGCCTGTCCCACCCGGGCACGAAGGCCTCCCAGAAGCTCGTCGCGGCGAAGTTCGTCTGGCATGGCTTCAGGAAGGACGTCCGCGACTGGGCCAGGACGTGCCTCGCGTGCCAGCGCGCAAAGGTCCACCGCCACACCCAGGCCCCGTTGGCCCCGTTTGCGGTACCCGAGCGTCGGTTTGACCACATGCACGTCGACTTGGTGGGACCTCTGCCCCCCTCGCGGGGGTTCACCCACCTCCTCACCATGGTGGACCGCACCACACGGTGGCCGGAGGCCGTCCCATTGGCGGCGACGTCTGCGGCTGATGTGGCGCAGGCCTTCATCGCCACTTGTGTTGCTCAGTTCGGTGCCCCCTCGGACATCTCGTCCGACCGCGGCCCCCAGTTCACCTCGGAGCTCTGGGGCACGGTGGCGCAAGGGCTCGGCGTAAAACTACACCGCACCACGGCCTACCACCCCCAGGCCAATGGCCTGTGCGAGCGCTTTCATCGCTCGATGAAGGCCGCGCTCCGGGCCAGCCTCCGCGACGGCAGCTGGGCCGACAGGCTCCCCTGGATCCTGCTGGGCCTCAGGGCGGCGCCCAAGGACGACCTGCACGCGTCCTCGGCGGAGCTGGTCTTCGGGCAACCACTGCGGGTACCGGGCGAATTTATCCCCGACTCCACGGCTCCTTGGTCCGCGGCGCAACAGCGGTCCACCCTGCAGGAGACCGCCCGGAAGTTCGCCCTGGTGCCGACGGCACACCATGGTTTCCCGTCTTCCCACGTCGCCCCGGAGCTTCGCACGGCGGAGTACGTCTTCGTCCGGCACGACGCCCACCGGGCACCGCTGCGGCCCCCGTACGACGGGCCCTTCCGCGTGCTGGAGACCGGGGACAAATATTTCACCGTCGACATCGGCGGTGCCCCGGATCGTATCTCCGTGGACCGCCTCAAGCTGGCCCACCTCGATCTCGACCATCTTCCGCAAGCAGCTCTGCCTCCGCGTCGAGGCCGCCCCCCGGCGGTCGGACCCACGGCACCCCCCAGCCCTGCTACCCCCCAGCCCTGCACGCATCGCCAGGGGGCGTTTCGGCCGGGTCATCCGGCTTCCCCGCAAACTCACCCTTCAGGTGCGCGGGAATTCTGGGGGGGGCGCGTGTGGCGGGCACAAGGGACAATAATTCCGCGCACCAGTGGGTGGCGCGAGCGTCCAGGCGGGGAATGAAAACGCATGCCCCGCCTTTCGACCGATCGGCCACGCCCGGGGGCAAGGCGTGGCCTCGGGACAGATATGCGGGCTCTAAGCTCGAGCCTGCCCAGTGCTGAAGTGCGACCTCTTAATAAAGACTCTTTGTTTGTACCAACGCGTTGTGGCCTACCTCTCTGGCAATCGAGTCGTGTGTGCACAGCACCACAGTATTAGTTCATATATTTATCCACATCGTTTTAATATTTAGTTAATTTGAGCACCGAAATCTTGTGTTTGACCATAATTTTTAAAAAAAGGTCACACATTTTTCCTTTGTTTCCATTTATTACAAAGGACCAAAATTGCGCGTAATTGGTAAATGTCAAAATGCTTTAACTCTCTTAATATTAGACCTAGGACAATGATCTGGGTATCATTTTAATGGTATTTTCATGCTCTTTCCAATGGTAGGCCTACCAGTTGCGAAGGAGTTCCTTGTTTTTGAATTTTTTTTGTCACGTACCTAGTATATAGCCTACAGTAGGTAAGTCCTGCATTCTATCCCAATCTATCCATTCAATAAAATTAATTTGAATTTTAATTCTAAGCCCAAGATCAAACAACCTAGCCTAGCTAGGCCTAGGCCTACAGATGTTTGCGAGGGCTGCGTACTCGATCGACTGACCATTGTCTTGTCTTGTCGAAGTCGCTCTCACTCTTCGCAATCGCAATGCGTATTCATATTGATGTCCCTTTTTCTCCTTTTTCAAGCCGTTATATCTACTTATTGTAAGAAATCGATATTGAAATACGTTATGTCGTTATGTGATTAATTAAAGAAAAGATACCTATTTAAATAATGTTTGCAAATGGCGTACTCTTCATCTTCATTTATGTTCGACACGATTTAGCAACGAGGAGGTCCATGTTGTTATCTCGTTTCTTCTTCTCACATTATTTAAGCATTCCCTCTTTTATTTTGTCTTCTTGCTTTCTCTTTCAAAATGTCCCCGACAATGACAAAAGAAGATGTAATTATCCTGGATCACATTAGGCGATGTATTGTCATGTGCCCGTTATCCTTTCTGGTTTCCCTTTCACTTTTTAATCTGCGTTTATTTCATTCTCCAACAAGTGAAATGTTATTAGACCACAGTCTTTTCATTTAAGTTAGATCTAAGATTAACTTCAATCCAATGTGTAAATCAACAGTTGTCAGATTTATTTAATAATTTTGTTTTTCGACTTTCAATTTATCTCCCTTTTATTTGATCAGTTATGCTACCACTTTATTTGAAATGTAGTAAAATGACATTGCTCTTGACTAAATAGGGTTTATTGAAGGTTAATAGTTAGAGCGGTGTATGGACAAACAGCGTTATTAAAAGTGATTTGCTAGTTGCAAATTCCATTCAGTCTGATCCTGTCTTCAGAGTATATTTTATGACATGCACCAATAATTAGCCTATTACAACAAATTTAAGAGACGATGTAATAACTCTTACCTTCCTCTGCCTTTTCCCCCGTCTATGAAACGCTCAACCA
Source organism: Myxine glutinosa (assembly GCF_964187855.1). Lineage (NCBI taxonomy): Eukaryota > Metazoa > Chordata > Myxini > Myxiniformes > Myxinidae > Myxine > Myxine glutinosa. The sequence goes on along the minus strand of NC_136264.1, from coordinate 136,830,922 downwards.
CGTTATTTCGATTTTCCAATGCCAGAGCCCGATTCATACAGTATGATGTTTTGAGGTATTCTTGATGAGAACCTGAGTACACAGTTATATCATAAGGATGGAGAATACGTTGATGGCGGTTGAATTTGATGCCAAACAGGGAAATGCAGAAGTACACACAACTGCTGCAATATCGGATTCGCGAAGAGAGATGCAGGAGGTGAAAGTGAGAGAGGACGTGGAAATGTCCGACCAAAGAGATGAGAAAAATCGTTCGAAGGAATTATACGAATACGTTAACGATTGCCCCTTCACTTCTGAAATTTACAAAATTGAGATTTGTGGTTTGCCGAGACGGTGCAGCTTTACTGAGCTCAAGGTGAGAGGCATGTAAAATGTGGTAGTGTGTTAATGTGGAATGAGCTAGTGTGTTCATCTGCCATGAACTAGTGTGTTAATGTGGAAAGAGCTTGTGTGCGTGTGGAATGAGCTAGTGTGTTAATGTGGAAAGAGCTAGTGTGCGTGTGGAATGAGCTCGTGTGTTCATGTGGAATGAGCTCGTGTGTTCATGTGGAATGAGCTAATGGTAATGAGTAGTGTGTTCATGTGGAATGAGCTAGTGTGTTCATGTGGAATGAGCTAGTGTATTCATGTGGAATGAGCTCATGTGGAATGAGCTAGTGTGTCCATGTGGAATGAGCTCGTGTATTCATGTGGAATGAGCTAGTGTGTTCATGTGGAATGAGCTAGTGTGTTCATGTGGAATGAGCTAGTGTATTCATGTGGAATGAGCTCATGTGTCCATGTGGAATGAGCTCGTGTGTTAATGTGGAATGAGCTAGTGTATTCATGTGGAATGAGCTCATGTGGAATGAGCTAGTGTGTCCATGTGGAATGAGCTCGTGTATTCATGTGGAATGAGCTAGTGTGTTCATGTGGAATGAGCTAGTGTGTCCATGTGGAATGAGCTCGTGTATTCATGTGGAATGAGCTAGTGTGTTCATGTGCAATTAGCTAGTGTATTCATGTGGAATGAGCTAGTGTGTTCATGTGGAATGAGCTCGTGTGTTAATGTGCAATGAGCTAGTGTGTTAATGTGCAATGAGCTAGTGTGTTAATGTGCAATGAGCTAGTGTGTTCATGTGGAATGAGCTAGTGTGTTCATGTGCAATGTGCTCTTGTGTTCATGTGGAAAGAGCACGTGTATTGTGCAATTAGCTGGTGTGTTCATGTGGAATGAGCTAGTGTATTCATGTGGAATGAGCTAGTGTGTTCATGTGCAATGTGCTCTTGTGTTCATGTGGAAAGAGCACGTGTATTGTGCAATTAGCTGGTGTGTTCATGTGGAATGAGCTAGTGTGTTCATGTGGAATGAGCTGGTGTGTTCATGTGCAATTAGATAGTGTATTCATGTGGAATGAGCTAGTGTGTTAATGTGGAATGAACTCGTGTGTTCATGTGGATGAGCTAGTGTGTTCATGTGCAATTAGCTCGTGTGTTCATGTGGAATGAGCTAGTGTGTTCATGTGGAATGAGCTCGTGTGTTCATGTGGAATGAGCTAGTGTGTTAATGTGGAGTGAGCTCGTGTGTTAATGTGGAATGATCTAGTGTGTTAATGTGGAGTGAGCTCGTGTGTTAATGTGGAGTGAGCTCGTGTGTTAATGTGGAATGACCTCGTGTGTTAATGTGGAATGACCTCGTGTGTTAATGTGGAATGACCTCGTGTGTTAATGTGGAATGAGCTGGTGTGCCAATGTGCAATGAGCTGGTGTGTTGATGTGGAATGATCTAGTGTGTTAATGTGGAATGAGTTAGTGTGTTAATGTGGAATGAGCTAGTGTGTTAATGTGGAATGAGCTAGTGTGTTAATGTGGAGTGAGCTGGTGTGTTAATGTGGAATGATCTAGTGTGTTAATGTGGAGTGAGCTTGTGTGTTAATGTGGAGTGAGCTAGTGTGTTAATGTGGAGTGAGCTAGTGTGTTAATGTGGAGTGAGCTAGTGTGTTAATGTGGAGTGAGCTAGTGTGTTAATGTGGAATGACCTCGTGTGTTAATGTGGAATGAGCTCATGTGTTAATGTGGAATGACCTCGTGTGTTAATGTGGAATGAGCTCATGTGTTAATGTGGAATGAGCTCGTGTGTGGTTTGTCCAACCTGCCCCCCATCACCTTCATCCCATTTGCCCCCCCCCACCCCCCATCACCATCATCCCACTTGCCCCCCCCCCACCCCCATCACCATCATCCCACTTGCCCCCCCCCACCCCCATCACCATCATCCCACTTGCCCCCCCCCCCCCACCCCCCATCACCATCATCCCACTTGACCTCCCCCCAACACATTCATTCCACATGTCCCTCTCCCCAACACCTACATCACACTTGTCCTCTACACACCAACCATCCCCTTCTACTCACCAACACTGTCACCCGACCTGCCTCTCATCCCCAATGCGTTAATCCCACCTACTTCCCATAGCCCAACACCTTAATTCCACATGTTCCTCTTCCCAACACCTGCATTCTACCTGTCCCCTACACCCAGCCACCCCATCCACACTGTCACCTGACCTGCCTCCCACCACCCAATGCCTTCATCCCACCTATTTCCCTTCATCTAACCTGTTCCCTCCTGGTGTTGGGCTAGCGGCTAGGGTGCCAGCTTAGGATCCTAGGATCCTGGTTTCGAATCCCGGTCGATCGCTGAATTAACGCCAGGGGGGTTGACTCAGCCTGTCATCCTTCCGAGGTCGGCAAATTGAGTACCAGTTCACTGGTAATTCCCTGTTTGTCGTAAAAAGGCGACAAAAAGGGTTGGCGGCAGGAAGGGCATCCGGCCAAAAAAAAGGGCATTGCTTCAAAAAGGGGACCAAAAAACAACAACAACCACGGTCCCCGAAAAAGGCCAACCCCCGCCTGCGGGGAAAAATGGCCTCTAAAAGGTGGTTTTAACCTGTTCCCTCCCCTTACTTACCTCATGCCACCTTTTCATTTCCACTTCCATCTTCTCTTCACCTCCCCCGCACTCCAACTACACCTTCATCCCCACTCCTTCATTCCACTTGTCCCCCATCGTCTTCCACCCCACATTCCCCCCCCCCCCCTCCCCTTGCACCTCCTCCAACGCTGCCCTCTCCATGTTTCTCATTCCCTACACCATCTCTGCCCAGCTGTTTCAAGTGCCCTCCCACATACCTCCCCTTGCCCCTTCAATGAAAATCTTCTACCTACCCATGCCTTCCGAAGAAATTCCTTGGACGGCTGAATCTTCATCCTCGGAAAGTGAAGCTGTTTTCCCATCATTCCTTTGCCTTTGTAACGTTTCCCAGTGAAGCAGAACGAGGACATGCTCTGAAGGCCTTGAAAGAACTCACCTGGAAGGGATGCGCTCTAAGGGTCAAGGTTATCTTTCTATTTCTTTCTCCTGATGTGTCATTCAACCATCAATCGGTCATAATATCAACCAACATGAACTAACTGTGTTCTTTCACTCCTGTACACACACCCATAGGTAGCAAAACCCAGGATTGATCCTTTGGTTAAGAAGAGTCAATCACAAGAATGTGGGCTGGGAGAGACCCACCTGAAGCGAAAAGAGTTGGAAGCAGAGGCTGATCAAGTGGAGCAGTTTGGAGCTGAGACAAAGAAGCAGAGAATCGACGAGGCAGAAAAAAACGATGTTCAGGAAAATCGAGCTGAGGGTGAAGAACTACTCGGAGGTGATGTTGTTAGCATAGAGGAGCGGGTTATGGATGCTGTGACTCCTTTCTGGCGCGATTCTTATGCAGTGCAGCTGGAGAGGAAAGGAACGGAGATGTGCCGAGTTTTGCGACGACTGGGCAGGTAGGGATAGTCATTCCTTCACTGTCGTCGTCCATGTTTATTGTCTCGACATATAAATTATCACATTTTGTTCAATTGTTTTCGAGCTAGCCAACTTGTGGTTGTCATGTCAATCCCCAGGGATATGTGGGCACAGAATTCAAATCTCTGTCACTGGTTGGCTGCCCAGAAACGCCAGCATGGTGGCCTGCCTTGCCCTTTCCTGGGAGTAAAGGCCTCTCCAGAGCTGGTGAGCTGCAGGAGCCTTGATAGCTCCTTAAAACATTTTGTTATGCTGATAGGTGAAGATGCACTTTTTCAGGTCCGTCCACCCAAGACCAAAGATGATCTTTACATTATGTTGCTCTCGAGTTGACAGATATGGCTGTGAATCCCAAGGAAGGAAATTGACAAACTTTTCAGGGAAAATAATGTATGCACTATGCAGTAATAACATTGTTGTTTTAGTTACACAAAACAACATCTCAGGTGGAACTCCAGGGTTTGCATCACCTCTGATTTGCATCCTTAAATGTTTGTTTGGGCATTGCTGAGAATTAGTGGGTGTTGAGTGAAAAGTGCACATATCATGTTGGAACCTCAAAAATATTGTACCTTCATCACACCTTTCACCAGAAGAATGATCGTTAATTGTCAAATTTTAATCATAATGATAATAATAATATAATTTTACTCACCAAATTTAATCTCTGTTAAATCTCTGAGGGGGATCCGCCTCACTCCTCGAGGCCGAGGAGTTGGTATTCATCATGTTGCTAGTACAAGATTCAAGTATTCAAATGTTTCAAAAAAATTATTTGGACGTCATCACACTTCTCCACTGCGTAGACCTAGGGATCATTCGCATTTCATTGATGACGAGTCGACGACAACGACGACAACAGTGCCTGGCTGCGTCTGCACTGGCAAGGTTCACAGACGGAAGTGGTATCATGAAAATTAATGTACTCTCTGTATGTGCCGTCACGCGTGTGTGAAAAAAGCTGCGTGATGTGTGACGTAAAGGTCATAGCAGATATCTGCGCAGCAGACTGAGAAAAATCTTCAGGAAATTTAAACTAAAAGTTGAAGGTCGAGTACTTTTGGACTTGCCCGAATTATCGTATATTTGCCCATTTTTGCAATTACTAATTGTACATAATACAAGGTCTGAAATAATCGTATAAACACAATAATTATATCGTACGTCTGGCAACACTGCTAGAAATACCCCCATGGGTGAGTAATACTCCTCCCTCTGACGGGGGCCAGCAAAGCAGTTGCACAATGCCACATGTACAGTGCAAAATTGCAAGTTATCTCCACAGCTGACTTGTAATACCCTCTGCCACCACCAGGTGGTGCTATATGGTACACATTTACATTGAGATTTTACGTCGTCCCCTCCTCCAAAACTCCCCTCTACGATGATTTTTTTTTTTTAAGCCAAGCATCTTCCTGGGCACACCCAAAGTACAACCACCAAATTTCAACTCATTCAGTTCAGCGATTTAGGAGTGCAGACAAGTGGTTGTAAAAAACAAATGCACAAGCCAAATTATATAAGAGTAAAACCTCAATTTAATGGACTGTTAGGGGGTCCGTAAATTCCAAAAGTCCGTTAAATTTAATGATTATTTTGGAATGGTAATAAACGCCCTACCATGCATAATGGACATTATTAAACAGTTATAAAGTACATGTATGTAATAAAAACACTCAAGTTAGAAATAAACATAAGAAAACAAGAATGCAATATAAAATAAATAAGTGTATACAGTACTTTACGGTACTCAGAATTTGTGGTTGATTGAAGAGGGTTTTGCCGTGATAGATAGCGGTGACTCAGAGTACTTTTATGACACTGAGGAGGTGAATGCTCCCGTGACCTCTTAGGAGAAGGTTGAGGTGAAGGTGAATCAGCACCGTTGTCGAGGTTTCACTGTACATCTAATATATAAAGCTCATTCTAACCACTGACTGACACTGACCGATATTGATGTTCAGTACCTTCCGGGTGATGTAGAAAGCTGAAATTTTGCATGCCAATGGACATTGGAGCCGATAAACTGGGAAAAATCAGACACCACAGAACAGTCACAAAGCATCTGTAATTGAAAATGTACGTAAAAGACCGTAAAAACGTTCATTTAAAATAAAAGAAAACAATCAATATCTAACATTTGAAAATTGGAATTTGCCATTACTGTAAACTGTAAAATGAAAACCTCAAATCAATATCTGGCATTTTAAAATTCGAATTTCTATAACTATAAACTGTGTAAATAAAAACCTCAATCAATATCTCGCATTTGAAAATTGGAATTTACCATTACTGTAAACTGAAGTAAAACCTCAATCAATATTGAGCATTTAAAAATTGGAATTTTCATAGCTGTAACCTGTGAAATAAAAACCTCAATCACTATCTAGCAGGAGGTCGATAATGCTTGCCCGTAATTTTAAAGCTTTTATTCATTATGTTACAATGCTTCTATTTATTATGTTAATTTATTAATAATAAGCATATAATTTATTATGTTGCAAATTATTGCTTACAATGCACCAGCATACCCCACTAGTATATACAGGGTGAGCCAGAAATATGGTTATTTTTAACACTTGTGTAAAGGTAATAAAAAGTTGTATTTCAAAACAAATTTTTACAAGAAAGTGAAGTACATAACATGCCATTTATTTGTGGAAAAGAACATCTCGGAGATGCGCACCATTTCGTCTGACACATTCCTCCAATCTTGGACACCAATTATTCATGACGTTCTGCAACATGGCCACGTCAATATCATTGATTTTGCGTCTGTTTTCCTTAAGTTCATGAAGAGTTTGTGGATGGTTAACATACACTTTGTCCTTTAGATATGACCACAAGAAATAATCACATGCAGTCAAATCGGGTGACCTCGCTGGCCATGGAATATCGCCGTTTCTGGAAATGACATGCTTTGGAAAGAGCACCCTTACAGTAGTCATGGACACTCTGGCGGTGTGGGAGGTTGCACCATCTTGCTGAAACCACATCATTGGGCTCACTTCTGCAAATCTGTTTAATTCTCTGGAGAGGCTGTTAGAAACCATATCGGTATATCGAGCTACAGTAACAGTGACGCCATTTCCGTTATTGTTCTCAAAGAAGTAAGGCCTTATGATGCCAAACGACTAAAGTGCACACCACACTGTGACTTTGGGACTGTGTAAGGGTTTCGTGTGCATTTCTCTTGGGTTTTCGGCTGCCTAAAAAGGAGTATTTTGCTTGTTGACAAAGCCACGCAGATGAAAATGTGCTTCATCAGACATGAACAAATTGTTAGCAATGTTTTGGTTTTCATTTTCGTCCATAATGAAAGCATTCCCTCAGAAAAAATTATTGCGGGCAATCTCTTCATCTTGGCTTAATTCCTGGACAGTTTTAATTTTATAGGAATAAAAGTTTAAATCCTTATGCAATATGCGGCATAGTGACGTGTGAGAAATTATTAAGGCTGATGCATGCTTTCGGCTGGAGTGATGTGGATTTCTCAAAACGGACTCCCTTACACGCTCAATGTTTTGTGCCGTTCTTACTGATTTGGGTGCTCCCGGCAGTTTCTATTTTACAGTTGAACCGGTCCTCTCAAACTTCTGAACCCATAACCTGATAGCATGAACAGACGGCACATTTCCATGACGTTGAATATTGAAATGGAGTTTGAGTTGATGTTGTGCAGCAGTTGCACTATCATTATTCTTGTAAAAAGCTTTGATAGTGAAAGCGCGTTCTTCACCCGACCAGTTCCACATGGTCACTCAAGTGTTCTGCCTGCAAAAAAAAAACTAAATTGGTAAAAAATAAAACAAATAAAAATGCATGTTATGTACTTCAATATCATGAATGAATTTATTTTGAAATAATTTTTTTTAATTTCCTTCACACGAATTTCAAAAATGACTTTCTGGCTCACCCTATATGGTATTGTTACGTTTGTGGAGGTAGAGGATGACATTCCATAGTACAGATAGGATTGTATAGGTATAGCATGGACCATGTCCGAGTAGGAGACATCTCAATGTATGTAAGTATGGAAAACTGTTAGCTTAAGATTGCTTACATGTCACCACACAGGGGGTGGTGTTGTGTTAACTAGGTAGTGTCTAAAGCTAGTTTCTCCCAGTATGTGATTGCCCCCTGTGACCTTTTCCTACGTTTTTATTCACAACTACAACAACAATGGTCCCCTGCAAGTCGAACGTTCTCGATCAGCATGTAAACCCCGCCCACTAACTGAGTAAGGAAAAAGGCCATGCCCCGAAGCTCGTCATTGGTCAAGCAAGACCATGGGGCGATTCGACGGAGCTCGGCGATTGGACAGAGCGACGTCACGCGGAAGGTTCGAGCAGGAACAACAACAAACAACAACATGCATTTTAAAAGGCCATTTTCCCTGCTAGAGCGGGGGTTAGCCTTGCGGTCCCCATGACAATCTTCTCCATTTTGCCCTATTTTCTGCATCTCTCCTTGTTAATTGGAGGTACCCCTTGCCCGCATTTCTTCTTCCACCATCTTTAGCCAAGTCTTTCTCGGTCTTCCCCGTCTTCTACTTCCTTCTACATTAATTTCCATCACTCTTCTCAACCAGTCACTTTCATCCTTCCTCAACACATGACCAAACCATCTCAACCTGTTCCTCTTCACAGCATCAATCACAGGCTCTATTCCCATCATCTTTCACAATTCATCATTCATCTCGACAACCAGGAAGGTTCGAGCAGGAGAAAAAAAATAATCGCTGAGTCTCTTTCTCTTGGTTTTGTGCTGGCCGAACAAGAAGCTCGCCTTTTTTTGGAAGGCAATGCCATTTGGTGTGCGTGGACCTGGTGCTGAGAGAGAGCGGTGTTGGCAATTACGATCTTGAGGAGGAGGTGTTGGCAGCAGTTTGTGGGGCTCTTGGTGCTTCGGACGGAATGGAGAGCGAAAGAGGACCGCCCGCACGAATTACCTCATGTTTGTGGCATGGTGAAGTGCGACTCCACGCCATATTTGCACTTCCCACGCGGTGGCTCAGAGTTCTTATGACCACCAAGCTCCGAACAGTCCTCGTCCAGACCGAAGCTAAGTGTCCGCATAAAGGGGGGATTTTATCTTTCCCCACGTCTGTTTTTAGCCACGTCGCAGACGCTGCTCATAGAGTGCCCTCTGCTGTTGTTCCTGTTCTTCTTCTTCTTCTTCTTGTTCTTGTTCTTGCAGAGAAGACAAAACCTCAAAGCTCCACCCATTCTGGGAACCATAGCTCCACCCATTGTATTGTGGAAGAGGCTTCATATAAACAAATATCCACCATTTTATTAACTCGCATAGCTTTGAGGCCTGTTTTGTAGGCCCGTGGTGTCTTGCTCTCTCACACAGTTTTCTTTCAAATCAAATTCGATATATAATTTCATTTTTCACAGTCGCTAACATAGTTTTAGACTCCGTTGAAAAAAAACGTGAAGAAAATCCGATGAAAGTTGCCCTTTATAGAACGAAATGAATTCTCAAAGGCCTGTAACTTCAAGTCCATTGAGATATATATTTTTTAAATCGTGGCATGGTCAGTCATACACCGTCCGAAATAACAGACGGGAAAATGCCGAGATATATATATTTTCTTTAAATCGCGGCATGGTCAGTCATACACCGCCTGAAATAACAGACGGGAAAATGCCGAGATATATTAAAAATTCGTCCATTTGATGACAATCGTCACGATGAAATATTTAATTTATACGTCGTCACAATAATGTGGAGAGGAGCATAGCTTCGCTTCGTTCACGTGTCGCCACACACGGGAAATTGCCGAGATATATATATTTTAAATCGCGGCATGGTCAGTCATACACCGCCTGAAATAACAGACGGGAAAATGCCGAGATATATTAAAAATTCGTCGCCACACACGGGAAATTGCCGAGATATATTTTCACTTTGCACAAAAATAACATCAAGTAATCGAATCAATAGGAATGTCCTGTGCCTATAACATCGACGTTATAGGCACAGCTGCATCTAGGCATTGTGTAACATCGACGCGGCTTTTGTTTTAATTAAAACTTTTTGTACTTGTTGAGTCTGCGTGTGGAGGTACCTCAATTCGAATTGTAGATTTACCTCAGCATTCGTTTTTCCTCCATGTATTACTTTCATTAAATAATTATTGTGGCATTTTTACTTGCAAAATCGAAGATTTTTTTTCAAGTATATTGGTCGGTTGTGTTTGTTATTCTGTCTGTTTGTCACTCGCCTACAAGTCACAATTCTAAACTGATCGTCATAAAACTTCACCAAGCTGTAGAGGTCATCACAATTGAGAAGCCTATTGATTTTGAGGTCAAAGGTCAAAGGTCACCTGAAGGTCAAATTTCTAAAATCGCCATTTTTCATTTGAAAAAACCGTCAATTTACATCGGATTGACTTGAAAATTGAACAGCATTTGCACATTGAGTCACTAAATTGGGAAACCAACTATTTTTGAGGTCAAAAGGTCAACTCTAAGTCAAACTTCTAAAATCATCAATTTTCATCTGACAAATCGTCACTTTTCATTCAATTGACCCGAGCTTTGATCAAGATCGTCAATTTTAATCTTGATGAGATAGACAATTTGCTGGATCAATGGCAAGCTTTTTTGGGGGGTGGGGGGGGGGGTGTATTTTGCAATTATCGTGCTCTGCATGACGTCTTCTTGTTTATTTGTTGTCGTGTTTCTTTGTTCGTGGGTTTTGGGAATCAACCCATGTGCTTCGTGCAGGTAAGCACTTTCCTTCCCCCGCGCACGACGGACCAACCGCCAGTTTTGACTACGTGCCTCGGAAATTAAGTACCGTTTCGGCTATTCGTCACCCAGCGGTGTTAACCGCAGGGGCTGACAACAACAAAACAAAACATGCATTTTAAAGGCCATTTTCCCTACTAGAGCGGGGGTTAGCCTTGCGGTCCCCATGACAATCTTCTCCATTTTGCCCTATTTTCTGCATCTCTCCTTGTTAACCCCCTTGCCCACATTTCTTCTTCCACCATCTTTAGCCAAGTCTTTCTCGGTCTTCCCCGTCCTCTACTTCCTTCTACATTCATTCCCATCACTCTTCTCAACCAGTCACTTTCATCCTTCCTCAACACATGACCAAACCATCTCAACCTGTTCCTCTTCACAGCATCAATCACAGGCTCTATTCTCATCATCTTTCGCAATTCATCATTTGTCTTCCTCTCTCTCAACGATACTCCGCACATCCGTCGAACCATTCGCATTTCCACCCTTTCCAACCTTCGTTGCTGCTCTACGTTCATTACCCATGTCTCGCTCCCATAAATCATAACACTTCTCACACATGCAGCATACATCACCTTTCCCTTCAGCTTCAACGACACTCCCCTCATCATCAGCACGCCACTCAGTTCCCGAAACTTCTTCCATGCACATCTCACTCTGGCAACCGTTGCCGAGTCTGATCCACCTTCTCCATTCAGCATGCCTCCGAGGTAGCAAAATGTTTTCACACCTTCCAGCTTCACGCCGTCTCCAAGATCCAACTCAACATTTCCTCCATCTGCAGCTCCCTCTGTGCACACCTTACATTTGAATGTAGCTGCCACACTGGTTAATGACCCTCTAAAACCACTACATTTTTGATGAACCCACTCAGCGCACATTGTACATTGAATGGAGTTCACTCCGATACCCTTCCTACACACAGCACAGGGCGACTTCCCAGTTCTTTCCACCTCACCACATGCCTTACTACTTGCCATCACCTTCGTCTTTCCGATATTCACCTTCAGACCTTTTGTCTCCATACATTCCTTCCACTTGTTCATCTTTTCCTTCAGTCCATCCATACTTTCCGCCCACGGTAAACCCTCCTTTACGTTCTGAGCCAGCACCTCCATCACAGCTACAAATAGTAGTGGACTTAGTACCGACCCCTGATGCACTCCCACCTTCACCTAAAACTCACCACTGTTCCCGTCCTTCGTCCTTACATCTGTGCGCGCTCTTTTGTACATTGCCATCACTACTCTGATCAACCATTCCTCCACTCCTAACTTCCTCAATGCCCAAGTCAATACTTTGTGTGGAACCCTATCGAATGCTTTCTCCAGATCAACAAACCCAAGAAACAACTTCTTCCTCTTCTCCATGTACTTCTCCTGCAACTGCCTCACAATGAAAAGCGTGTCTGTCGTTCCTCTTCCTGGCATAAATCCAAACTGCATTTCGTCGATCTTCACTTTCTTCCTTATCCTCCTCTCCAACACCCTTTCCAATACCTTCATTCCATGCTCCAATAACTTTGTCGCTCGGTACGAGCCACACTCCAGAGGGTCACCTTTCCCCTTGTATAGAGGGACGAGGGTACTCAGTTCCCAATCCACTGGAATGCGGCCTTCTTTCACCACCAGATTACAGATCTCTGTCATTCTCTTCACACCCCAACTTCCTGCTGCCTTCAACATATCTCCCACAACTCCCGTCGGCCCTCCCGCTTTTCTACTCTTCATTGCTTTTATCGCTTCCTCAACTTCCTTCTCAGTTATCTTCTCTGCCGGTCCTAAAACTGGGTTACTCTCTATGTTGCCATCCCATTCATTCTCTGTATTCAACAGCATTTCCATATATCTTTTCCATCTTCCTTTAATTCCATCTGGGTCGACAACGATTTGTCCCACTTCATCCTTCAAGCAACTCACCCCCATCACATCACACCTCTCTTTCGCTATCTGCTTTGCAATCCTGAATACTGCTTTCTGACCCTCTTCCGAATCCAAGCATTCTCCGAACATTTTCCTGCATGCCTCCTGCGCCTTTGCTACCTCTTTCTTTGCAGCCTTCCTGGCTGCCTTATAACTTTCATGCTCTGCTGTTTCTTTCTGCTCCTTTCATGCTCCCTTCAGCAGGGGCTGACAGGGCAATATATATAGCCGAATGCAATTATTGACGTTGGAGGTGAATCGGCACCGAGAAATCGAGATTTTACTGTACTTTAGTATGATCATATAGTACTAGCAGGGACCTGTGGAACTTCTGTGCAATGTAAAATGGGACTTCAAGTCCTCAATTAAATTCCCTGTGGGAGTCTATGTCTATGTCAATGGGATGGAGATTGGAGGTCATGTTCTAAACTCTAAAGGATGGGGGTATACATAGAGCCATGCGACTCTGCATGTGCCATTCAAACTCAGAGGAAGAGGAAGCATAAATGAAGTTAAGATTTGGACCATATACATGTTAAGTTGTAGTGATAAAAAGGTGTGTGGAAGGTGGTATTATATCTAATTGAGTTATTTGGTATTGTTAATGATAGACTAATCCACAGGTTTAAACTTGAATCCATTTTATTCTTAGCTCTAAGTTTACTGAAGTATCAGATGTACATTGATACTTGATATTTGCTTTATGCCATCCTCCTCTTTCCCAGGATGGTTATCGTAACAAGTGTGAGTTCAATGTCGGAATGGGGGAGAATGGCGAAGTGGAGGTGGGTTTCAGGCTTGGGGCATATCGTAATGGTTCTTGCACTGTGGGCCCTGTCACCTCTTCGCGACATGTCTCAAATGTCATGAAGCAAGCTGCTGCAGTTCTGAAAGAGTTCTTCAGGTAAAACATTGGCTTTATCTTGAGTGGTCACGAGGCTAAATTTACTTGAACCCGAGGTCTAGACTACGGCATGGAAATTTTTAATAGGAATTTATGATTAATATGCATTTCATAAATTGCCACACATGTACGCGCACGATACCAGTCCACACCACCTAAACAGGGTCTAAGGCACTGTGAAGAGCTCTCACACAAATTATGCACACACATGCAGACAGACCCAGACCACACTGGACTTTATTTCAGACAAAACAGTTGCTGAGCATTGGGGAAGTGACGTAACTTTCCCCAGGCCCTCTGGTTATCGGCAACACCATCGTATGAGGTCGCTTACTTTTCTCATCACAGTCAGCAGATGGGCAATTTAGTCTGAAAATCATTGAACAACTAGAGCGTTCATAGAACACCTTATCTTTCTCAGTCTTGAATAAAAGGACAGAGAAAGGGTTTTTTCAGCTGTTGCTTTGCATTTTGCACTAAACAGATGGTGAGAGGCACTGCCATATTTGTCTGAATGCTGGATCACAGTTATTCTGCCCTCAGGGCATAGACAGGATAAATATTTCTTTTCCAAGTACTGCTAAACGGAAGGTTCATGAAAGTGCCAAGAAGACCATTTGTGTTCTACAATGTTCAAGTATATAATTCAATTGAAATAAAATTAAGCTTTAAATGCTGTAGAAAAAAGAAAAAAAATTCAGACTTTTACCACCGTTGTTGCACCGTCATTTACACCACCTTATTTAACACATTACGTAAGGTATTGGTGCCTGTTTGTGTTGTTTATAATTATAATGTCCCTAAAAACAGTAAGTTTCAGGTTTGGTATGATTTTCAATTTTCTTTGACTGCCAGGCAGACAGACCAAAAACAATTACCATAATCTGCGATCGGGACGAGATTCCGTACAATTTGCCAAATTAAGAGCCAAAGTACTGCTAAGCTGCATGTTTGTGTTCCAATTCATGTTCTACAATGTTCAAAATGTAAATTTCAATTGAGATTAAGTATTTCGTCGTTCATAGACTGACGTCTGTAGACAGACAGACAACAACAACAACAACATGCATTTTAAAAGGCCATTTTCCCTGCTAGAGCGGGGGTTAGCCTTGCGGTCCCCATGACAATCTTCTCCATTTTGCCCTATTTTCTGCATCTCTCCTTGTTAATCCCCTTGCCCGCATTTCTTCTTCCACCATCTTTAGCCAAGTCTTTCTCGGTCTTCCCCGTCTTCTACTTCCTTCTACATTCATTTCCATCACTCTTCTCAACCAGTCACTTTCATCCTTCCTCAACACATGACCAAACCATCTCAACCTGTTCCTCTTCACAGCATCAATCACAGGCTCTATTCTCATCATCTTTCGCAATTCATCATTTGTCTTCCTCTCTCTCAACGATACTCCGCACATCCGTCGAACCATTCGCATTTCCACCCTTTCCAACCTTCGTTGCTGCTCTACGTTCATTACCCATGTCTCGCTCCCATAAATCATAACACTTCTCACACATGCAGCATACACCTTTCCCTTCAGTTTCAACGACACTCCCCTCATCATCAGCACGCCACTCAGTTCCCGAAACTTCTTCCATGCACATCTCACTCGAGCAACCGTTGCCGAGTCTGATCCACCTTCTCCATTCAGCATGTCTCCGAGGTAGCAAAATGTTTTCACACCTTCCAGTTTCACGCCGTCTCCAAGATCCAACTCAACATTTCCTCCATCTGCAGCTCCCTCTGTGCACACCTTACATTTGAATGTAGCTGCCACACTGGTTAATGACCCTCTCAGACCACTACATTTTTGATGAACCCACTCAGCGCACATTGTACACTGAATGGAGTTCACTCCAACACCCTTCCTACACACAGCACAGGGCCACTTCCCAGTTCTTTCCACCTCACCACATGCTTTACCACTTGCCATCACCTTCGTCTTTCCGATATTCACCTTCAGACCTTTTGTCTCCATACATTCCTTCCACGTGTTCATCTTTTCCTTCAGTCCATCCATACTTTCCGCAATCAACACCAGATCATCTGCATACAACAACTCCCACGGTAAACCCTCCTTTACGTTCTGAGCCAGCACCTCCATCACAGCTACAAATAGTCGTGGACTTAGTACCGACCCATGATGCACTCCCACCTTCACCTCAAACTCACCACTGTTTCCGTCCTTCGTCCTTACAGCTGTGCGTGCTCTTTTGTACATTGCCATCACTACTCTGATCAACCATTCCTCCACTCCTAAGTTCCTCAATGCCCATGTCAATACTTTGCGTGGAACCTGATCGAATGCTTTCTCCAGATCAACAAACCCAAGAAACAACTTCTTCCTCTTCTCCATGTACTTCTCCTGCAACTGCCTCACAATGAAAAGTGCGTCTGTCGTTCCTCTTCCTGGCATGAATCCAAACTGCATTTCGTCGATCTTCACTTTCTTCCTTATCCTCCTCTCCAACACCCTTTCCAATACCTTCATTCCATGCTCCAATAACTTTATCGCTCGGTACGAGCCACACTCCAGAGGGTCACCTTTCCCCTTGTATAGAGGGACGAGGGTACTCAGTTCCCAATCCACTGGAATGCGGCCTTCTTTCACCACCAGATTACAGATCTCTGTCATTCTCTTCACACCCCAACTTCCTGCTGCCTTCAACATATCTCCCACAACTCCCGTCGGCCCTCCCGCTTTTCTACCCTTCATTGCTTTTATCGCTTCCTCAACTTCCTTCTCAGTTATCTTCTCTGCCGGTCCTAAAACTGGGTTACTCTCTATGTTGCCATCCCATTCATTCTCTGTATTCAACAGCATTTCCATATGTCTTTTCCATCTTCCTTTAATTCCATCTGGGTCGACAACGATTTGTCCCGCTTCATCCTTCAAGCAACTCACCCCCATCACATCACACCTCTCTTTCGCTATCTGCTTTGCAATCCTGAATACTGCTTTCTGACCCTCTTCCGAATCCAAGCGTTCTCCGAACATTTTCCTACATGCCTCCTGCACCTTTGCTACCTCTTTCTTTGCAGCCTTCCTGGCTGCCTTATAACTTTCATGCTCTGCTGTTTCTGCTCCCGTACCCTTCGCCTTCTGCCACTCCTTGAACCTCTTCCTCTTCTCGTCAATCCTCTTTCCAACTCCATCATCCCACCACCATGTTTCTGAGTGCCTCGGTGGTCCTTTTGTCCATCCACATACCTCACCAACGGCTCCCAACAGGCTAGCTTTCATGGACATCCAACCACTTTCAAGCTCAACCACATCATCCTCGACCCTACTCAGCCTCTCTTTTAATGCCTCCCTTACTGTCACCTCTTTCAACCTCCACACCTTCATTCTCGGTTGGTACTTCACCCGCCGAGCTCTCCTCGCACCTTTCACCCTTACGTCGCAGACAACCAAGTGGTGCTGTGAAACAGCCTCCTCCCCCGGGATCACCTTTGTGTCCCGGAGGTGCCCCCTATCTCGCCTACGCAGCATCAGGTAGTCAACGGTCGTCGTCGACCTACCTGATGTGTATGTAACAAGCTTATTATCCTCTTTCTGGAACTGAGTATTACAAATCAACAAATCAGCTCCATCAGCAAACTCCAAAATCCTTTCACCTTCTCCATTTCTCACACCATAACCGTAACCCCCATGAACTCCGTCAAAACCATCCATACTCCTTCCCACATGTCCATTTAGGTCTCCTCCAACCACAACAACTTCCTCATCTTTCACGTTTTCCATCAGCTTCTCTATCGCACACCAGAACTTGTCCTTCTCTTCATCGCTCCGACCAACCTGCGGAGCATATCCCGAGATGACGTTCACCAAGAGCTTTCCAATCATCATTTTCACCATCATCAACCTATCACTCACTCTCGTCACACTCACCACACTGTCTACAAACTCCTCAGAAAACAGGACACCAACACCATTCATGCCCTCCAGGCACCCTTGCCACACAAACTTGTATTTCTGTCCCTGCCTACCCTTCACCATTCTCACACCACTTTCCTTCCATCTCCTTGCACACAACATATGTCCACTCTTCTTCTGACCATTACTTCCACCACTTCTCCTGATCTCCCTGTCATTGTCCCTACATTCCATGTCCCAAACCTCAGAAACCGATCTCCACTTCGGGCTGTACCCTGCCCATATGCAGTTGCAATTGTCATGGTTCTCTTTTGAGGCAATGTTTTAATAGCCGGATGCCCTTCCTGACGCCAACCCTCTTAGTCGCCTCTTACGACACGCAGGGATACGGCGTACCTATTCTTATCCAGGGTACACACTGGGAGAGTAGACTCTGTAGACAGACAGACAGAATGAACCAATTGCTTAACTGCACTTTTCGCTTCATGCGTGCAGTGTAAAAATGAAGGTGCTACCAGAATATTGCTGGTCAACACTTGCGCTCACCTGCTGAGCAGCTGTGCCAGTTAGTTTTGCCTTCATCTTTGAATCTGGATATTTCCAACTGCATTAAATAACTTATTTATGAATGTGAATGCTGTTTCTCTTGGCTTTCAAGGTTTGATAGCACCGGCTGGTAGTTATTTGAATGAATTCATCTCCCATTCACCCAAGGTCATCTCGTCTATCTGTGTATGACCCACGTACCTACCGTGGCTACTGGAGACAAGTGACGTTGCGCACCACAAAAAGTGGCCAAATGATGGTGTTGGTGTGTATGCACCCCCAGGTGAGATGTACACATGCTATCTTGTCTTTTAATATTCAAATACTGCGGAGAGTTGGTTATTCTGCTCCAACAGAATCTGGGCCTCGTTAATGACTGTATAGTCCATGCCTGTGGAGCCTTCAACATTTATATATATATATATATATATATATATATATATATATATATATATATATATATATATATATATATATATACATATACATATATATATTGTTGCGAATATGAAATTTGGCCTCCATATCCGCTTGTAAATATTCCCCTATTTTTTCCAATACTCCCCAACTTTCCCCAGTCCCCCATTCCCTAGTCCCATTGCATGTAAATAACAATCAGTAGAGCCGACCTTCCCCTTATTCCCCCATTAAATGTCGTGCCCAGGTCCACCGCACCACACGTAGACAACTTTCGGACATCTTCCTAGTTATTCTTAATCTATGTCAGTTAAGGCCTCGTTTCCATTAATTATGACTCTTCGTTGCACCAGAATGTGATTATATGGCACCAGTAGTGAGTTTAGGACCTTCCCATACCTCCTCCCATCTTCTTCCCCAAACAACAACAACAACAACAACTACAGCTACAACAACAACAACTACAACAACGGCGCGCGCGGGGAGTGTGCGTCCTCCCTCCGGCTCGGTTAGCCGCCATTATCCATGCGCCCCACGGGGTTACCACGAAGGGGCTGGCTGTCAGCTCCTCGTCAAGGGCGGAGCCTGGTAAACCCCCCCCGCACCCAATAAGAAGGGCGGACCGATTCCATCTGGGCGGAGCTAACGAGCCGAGGGCGTGTCACTCCCCGCCGGATATACGCAGCCGCTTGCCGGACGTGACGTCAGATGCGCCCCCAGCTTGAGACGACAAGACGCCACCTCGAGCGCTGAGAGACCTCCTGCATCTTTTGGGCCGCGCCATCCTGTCCCTGAGCACAAGGTGCACCTTGTGCTGGCCATCGAATACCCGCTTTCCTTGCCATCAACCCCCGTGTGAGTCAGTTTTTGTCCTGTTTCTCTGTGGTCTGTCGGGAATAATATAAGGTTGTGTCTAAGTGCCTGTCTTCCTATGATGTACCTCTTGTAGTTGTAATCTAACCTTCCGCCTTAATATAACCTCCTCCGGAGGTCTTGAGAACTGAACCCCTGGTGTCGTATTGTGTCATTATAACCCAGCCGGGTGTCTTCTCTTTCCTATTGAGCCAGCGTAGCGCGGCTTCGTCGACGTTCGAGTACAATCGGGTAATTTGTGCGGACACGACGGCCATTCCGCTCGGCCCACCTTAACATCAAAGTCGTGTCTGTAACAATTGGTGTCGGGAGTGAGATTCGAGGCCCGACCAAATTTTGAAAAAAAAACGAATAGAGGAAAAAAAAAAAAATTTGGTCAAAATTTGGAGCGGCCGAAATTTGTTTTGTTTTACGAAACTCGAATTTTGCAAGTCGCGCTATGGCGGATCAAGACGGCTGGGGTCCGGTAGGGGAGAGTGAGGTAGGGTCGATCCAGGACCAAAATGAGGGACAGGAGGAGAGCGAAGCAGTGAGGGCGGCAGGTTCGCAAAATAGCGCCGTCACGCACGAAGAAGCGGGCGCGCAAAATGGCGCCTCGCTGATCACCGCGCCAGCGACCGTGGCAGCGCCCCCGATGGATTTGAACTCGTTTTGGATACAAATGAAGGCCCTTATGGCCCAGAATTGTGAGCAAATGAGGGCTGATAGAAAGCGATTGGGTGAGCGGTTGGTGAACCGGATGGATGCTCAGGGTGAGCGATTGGGAAACCAAATTGAAGAAATAACGAACCGAATGAGGGCTCGGAGTGAGCGATTGGAGGGCCAACTGGGGGTAATGAGGGACGAAGCGAGGGGTACCGGAGAGGGGTTAGACAACGGGATAAAGGAGGTGAAACATGGGTTAACGGGGGTAGAAAACAGAATGGCCGCCCAGGAGAATCAGATAGAGGGAGTGAAAAATGGGGTAGAGGGAGAGGAGATTAGAAGAGGTGTGAGTGAGGAGGTCGGAGGAGTGCGCGAGGAGGTGAGGCACTGTAAGGAGCACATGGAGAAGGAGGTGAGAAAGGGGACTGTAAAGTTACAAGGGGGCATAGAGGACCTGACGCAGGAGGTGGAGCAGCTGACGGTGGGACAGACGGAGTTAGTGGAGCAGGTTCAAAGGAACACTGCGGTATTAGGAGGGTTGAAAGCGACACGGAAAGAAGTGGAAGAGGGGGTGAGCGAAATTAAGAAGCGACGGAGAGGGGATAACAAAGAGATAAAAGAGGAGATAAAAGAATTGGTCCAAAGTCTGTGTTTGGATCGTGATGATGTGCTCATTAACCGGATGAGGGATTCGCAGGTGATGGAGGAGAAGCGAAGAGGAAGAGGACCCGGTGTAAGTGGTGACCAATATGGTCGTGCGTATGATGCGCCAGGGGATTTAAGAAGCTTGGGGGTCGAGATGGACCCGGGTGTTCGTGAGAGGCCGTGGGTGAAGTGTGCGACAGGTCTGGTGTGCGAAAATGGAGGTGTGCGAGAAAGTCCGACTCTGGGGTGTGTGAGGAAAAAGGGCATGCCAAGGAGTGAGGGTGTTGGCGAGAATGAGTCGGTCGTAGCGCGTGTGCGAGGGAGCACATGGAAGCGTGCTGTGGTGAGTGTTACAGAGGGTGTGACGGGAGAGTGTGCGCGAGAAAGGTGTGTGACGGACAGGTGCATGGGGAAAGAGTGCGCTGTCAGAAGTAAGGAAGAGTGTCCACCTGTGGTGAGTGTTACAGAGGGTGTAACGGGAGAGTGTGCGCGAGAAAGGTGTGTGACGGACAGGTGCATGAGGAAAGAGTGTGCTGTCAAGAGTAAGGGTGAGTGCGTTGTCACGAGTGGAGGTGAAAGTAGTGAGAGTGACATGGAGCGTGAGTTAGTTGTGACAGGTGAGCGAGGATGTACACCTGGGATGGAAGGATGCACACCTGGAATGGTAGAGCGTGAGTGGGAATGCACGCTGGAGTTGGTGGTGAGGCACGTGGTTGGGTGTGCGAATGAGGGCACACCTGTGATTGTCACAGAGGAGGTGACAGAGGAGGGGGCGCGAAGAGGTGTTTTGGTGAGGTGTGCGACCAACGAATGTGTGCCAAAGTGTTCGGTGGTCAGGTGTGTGACCAAGGCTGTGAGTGGAATGAGGGTACCTGGATGTGTAAGGAAAGGTACGAGGAGCATGGGGACGGCTGGATGTGTGAGCAAGGAACGGGCTGCGGGGTGTAAGCATGCAGGTGAAGCATCGACGTTACACGGGTTAGAGGTTAGAGCGACTTTTAGCCGAAGCGGGCCCTCGGTGCGTGCCGGGCCTCGCTTTGAACGGCCGCGTCCGGGCTCCACTAGGCGGAGCGGGCAGCTCGATAGGAAGGGTCGTCATGGCGACCACTTTCTATTGAGACGTGCCGGCAGGTCGAGATCGGGACATTGGATGGCTCCACGCCGAGGTGATGCGTGGGATCTCGGCCCGGGTAAGCCCCCGTCCCTGCACCGAGTGCCGGACGCATCCAGCCGCTGGCACAAAACAACCAGCATCCATTGCTTGGCTTTACGAAGCCGGGCTTTGGACAGGAATTGGCGCACCGAGAGGCAGTAGTGAGTCGACTGGGTGATGAGGTTAGTGTTTTGGACCCAAAATTAGAGAAAAACAAAATTTGATGATTGGCAAGGGATTGGCAGTAGTGATTGGCAGATGATGGGTAGTGATTGGCAAATTTTTAATTTGTTGAAATTTGACGTGCAAAATTGATAGTGAGAGACCCCCGATGTGGTGGGATGGCAAATCCACCATCCTTCCCATGTGGGGGGGCAAAGGAGCAATAGCTTATGGGGTGTATGGCAGTGAAAACTAGCCCGGGTGGGTTAGGTTATATTGATAGGGATCTAGCAAAGAGGACATTAGGTAACGTTAAGTTTAGTTAGTGACTGATACCTGTAGTGGGGACGCAGGTAGATTAGTGTGGATGATAATGACGTGGGAGCGCAATAGTTTAAAGGGACGACTGGGAAGCGCAAGTTTCAGAAGGGAGTAGTTAGCTGAGATGATGCCGTGTGTGTGAGGATTGAACAGGTGTGATTGCACAGGTGTGCAATTGGACAGGTGTGTGGAGCAGTGTATGAGTAGTGAGTGTGTGGATCAGCGCGAATGCGCTTGGGGAGAGAAGGGTGCAGGTGGCACCAGGTGTGAGAGCACAGGTGTGCAGGTACAGGTGTGTGGAGAGAGTTGGAGTAAGTGGTATGGAGTGGTGTGCGTGGTGCGAAGGTGTGGATGGGGGAAGAGTGGACCCCTTTCACGAGTACCCGGGGCGGGTAGTGTAAGTGTTAGGTAGAGGGTACAGGTAAATTGTGGTTGGATATTGGCATTTGTGGTGCGGTTGCAGAATGGTGTTGTGGATGGGTGCATTAGTGTTGTGGAAATGGCTGGGCGTGTAGCCTGTTAGTGTGTGTAGTTGGTTGGGCACTCCACCACTGTGAGGATGTCGGCCAGGTGAGGCCGCAGGTGGGCTCTGGGAGCCGGTAGAGTTGTGGATGGGGCCCGAGGATCCGGAGGATGGACCCGGGTAGCCCAGTGCCAGAGAGGGCACCGAGTGGGGAGAGTGCCAGAGGGCCTTCCCCAGGTAGTTAGGTTAGGGCAAGGAGCAGGTAAGCTCGGAGGCAACTGCAGTGGTGGAGGTGTGCAGGTGGGTAGACCCACTGGGAGAGGTACACGCCGCAGCCCAGAAATTGTGCGAGGGCACCGGGAGATGAATCGGGGGAGTGAGACCCCAAATTGAAGAGCACCACAGTTTGGCCAATGGGAATTGGTTTTTAGAACCCATAGTGTAAGAGGGCCAATGGTTTGGCCGGAGAGAGACCCCGGGTAGTGTAAAGTGTTAAAGTCATTTAGGAGATAGTTAGGATTGATGAACCTGTCGCACCATACGCAGCCACTTACCTGTGGTGATGATGATGACTCCACACCTGTGTTTTCTTTGTTTTGTTGCAGGAGATGAATCGCTGTGTGGATTTGTGAGACGCATCACGACGTGGATGAGACATTGGGGTGATTCCATCTCTCCCTCCCTAGGAGGGACTGATGATGAATTGGTAATGGCAAATTATGATGTTGAGTTGGAGATGGCAAATTTTGACGAGAGTTGAAAATGGCAAATTTGATTGGTTAGGAGGGAGAGAAGACGAATTTGGTTTATGGGAGGAACGGGGAAGACAGTAGGGATGTTTGTTGATTTGTAAAGTAGATGTTTATGGGTAGTGTTGTGTTTTGTGGATACAGTAAGGGGTAAGGGAGGGGCCATGTAGGTTACCTGGTGGGGGGGGGGGGCGTACGATAGGAACGTACCTGTCTCACCTGGTTCCCATGTGCCCCCAGTGTGCATTACCTTATATTGCGTGCACTTTTGCGCCCTTACCACCTTACTCACTTGTTTCTTCTTTTGTCTCCCACCTCCGAGGATCTGGCTTTGGGGTAGAGAGAGAGGAGAGAGAGGTGCTGGCTACGCAGTTGTGGGCCTGCACTTTCGCTGTTGGCTGCCTGGATCGATACACCATATGGACCGCAATGTTTGTGGCCACCCACAATGGACCGCAGCTCTTTTGCGGCCAAGCACCACCCGTGGAAGGACCTATGGGTCAACGTGGCACCTATGCCATAAAGGTGAACCACTGTTAATTAACACCAAGTGCACCACAAGAAGAGCAAGAGACACCTGCAGGGTTAGGGGTTGTCGAATTTATTTTTATTCCAATGAACAATGGTGACTGCACCGATTGGTGGTGGGGTGGTGCTTTTGATGCTCGGGAAGGGTGCTCTGCACGTTATTAAAGGCCGTCGGCCACAGAGCACTCGTGGGTTGGTGTATCGATGCTGGCAAGCGCGCTCTCTCTATGCATAACATCTGCATGTGTTCCTCCAAAAACAGGTCCTGGATCGTAGTGTAAATAGCAGCATAGTCTTGTAAATAATGCTCCCTACCGGCTGTATGTTTAGTTTGAGAATTCTTTCCGGATTCGGTTATCCTGTGGGTGTGTTTCTGTGAGGAGAAGGGTGCAACGTCGCAGGGGGACATATTTACTCATTTGTGAATATCTGTAAAACTGTCGCACTCAGGGTAGAGTTAATAGTAGAGGGAACTACATTGCGTGCCACACTAAAGTAGGTAAAAATTTATCGGGTCGGGACGCCCCGAGGGTAGAGAAGGGTGCAATGTTGCGAATATGGAATTTGGCCTCCATATCCGCTTGTAAATATTCCCCTATTTTTTCCAATACTCCCCAACTTTCCCCAGTCCCCCATTCCCTAGTCCCATTGCATGTAAATAACAATCAGTAGAGCCGACCTTCCCCTTATTCCCCCATTAAATGTCGTGCCCAGGTCCACCGCACCACACGTAGACAACTTTCGGACATCTTCCTAGTTATTCTTAATCTATGTCAGTTAAGGCCTCGTTTCCATTAATTATGACTCTTCGTTGCACCAGAATGTGATTATATGGCACCAGTAGTGAGTTTAGGACCTTCCCATACCTCCTCCCATCTTCTTCCCCAAACAACAACAACAACAACAACTACAGCTACAACAACAACAACTACAACAACGGCGCGCGCGGGGAGTGTGCGTCCTCCCTCCGGCTCGGTTAGCCGCCATTATCCATGCGCCCCACGGGGTTACCACGAAGGGGCTGGCTGTCAGCTCCTCGTCAAGGGCGGAGCCTGGTAAACCCCCCCCGCACCCAATAAGAAGGGCGGACCGATTCCATCTGGGCGGAGCTAACGAGCCGAGGGCGTGTCACTCCCCGCCGGATATACGCAGCCGCTTGCCGGACGTGACGTCAGATGCGCCCCCAGCTTGAGACGACAAGACGCCACCTCGAGCGCTGAGAGACCTCCTGCATCTTTTGGGCCGCGCCATCCTGTCCCTGAGCACAAGGTGCACCTTGTGCTGGCCATCGAATACCCGCTTTCCTTGCCATCAACCCCCGTGTGAGTCAGTTTTTGTCCTGTTTCTCTGTGGTCTGTCGGGAATAATATAAGGTTGTGTCTAAGTGCCTGTCTTCCTATGATGTACCTCTTGTAGTTGTAATCTAACCTTCCGCCTTAATATAACCTCCTCCGGAGGTCTTGAGAACTGAACCCCTGGTGTCGTATTGTGTCATTATAACCCAGCCGGGTGTCTTCTCTTTCCTATTGAGCCAGCGTAGCGCGGCTTCGTCGACGTTCGAGTACAATCGGGTAATTTGTGCGGACACGACGGCCATTCCGCTCGGCCCACCTTAACATCAAAGTCGTGTCTGTAACAATATATATATATACACACACATACATATTTTTTTAACAGTTTCCTTTTTTGACTTGTATATCGTGATCAGATGAGCTCAATCGCCTGATCGTGTCTGTTGGTTATGTTTTTTAATCAAAGCAAACCTTTCTGCCCCGTTTAAGTTGCAAAATCAATTTGATTCAATAACGTAATTGGAACCTTATGTGCTGAATCACATCGGAACTTCTTCAGCTGATGTACTTTGCTATCATTACCTCTGCCACCGAATGTGGATGGTTTCACCCCTGTCTGGTTTGTCTGGCTGCTTGTCTGTTTGTGAATAGGATGTCTCAAAAGTTTGTGGATGGATTCAGCCGAAATTTGGTGGAGAGGTTGGGTATGTGACAAGGACGAAATGATTAGATTTTGGTGGAGATCCGGTCTGGATCCGAGAATTTCTATGTGATACTTCACCATTGAGAGATGGGGGGAAAAAACTATATATATCACGATATCTCAAAAAGTTGTGGACGGATTCGGAAGAAACTTGGTGGACATGTTAGGTGTGTGACCCGGAAGATTTTAATCAATCTTGGTGAAGATTCTAATCTGGATCCGGATCAGAGAATTTTTAGAAATGTGTTGATTTGCCGACTGATGTATTGCCATAGTGAAGTGATTGCTCCAATCAGTTACAAACTGCTTTTTTCCATGTTATTGATCACACGCATGTTTGCCACTTTACCAGATGCTGTGTTAATGTTAAGTTTTGGCTAGATCTGATTATTTGAAATGTGAACTTTTCCTTGTGCTGCAGGCCCTGTCCGAGGAAGAACTGAAAAATGTGGGAGCTGAGCTGTGTCGTTTCTTTGACAAGAACCCAGGTGGTGCCTTCCCCCCTTCTTCGTTGTATCTGGCACTGCAGGGTCAGAGGTCAGTTATTATTTTGTGGTCATTCATTCTTACACACCACAAATATGTGAGTATTTGTGAGTTGTCCTGTACAATACATACTTACAAAACGTTTCTTTTTTCGTGGGCATGGGTGGACATGGGGGTTGGGGGGGGTACGAAGTCGAGGCTAGTGGAAGAGCTAGAACACAGAATGGATCAGAACATAACACAGAATGGATCAGAACACACCGACAGCTGAGTCAAGGGACATAGCAGATGGAAACCTTGGAAGAAGAAGTGACATGGAGAAGAATGAGAGAAAATGGATGGGGAGGACACATTGGATGATCAAGCTGGATAAAAGCTCAAATAGAACTGTGAGGCAGGGCGACGGCTCAAAAGAGAGATCAGTACTCCATCAAGCTATGGATGAAGGCCGTGTAAGCTGATAAAGGTTTCGATTTTCAAAGAAAAAAATGGTTTGTCATGCGTAGGCATCCTCCATCATGCAAAGTTCTGTATTGTAAATGAGCAACATGTATAGCAATATATTGATAGCAATATTCAAGTTGGCCTCCAATAGCAAGCCTGTCAACTCTCAAATTGGATTCGAGCCTAGACATGCTTTCTTTGGAGTACAACTTGGATGTATGGTTTGCTCAAGAAAAATCATGGCTAATGGTGAGGCCCTAATTGATGAGTGACTTGGTTCTTCAAGGGGTATGTTAAAGTAAGTAGATGAGAGAGTTCGCCGGAAGATCTTTTTGGAGAGACAGAGTGAGAGTGTTTGAGAGTGTGAGATTTGGCAGGGTCGAATGATATTCCAAGCATTTGATCAGCTTAGGATTATATCAAGGTCTCCAGAGAAGGAAGGGGCTGCTGCCTGCTTGTCTGAAGGAGGAGAGATGCTATAGCAGAGCAGAGCATGAAGTCATCAACAAAAAGATAAGTACGATTTTTCAGAGAATCAGAAAGATCATTGATAAGGATAAGGAACAGGCCTGGGTCCAAGACACAGCCTTGGGAGTGTATGAGAAGGTCTCCTGAGAGTCATGCACTGATTACGAGAGTAGAAGTAGTCGGTAAACTCAGAGGGTGTGGCTTTTGATGCTACAGGCAGAATTTGGAAAGCAAATGGTTTGTTTTTTAGCAAATGGATGCCAGACTGTATCAAATGCTCGAGATATGTCCAGAGAGACAGCCATGATCTCAGGTCTGACATTGTAGGCCTCTATACATACTTGTGAGGCCAAAAGCAGAATGTCCAGGGTGGGGTGCCTCGGTCTGATTCTGAACTGATATTAGGTCATCGGATAAAAGGAAGGATTTTATGTCAACTGCAGTGATGGATTCCAATACTTTGCTTATAAATTGGAAATAAGCTGACGTGTCTGTCGTGAAGAGGATCTGGTTTTTTTTTTCACCACGCTGTGTAATGTAGTAATGTTTGCTGATTTTCAAGTAGATGGAAGGTGACTGAGAGCTAATGATATGGTGAATAGAGAAGAGAGAAGAAAGAGGAAGAGCAAGAGTGACAGAGCAGGTTTTTAAGACATGCATGCTGATGCTGTCTCAGCCTTTTACAGAATCGGATTTGAGGGTTAACCGAAACTTCTAAGGTGAGAAAAATGCAGAGGATAGGGTAAGTGCAGGGAGTGAGGTGTTGGGGACACGACAATTAGAAGCAAACACAGAATTGAGTAGATGATGAGAGTCACGTGATGAGACTGGAAACACAGAATTAAGCCATTTGGTGTTCTTATGAGCAGAGTTGGTTGTGTGGTGCCATTTGAACTGAGGGAAGGAATGGGGGTGGGGGGGGGCATACACCCAGAGGTAGACTTGATTCGGCACCACCACGTCTTCGAGGAAGGAGAGACACGTTTTGAGCTTAAGCTTTAATATTGGCCAGGTGTTGTTTTCTGTCTCTCATGAGAGTGGACACACGCCTTTTGTGGGTTTTGTGTAATGCCCTGAGGTTGCCTACGGTCGGATTTGCCTTCCTGGAAGAGAAGGCAAGTTGTTGAGGGCAACTGCCTCACTCCAGGATTCAATGGTGCAGGGGCATGGGGGATGCGTGGAGTGGGTAATATGGGGTGGAGGGACAGGAAATTGGGAGTCACAGCAGTAGTGGGGACGAGGGGGGTACTTAGAGTGGGTGTGGGGGGTCCTGGGCATGAAGCAGATGATGTGAGGTGGGGTACTGACATGAAGGGGTTTACCACCATAATCCCACACTCCTTACAAAACAACTTTGATTTGCAAGTAGTCAAGGTGCAAAGCAGTCAAGGGAAGGTACTTGCCCATTGGCACCTTTTACCAAGAAGGTTTAATTTACTTTTGTATCGATTTTCAAAAAACTGTATATCCTCAAGCCTGTTTAAACTATGGCAGCTGCTGCAAGTGTATTTATTTATTTACTTATTCCAAATTCCCGAACAAATATTTTGCAGCTCAATCGGGGTGTAGGATTGCCAGTTGTGTTTGTACAGCGAAGCCCCAGCTGGAGGTCGTGATTTGGTTCATGGTAGTGAGTTTAGATTCCTGCCCCCCTCCCGCCCCCCTTTTTGTTTTTTTACACCCATCGAGCCACAGCTTCTTGCATCTTCGTGTAAGCTGAATCCCCAAAAGTGCAGTTGCACGTGAGGCCTAGCTGTAGCTAGATCGTTGATCTTCACTGTTACCATTGTACGAATAAATTCAGCTTTTTCAAATGAATTTACTTTTTATGGAGAGGATTTCTTCTTTGGAAATATGAGGTAAATATCATTGCAGTGTATGCAAATGTACAGCTTTTGGAATTTGCTTCATTATAGCTTCATCTTGTTCATGACTCGACATCAACAGGAAATACATAACCAGCATGTTTAACGGGAATTTTTTTAAAAATCTTATGGAAGAGTTAAAAGGCTCCTGAACTCATCGACATGAGCAGACAATGGACAAATGAACACATTGTGTGGTCTTAAAGCTGGAATCACCGTAAGCTATATTCAGTATACAAAAAAAAAAAGAAAAAAAAAAAGCTAAGTTCTCAGATGGGAACACCAAGCAGATCGACCTTGTGAATGCACCAGATAAACTTGTGTTGAGAGACTCCATTCCTGCTGTCATCTCATTCAGATCATCTACTGCTGAAGATTTGAAACTGCAACACCTTGCTGGAAGCACCTTCATTACAGAAAGAATGCTTGCCTTGGATTTTCGAATCTCCCCTCTTGCTTTCTTTCAGGTGAGTTAAGTACCTGTGACGTACGGACTAAGCATTGCGTAACGAAGAGAAGCCCGATCATTAAATGAAACGTTAAACTTGTACTGTGGCATGAGATGTAGACCTGCGAAATGATCGATTTTGCTTGCTGCGGCTGTGTCATCCCTGTTCACTACTGTGTGAGCAGGTTAACACTGTGGCAGCGGAGGTGCTGTACACAGTTGTCGGTGAGTGGTGCGGTGTGACTAGGAACTCCATCGTGCTGGATGTTTGCTGCGGTACAGGAACAATTGGATTGTCCCTGGCTAAGGTAAAGTAAATTTTGGTAAATATTCCTATGCACTATGAATACTTCATATACATCTACCTCCTTCTCCTCCCCCTCAAATAAGTATCCCACTGTGTCTAGGACATTTTTATTTGCAGAAAATGATGCTCATGTTTGGGTACTATTTTGAACCAAATGCATGTGCAAGTAAATAATGACTGACAGCAGTGAGTGCGCGCACATCGAACACTTACCCGACTGACTAGGAACGTCAATAACAAAACATTCTTATCTTATGGTTGCCATGACAACAGAAATTGAGCCATTGACAATATTTCTTACGTACGGTAAATTTTTAAGTTCATTTTTACCTCCGCCAACGAAGGTGGGGTTTTCACCCCTGTCTGTTTGTCTGTCTGTGAACAGGATATCTAAAACAATTGTGGACGGATTTGGATGAAAGTTGGTGGACAGGTTGGTTGTGTGACGAGGACTAATTGATTAAATTTTTCTGAATATTGGAATCCGGATCTGGATCTGCGAAGTTTTTTTTTACTGATCCTTCACCATTGAAGGATAAGGCCAAAAACTATATACGACAGTATATATAGCATAATATCTCAAAAACTTGTGGATGCCTCATGACAAAACTAGGTGGATGAGTTGGTTATGAACTGTCTAGTTTTTAGCTCACCTGGAACGAAGTTCAGGGGAGCTTATGCGATTGCCTCCTTATGCTTATGCGAAAAAGCTTATGATATTTGGGGGTTGCCCCCCAAAATAGGTATTTGCTTTTTTTCTCAGAACCTACACACACAATTTTGATGAAACTTCACCACAACCTTCATCCATGATGTACCAATGTTTGTTCAAGGCATTGGAAAAATTGGGGACTGAGGAGGTATACGGTGTGGGAGGGGGGTGGAGGGAGGTTGCCCCCCAAAAGAGGTTTTTTTTTTTTCTTTGTTTAAAGTCTTATGATTATGTTAGTATGATTCTTCATGTTGCCCTGTCTTCTAGCAACCATTGAAATTGGTTTAAAATACCTTCAGTCAGTGCAGTATACTGTCGTGTGATTCCCCTCGGTGAAGACCGGGAAATCACGAATAGCCAAAGGGAGCTTTAACTCCGAGGTGACGATCAAATGCGGACTCACGATCTACGCGGAGGAAGAACGAAGAAGAAGAAATGGAAAGCCTAACCTGGTTGATCCCGCCGGCAGTTCCCAAAGCTGCAAAAATAACTCAAACCAAAGACGGGGTTTATAATGTACAGGAAAATAATACAAGGGTTTATTAACAGAAATGCCGATAAGTAAAACCCACCGGTAAAAACTATAATCTTAATTTGGGATCCCACACACCAGACTTGAACACAGACACCGGGATAAAATAACGTGGGAAAGGAATGGGGGGGGGGGGGGGGGTGTTGGATTATGACTTAGCTCCGATCACTGGTGAAACCTCGTCAGGGTCGTCAAAGTCGTCCGGGCTGTCGACGACGTTGCGCGCCAAGCACGCGCGTTGGCGGGAACCGCCGCTCCCGCGCTGCTGGGCCTCAGTCTGTCCTCTTCACTTGTGTTACGTGGTCCTCCCGGTAACTACCTGGTCTTGGTGACCCCCGGACCGTGGGAGGACCCCGCCAGAAAGATATCTGATTTATACGATTTCGTAGCGCAATCAATATGAAAGACACAATAATTCAAGTCAATAAGAAACCCCACACCAAGGATCCGGATTACTTAATAATATATTCTCCATCCATCATCAGCAATCAACAATCCATCAACAATCTTACTAAGATGGCCATCTCATAAATTTCCCCCCCTTTCCCCACTCACGACCCCTCAATGGTCACTGTCCCTCACAATGTCTCTGGGCCCCTCCAGACCAAGGTGAAGGTCGACTTCTCCGCACACGGGCGGTTGAACGAACCCCTGGCTGACGTGTTCCAAACGTGCACGTCGCGTACCGGGAACAGCTGCTGCAGCGCACACCTCCTTGCAAAGCAAAGCGGGCAAAGCAAAGCGCGGCTTGCAAAGCGCGCGAGGCCCAAGGTGCGACCCGTACGCGTCCTTGTAGACGTTGAGGCGAACTGTGCCGGACGCTTGGTTCCGTGCACGAACCCACGGCAACTTGACGTGTAATCGGTAATTACCCCGCGCAGGTAACTCCTTTCGCCAGACGGGCTTTCAAATGCAGCGTCCCCCACGCTGCTCAATATCGACACCGCTCGCGTCGGAGCTGGGCGATGAGAAGAAGATGGCCGCTTCTCCCGGACCTTGTCTTCTTCTTCTCTTGCGGTTCACCATCCCGTTTCCGGTCTCCTGTTATCCAGAGCGCCTCTAACCATTTAACCACAACAACCTTTAATAGAATAAACATTAATAAGCAATGGCCTGAATAGTAATTCACATAAATTCACATAAATCCGTAACACTCCCCCCCTTCAAGAAAGAAAGTTTGAACCCAGCGAAAACTTTCTTTGCCGGCCAACTTTGATAAACAAACCCGATAACTCACACCCCCAAATCCTCAGTTCCCCCCAGGCACAATTATCACTTAAAAATAAAGCGACAAAATTTCACAAAAACCCCCAGATTAATTCACTCTGGACAAAGCGTCAACAACTTCTAGTTGCTCTTGGATGGAGGCCCAGCTGAGTACTCACTACATGGACGCCTTAAGGAATGTGGGGTTCACGGTTAGTCCGGGGAGGAAAGTTCATTACATGGACGCCTTTAAGAACGTGGAGTTCACGGTTAGTCCGTGTAGGAACGTTCCCTACCGGGACGCCTTTTAAGAATGTGGCGTTCACGGTTAGCCCGTGTAGGAGCCCAGGCTCGGCGGCTCCGCCGTATATAGAGTGCTTCAACTTCTCCGGACTCCTAACAGTTATGGTGGGACCCCTTGGCCCAGCAGTCACCAGACTGGCGGTCTCCTTCTCGGCCAGTCCTCTGCCCATCATTCTTTCGGGAGATGCCGTAACTCTGGGAGCCTCCATAGTAATATCGGCTGCTGCCAACACCAAAACTACCGCCAAGTGGTCCTCTTCTGTAGACCTCTCGACGCCTACGAAATGCCTTCCCTACTGTTATGGTCCGACCCTCCAAATCCTTACCATTCCAATTCTTCTCTGCCTCCCTGGCGTCTCTTGTGCTTGCAAACGTGACAAAGCCGAACCCTCTTGACCGTTGCGTTTCCCTGTCTTTTACCACCTGCACTTCCACCAGCGGCCCATATCTGTTGAAGACAGAGGTCAGAACTTCTTCCTCTGTGTTGAAGTTCAGTCCCCCTACAAATAACTTGGAACTTTTGTCGCCATCCCGAGCTGGGGTGGTGTTATTTCCCCTGCGGGTCTCTTTACCCACCCTCCGGTTACCATAAATTTGCCCCCCGGCCAAATCATTCCCGATAATCACAGATACTCCCTCTACAGGAAGCGTGGCTTGTAAACCGACGGTGACCGGTCCTGACACCAAATCGGATTCCAAATGGATGACATGAAGTGGGGCACTAACACAGCCACCGATCCCTTGTAACCGAACACTATCACCAGTTGCGGTACTCTTTGACAATGGCAACATGCCTTCAAGCATTAAGGATTGATGGGCTCCTGTGTCCCTCAATACCCTAACAGGTCTTGGGTTAGTCAAGTCTCCCTCGAGTGAGACAAACCCCTCATAAATAAATGGTTGGTAACTCTTCTGTGGGCGATTTCTTATGCTGGCCATCGCATTCGGAGTGGTAATAGTCGGACTCCGCTCTGGGTTGTCCCTTTTCATGAGGTAACAACTGGACATCAAGTGTCCAGGTTTTTTGCAAAAGGCGCAAGTAGGCCCGGAGGAAAAACTCGTGGTCTGCCTCGGGCCCCCCGGGAAATAAGTTTGTCTTGGGCCCGTAGCCCTCTGATTTCGAACAGTTGGGGTATCCGCGTTGTCCCCATAATCCTCTCGAGGCCGCCGCCATGTATTGTCATTCTCCGCACCGGGTGTTCCATAACTCCCCTGCTGAAGCCTAGGCGAGGAGCTAGGTGTGTGGACCCCTATCCGGTGTGTTAAGGCATAATCATCTGCCATGGTGGCTGCGTCCCACAACTTTGGTACTTTCTTTTCCTGCAGGTACACTTTGATGTCCTCGTGGACACACTGTTGAAATTCCTCCACCAGCATCAGGTCACGCAATGCTTCGAAGTCGTTCCCGACTCCTTTCGACTCACACCACCGATCAAACATGTTTTCTTTCACTCTGGCAAACTCCACATGGGTCTCACTCTCCCTCTTCCTGGCATTCCTGAATTTTTGCCGGTAAGCTTCAGGAACCAACTCATAGGCTTTGAGGATGTGCTTCTTCAATACCTCATAATCTGCACATTGGTCCATTGGTAGCGCCGAATAAATCTCTTGAGCTTTACCCACCAGCACACTTTGCACTAGTATGGTCCAGGCCTCCTCCGGCCAGTTTAACTGTCGAGCCACTTTCTCAAAGTGTGGAAAAAATTGAGTGACTTCCTTTTTACTGAAGGGTGGAAACAGCCTCACATGTCTGCCCACATCCTAGGTGTTCTGGCTAGGTGTCGACCCCGTCAGCAAGGGTGGTACCTCTCCCCGTTCTCTCATTAAATCCAGCTCCTTGAATTTAATCTCTTGCTGAAGCGCCAGATCACGTTCCTTCAACTCCCTTTCGGCTTTTCTCTCCTCTGCTTCGAGTTCCCTGGCAGCTCTCCTCTCCTCTGCTTTTCTCCCTTCTAACCTTTCCTGGAGTTCTCGTTCCACTCTCCTTTCCTCTGCTTGTTTCTCTTCTCTCCTCTCTTCTGCTTTCCTTTCTTCTTCTGCTCTTTCCTTTTCTGCTTTCCTTTCTTCTTCTGCTAACCTTTCCTGGAGTTCTCGTTCCACTCTCCTTTCCTCTGCTTGTTTCTCTTCTCTCCTCTCTTCTGCTTTCCTTTCCTCTTCTGCTCTTTCCTTTTCTGCTTTCCTTTCTTCTTCTGCTCTTTCCTTTTCTGCTTTCCTTTCCTCTGTTTTCATCCTTTCTAACCTTTCCTGGAGTTCTCGTTCCACTCTCCTTTCCTCTGCTTGTTTCTCTTCTCTCCTCTCTTCTGCTTTCCTTTCCTCTTCTGCTCTTTCCTTTTCTGCTTTCCTTTCTTCTTCTGCTCTTTCCTTTTCTGCTTTCCTTTCTTCTTCTTTTAACCTTTCCTGGAGTTCTCGTTCCACTCTCCTTTCCTCTGCTTGTTTCTCTTCTCTCCTCTCTTCTGCTTTCCTTTCCTCTTCTTTGATCCGTTCCTGGCTCCGTAATTGCAACTCCAGTTTCCGGAGCTCAACGTCTTCTGGTTCTTCGGGTAGCCACTGCCAGGCTAACTCGTCCCATGTTCCTAATCCCACCATAGATTGTATCACCGTGGTCTGCAACTCTGCCTTCCTCAAATTAGTTCGGACCTCCAAGTTAAAATGTTTGGCCAATTTCAAGAGGTCCGCTTTTAGTAACACCTCGGAACTGTGCCTCACTAGGTGTTACAACAAACGCCATGGTGACTATCGTTAACACCTGTTAACCTTCACCCAAGACTTTACCACAATTTCTCAAAAATTTACCAATTAATAATTAATTAATTAATTTTAATTACTAAGAATTATTATTTTATTATGTTATACAATTTTAGATCCCGGAATTCAATTGGACGAGCCCCCAATTCTGTTACGTGGTCCTCCCGGTAACTACTTGGTCTTGGTGACCCCCGGACCGTGGGAGGACCCCGCCAGAAAGATATCTGATTTATACGCTTTCGTAGCGCAATCAATATGAAAGACACAATAATTCAAGTCAATAAGAAACCCCACACCAAGGATCCGGATTACTTAATAATATATTCTCCATCCATCATCAGCAATCAACAATCCATCAACAATCTTACTAAGATGGCCATCTCATAAATTTCCCCCCCTTTCCCCACTCACGACCCCTCAATGGTCACTGTCCCTCACAATGTCTCTGGGTGATGTCCAGACCAAGGTGAAGGTCGACTTCTCCGCACACGGGCGGTTGAACGAACCCCTGGCTGACGTGTTCCAAACGTGCACGTCGCGTACCGGGAACAGCTGCTGCAGCGCACACCTCCTTGCAAAGCAAAGCGGGCAAAGCAAAGCGCGGCTTGCAAAGCGCGCGAGGCCCAAGGTGCGACCCGTACGCGTCCTTGTAGACGTTGAGGCGAACTGTGCCGGACGCTTGGTTCCGTGCACGAACCCACGGCAACTTGACGTGTAATCGGTAATTACCCCGCGCAGGTAACGCCTTTCGCCAGACGGGCTTTCAAACGCAGCGTCCCCCACGCTGCTCAATATCGACACCGCTCGCGTCGGAGCTGGGCGATGAGAAGAAGATGGCCGCTTCTCCCGGACCTTGTCTTCTTCTTCTCTTGCGGTTCACCATCCCGTTTCCGGTCTCCTGTTATCCAGAGCGCCTCTAACCATTTAACCACAACAACCTTTAATAGAATAAACATTAATAAGCAATGACCTGAATAGTAATTCACATAAATTCACATAAATCCGTAACACTTGGCCACGCCTGGCTTCCTCCACACAGTCGCTCACGCGGTCTGAAAACGTGAAGGAAAAGGAAGGAATTCGTCAGCAGATGACCGTCTTCCACCAACGCTCGGAATGGAAAGGTAAGAGAAGCAAGGGAGGCGAAGAGACAAAGAAAGCAAAGGGGGCGAGGCAAGAGAACCAGAGCGCAAGATAACAAAATGTCACCCAGCGCCTTCTTTTAACATCCCCCTTTAACGTCATCCGTCCTCCTCCAATGCCCGCAGGCCACAACTCTAATGCCTCACTCTCCACCTATCACACACAGTCTGCCCTTTGACGTCATTGACATGCCCTGGCAATCAGCATGCAGTTTGCCTTTGTGACGCAATCCGCCTGTCCATCAAAACCTCCCGCCCAATCACGGTCCTCCTGGGCGTGGATCTCGGCCTGCCTGTGCGATGTGTGCCTTCCAAGGTGGTGTAATGGGTGACAAAGCTTCCTTCGGGGCTTCCTGTGGTTTTATTATTATTTGAGTGCAGTTAAATGTGGGATTCCTGACTAGTGTCTAAATGCGGTGCCATAAATCACTGAGGTTTTACAAACAGGGGAATTAACATAATCCCTACCTCATTAACATGCCCCATTCCTCGTAACAGGGACAGATATACACTTTAATCCGAACACAGGGTCTAAACAGAACTTATTACATCGAGGTTTCCTCTCCTGACAGTCGGAGCATACTACCTATACAGATCTACCTAAATCTACATATTACTTCCCCAAAATTCATAACAATACTGTTTATTCTGCCAGGGATAATGTCCCTATGTTTTTCAATAACTGTCTTGTTTGCTCACCTGGAACGAAGTTCAGGGGAGCGTATGCGATAGCGCGTTGTCAGTTCGTCCGTCCATCAGTCCGTCCGTAAACACTTGGTACTTCTTCTCCGAAACCGCTGATGGGATTGCGCCCACATTTGGCACAAATGTTTGTTGTGTTGTGACAAAAGTTTGTTCACGGCATTAAAAAAAAATCGGGGTCTAAGGGGGTTTACCGGGGTCAAAGCGGATCCAGGTTTAACCCCCCCCCCAAAAAAATAGGAATTTGCTTTTTCTTCTGAAACTACACACACAATTTTGATGAAACCTGTCCACAACCTTCACCACCCGTGATGTACCAAAGTTTGTTCACAGCATTAAAAAAAAATCTGCACCTTTGGGGATCTACAGGGGGGTTGCCACCCAAAATAGGTATTTGCTTTCTTCTCAGAAACTACACACACAATTTCGATGAAACCTGACCACAGCCTTCACCACCCATGATGTATCAATGCTTGTTTAGGGCATTAGAAAAATTGGGGTCTTCGGAGGTATATGGGGTTGGGGAAGGGGGATTGCCCCCCAAAAAATTTTTTCCCCTTTTTGGTTTAAAAGTCTTGTGATTATGTTAGTATGATTCTCCAAGCTGCCCTGTCTTCTAGCAACCATTGAAATTGGTGTAAAATACCCTTATTCGGTGCAGTATACTGTTTATTCCACCAGGCGAGTGCCCAGGGTATTGCCCCTATGTTTAACTGATGAACTCTTACGCGTGTGGCATTGCCACACTGCTATTGCTACCTGATTTTTTTTTCTGTGAACTCTGATTAGCATGGCACTGCCCACTGCCACAAACAATTGTTGCTGCTTTTTGCACACTTGCTACTGATTAAACATGTATTGTAGTTTTTCAATATGGGGATTGACATTTCCACCCACTGCCCATCTTCTTTACCAGTTTTTGTTGATTTTGAATGCCAATTAGCATTGATAAGTACTGTACTGTGGGTATGGATGGATGAGTCTGAAAGCATTTGCTTGCATCCATGCTCCATGTTTATCCATTCCTCTTCATTTACTTAGCTATTCATTTGGATAAATTGTTTGACTTTGGATAATTTGGATAAACTCTCAAAATGGAAGACAATCACAGATCAACTTAAGGCTCATGTGTTGCGAGTAGTTATGTCACTTTTTAGTCATTTACAAACAGGTTAGTGATAGCCATTCAGTTTACTGCTTCTCTTCAGCAACCACGCTCCCCATGAAACTTCCACTCATGGTCCACTGCTTTTGCATAGCAACCATGCGATTTGGGATGCTTCTCCTCACAGCAGTGACTATTAGTACGTACAGAGCCAATCAACCTGTGATTTTGCAGTGTTACGATTGGCCTATTTTGCTGTTTGGTGTCTTATGAATGAGGCTCTATTTCTGCATCATGTCCTTTCAACATCTTTCTGGGCCAGTTTACGATCCGCATCCGGAACTTAACCAAAATCGAATCAGTTTGTTCTTAAATCTATTGCCTCGCCAACTCACCCACCAAGTTTTGTCATAACCTGTCCAAAACTTTTTAAAATATCATACTATATATAGTTTTTGGCCCTATCTCTCAATTATGAAGAATCACTTTAATAATTAAAAAGATTCTTGTGTCCGTATCCAGATCCTTACCAAAATCGAATCACTTCGTCTTTGTCACAAACACCCAATTTGTCCATGAAGTTTCGTCCGAATCCGTCCATAACTTTTGAGATCATCGTACTATGCATTGTCTTTGGCCCGATGTCTCAATGGTGAAGAATCACTTTAAAAATTAAAAAGATGCTAGTATCTGGATCTTCACCAAAATATAATCAATTCGTGCTTGTCGCACACCCAACCTGTCCACCAAGTTTCATCTGAATCTGTCCATAACTTTTTGAGATATCGTGCTTGTAGACAAACAAACACACAAGGGGGAAAACATAACCTCCACCCACCTTGGGTGGCGGAGGTAGAACATTAACACCTCTGTTAGCATACTCTTCACTTGCATTCAGGTTAAAATCCACACATGGCATACAACAGTTTCATTCACCTTTTCGATTGATGTCATAATAATTGAGTGTTTCCTACACTCAGGTTTCTTCACCTACTGCGCAACATAAAAACCCAACTTAGCATTGCAGCCCTAGGGGTGGAAAACCGTTTCCCTAACTCAACACATGGGTTCATCCCTCGGTGCCCTTTTAATTCCTCTTCACTACACTGTACTCCTTTCACACCTGATTAGCTCGGGCCCTCATGCCCAGCTTCACAATTTCCCTCATAGTAAGGGCATTTTATGAGATATTTCACAAATCTGTTAACTAAATTGTTACCAAAAGATTTCTTCACCAATATGTTTGTAAAGGTGTGTAATAACATGTGTTAAAATGTTGAAGTTCAACTCCCGTGGGAAACCCAGAAAAAAAAGCTGTTGAATTCGGGTACCGAAAAATTATTTTCGAGAATTTTTATTTTTTTTAATCGGCCCTTAAGTAACTTATGAGGGGTCAAATAAGGGTTTTTCATGATTCTGAGTTGATTGTTAACATTTATATTTTCACTTTTACATTTACACACAAAGTAGCTTTTATTTCACATACATATATAATACTCAAGAGTTATTTCTCATTCACAATGTCAGAAGTTTCAACAGTCATTGTCTATGTCTTCTTCAGACTCAACAACATCATGACTGCAGTTTCTGCATGTAATGCCATTACAGACTCCACAGGCCGAGATGCACGTGACCCCATTCTTCTTGCAGCTGCATCGCCGGTTGCTGCAATCTCCATGACAATTACAGCTCGTGAACTGCAATAGCTCCTCAGGAGCCGTGGGGTCCAGTGTTGGAACTGGCTCATACCCATGCACACCTATTGTCCATCCATAGTCACTGGGGTTCAGAGACATGCTCTGTAGAAGGATCCAGTCCTGGGTCTGCAGGTAGGCACGGAGTGAATGTTGTGCAGCTGCACCCTCTGTTGGAGGTAGAGTCTCTGGTTTGATCACTCCTGCCGCTGCCTTCCTTGAGAACATGTTGTACCGAATTTCACCCAATGTAGTATCTCGTCCATGGTAAATGTACTTGAAAATCGCAGTACCAGCTTGAATCACTGTATCCCAGCCGGTGGAACTTGTTGAGCATCCATTTTGACCCAAATCTATGATCAAGTTGTATGGCAAGCCCCATTTGGTGTGGCAATACTCCAGACCGAGGTCGACAGGCCTTAATAAAATTCTGCCCC
Organism: Myxine glutinosa; assembly: GCF_964187855.1. Taxonomy (NCBI): domain Eukaryota; kingdom Metazoa; phylum Chordata; class Myxini; order Myxiniformes; family Myxinidae; genus Myxine; species Myxine glutinosa. The sequence continues at coordinate 136,790,526 of NC_136264.1, read as the reverse complement.
CAAACGGCAACTCTTTCGTCTGTCTTGACAATCGGTCTCAAGAACATCTGAAGGCTTGCAGGAACAAGTGTCAGCTGATTATCGATGTCAGTCATACTGTGTGTGGTGGGGTATGACTTTGGACCTAAATCAATCAAGGCAATATCATTGGATATGAACTTGAGTGCCGTCTTTATGATCTGAGTCTTCTCATCTCCATGGTCAAGATTAGCATGATGCTCTCGCAGAATATTGTCGGTGCCATCTTTGAGACAGAGTACATCTGCCCTTCTTTCCTGTGTTGTGAAATACAAGGTGTCTTCGTATTTCTCTAGAAGTTTTATCTTTAGCCAATGCTTTGAATAAGAAAGGCTCTTCTCTGGTGACTGATCAAACTCCTGCAGCTTTTCATGGACTTGGTCCATGTTCATTACCCCATGCTCTAATTCTGAGTCTAACCATTCACAGAATTCAATAATAACTGCCTCTCGCTCCTCATCAATACTCCTCTGTCCTCTCTTCCTTTTTAGTGTAACGAATGTGGAAACGTTACAATGTGAACGTTACAAAAGTACGGTAACACCCTGTTAATGTAAATAATGGTCGCAGTCGGCCTCCTAGTTAATTCCATGAAACTTACACGCAGGTCACGATATATCTTTTAAATAGTGTATTTCCTTATTCCATGTAGGCTAAATATGTGTTTTCCCACTAGATTGACTTTGCATTGTATCAAACAAAATAAGCGTAGGCCCTTCCAATTTCCCCAAAACCTCCCTTCCAATTGCCTTCCGCAATTTGGGCGGTTTTCTTCAAACCACCATTGGCCACGAGGTAGGTTTGGGGAAGAAAGGCGTGTCTCCACCTCGTCATAAGAGGGAAGGAGTGAACCAGCCCTAACAGCCAATCAACACCGCGGTGAGCGACCCGGTAGGCGTGCCCTCGGAGCCGGCGGCTTGATTTCGCCCGAGGTGATAAAAGCGACTGTAAGGGACTGCTTTACGAGATGACTTGGAAGAGGCCTTGGGAGATGACCCTGGGAGATGAGCAAAGAGGCTGCACCAACAGGAGCGGTGAGATGCGAAACGCTCCAAGCCAAAGAGGAGAGGTACTCGGCAAGGAAACCAGCTTTGGAGAGACGCGCTGAAAGGAGGGAGACGGCTCCACCCCAAGAAGAGGAGCAGGTGTGCCGAACCAGCGCGTGACGTCTACCGCAGCGGATACACGACGGAGGGTTTCCCGCCAAAACCGCGAGGAATTGTGAGCTGCGGCCTCCCGACTTTGCCTCCCTCTCAAGCAATCCATCTCAAGCCCTACCTGCCTGCATTATCCCCTGTGTAAGTGTGAACGTCCTGTCCTACTCGTTGTCTTGGGGCTAAGTAAAAATGAATAGTGTAAGTTAACGATTCGCTGTGTTACTGCTTCTTCCATCCATTGCTTGTGTGTGTATAATAAAATCTGTTCTTCCTCCGTATTCTTCTTCTTCTTCTTTTTCCTTCTCTTTCGGTCGCTTTAGAGATTTCCCGATTGAATATCTGTGGGGCGATCTGGTCAACGTCGGGTGGAATCGGGTTTTAATCGGGGAGTAACTGTTCGGGCGCGGTTAAATACACCACCGCTCGGTCAATATAACATCTAAAAGCCGCGTCTGTAACAATTGGTGTCGAGGAGTTGGATTCGGACCTGGGACTAAAATTGTTAGGCCCAAATTTTGGAACACCAATTGTACCATTAGGGTAACAATTGGTGTTGGGAAGTAGAATTCGATCCGGAGTGCGTTTCACGCGCTCGAAATTATAACGGCGAAATTTGATTTTGTTTTACGAAAATATAAAACCCGAATTTTGAGATCGCGCCATGGACAATCAAGGCGATCGAATGCCGGTGGGTGAGCTAGAGGAGGGGTTAGGAGTAACCCAGGATCAAATGGAGGGGAGCAATGAGGAGGCGGTTGAGGGGGTATCAGGTGCACAAAATGGCGCTCTCGCGCACGTGGTTACAGCGGCACCAAATTTAGCCACGCCCATGGTCGCGGCAGCCGAGCCAGAGATGCCAGAGTACATGCGAGTCTTTATGATCCAAATGATGGCAAAAATGGATGCCCAAAATGATAAGTCCACCCGAGAGCGAAGAGAAATGGGAAACCAAATGGGGGTAATGGGAAACCAAATGGGGGTAATGAGGGACGAAGCGAGGGGTACCGGTGAGAAGTTAGACAAAAATTTTGAGGGGTTAGACAAGAAAATTGGGAAGTTAGACAATAATTTTGAGGAGTTAGACAAGAAAATTGAGAAGTTAGACAAAAATTTTGAGGGGTTAGACAAGAAAATTGGGAAGTTAGACAATAATTTTGAGGAGTTAGACAAGAAAATTGGGAAGTTAGACAATAATTTTGAGGGGTTAGACAAGAAAATTGGGAAGTTAGACAATAATTTTGAGGGGTTAGACAACGGGATAAAAGAGGTGAAAAATGGGTTAATGGGGTTAGAAAATAGGATGGAGGACAAATTGCGGGAAATAGGGGAACAATCTGCCAGGGAAATCAAACAAATGGGAGAGCAGATAGAGGAGGTGAAAATCGGGGTAGAAACCAAACTGGATGCTCAGAGGGATGAATTGGGACAGATGAGGGTGGCATCTACAAAAGAGATGGAGGAAATACGACGAGGGGTAAGTGAGGAGGTTTCGGGGCTACGCGAGGAGGTAAAGCGAGGGGAGAAGCGTATGGAGAAAGAGGTGAGAAATAATACGGCTAAGTTACAAGGGGGAATAGAAGATCTGACGGAGGAGGTGGAACAGCTGACAGAGGGACAAACGAAGTTAGTGGAGCAGGTTCAAAGGAACACTGCAGTACTCGGAGGGTTAAAGGCGACACAAAAAGAAATTAAAAATGACTTGATAGCGACACAGAGGCAATGTCAGATGGTACGTGAGGAACTGACAATGAGGGTGGACGAGGTGACAGAGATAATGGAGACAAAGGACCGGCAGGTGAGGATGCACATAGAGACGGTCACGGTAGCCCTAGAGGACGAACTTGAGGAGACGCACCGAGAAATAAAAGAGGTTAAACAAAAACTAGAGGAAGTGGAAGAAGAGGTGAGTGAAATTAAGAAGGGACGGACAGAAACTAAGAGAGAAATCCAGGAGGAGGTGATGGAATATGTACAAGGTCTGTGTTCAAATCATGATGAGGTGCTCACTAACCAAATAAAAAGTTTGCAGGTGGCAGAGGAGGTGCGACGACGAAGTACGGAGGTGAGTGGCAATGTATATGATGTGAGGAAAGCTTCAGTCGGCTTGGGGGTTGCTTTGGATCCGGGTGTTCGTGAAAGGCCGTTGGTGAAGTGTGTGACAGGTCAGGTGTGCGAAAAAAGAGGTGTGCGAGAATGTCCGACCATGGGGTGTGTGAGGAAAAAGTGCACGCCAAGGAGTGAGTGTGCTGTCAAGAGTGAGTTGGTCGAAGCGCGTGTGCGAGGGGGTACATGGAAGCGCGGTGTGGTAAGTGTTACGGAGGAAATAACGAGAGAGTGTACACCTGTGGTGAGTGTTACAGAGGATGTAACGAGAAAGTGTACGTCTGTGGTGAGTGTTACAGAGGGTGTAACGGGAGAGTGTGCGCGAGAAAGGTGTGTAACGGACAGGTGCATGAGGAAAGAGTGCGTTGTCAAGAGTAGTGGTGAGAGTAGTGAGAGTGACAAGGAGCGTGAGTTGGTTGTGACAGGTGAGCGAGGATGTACACCTGGAATGGAAGGATGCACACCTGGAATGGTAGAGCGTGTGTGGGAAGGCACGTGGTTGGGTGTGCGAATGAGAGCACACCTGTGATTGTCACAGAGGAAGTGACCGAGGAGGGGGTGCGAAGAGGTGTGTTGGTGAGGTGTGCGACCAACGAATGTGTGCCAAAGTGTTCGGTGGTCAGGTGTGTGACCAAGTCGGCGAGCGGAATGAGTGTACCGAGGTGTGTAAGGAAAGGTACGAGGAGAATGGGAACAGCTGCATGTATGAGCAAGAAAGGGGTAGCATATGCTTGTAAGAATCCAGGTGAAGCGTCGACGGTAACCAGGCTAGAGGTAAGAACGACTTATAGCCGAATCAGGCCCTCGGTGCGCGTCGGGCAGCTTCGTGTGCCGCGAGGACCAGCGGGGATCCGAACCACGGCGGTTTCGAAAGAACCGCCGTACGCGATCCACGCTGTGCCTCGCTTGGAACGGCCGCGTCCGGGCTCCACTAGGCGGAGCGGGCAGCTGGATAGGAAGGGTCGTCATGGCGACCACGTTTTGTTGAGACGTGCCGGCAGGTCGAGATCGGGACATTGGATGGCTCCACGCCGAGGTGGTGCGTGGGATCTCGGCCCGGGTAAGCCCCCGCCCCTGCCCCGAATGCGGGACGCATCCAGCCGCCGGCACAAAAGAATCCGCGTTCATTGCTCGGCTGTACGAAGCCGGGCTGTAGATGTGAATTGGCGCACCGAGAGGATGTAATAAGTAGACGGGTGATGGTGATAGTGATAGTGATTTAAAACGAAATTTAGAAAAGTGAATAGAATTGGCAGTAAATGAAAAATTTTTGAATTGGTTGGAATCTGGACGAACAAAATTGATAGTGAGAGACCCCCGATGTGGTGGGATGGCAAATCCACCATCCCTCACAGGTGGGGCAAATGCGCAATAGCTATGGGGTGTATGGCAGTGAAAACTAGCCCGGGTGGGTTAGGATATTGATAGGGCCCTAGCGAAGATGACATTAGGTAACGTTAAGTTTAGTTAGTGACTGATACCTGTAGTGGGGACGCAGTAGACACTCCCACTTCCGGGTTCGGTTGCGAGAGGACGCTGGCGTTGCATATTCGCCGCTTCTCCGACTGGATGGATGTACAGGGTCTGCTTCTACTTTTCTGACCTGACATCTCACACCTGTCCTGCCTTTTCACACCCGCACGTGCCGCGTGTTCTCCGGCTGGATAACGGAATCTGCTTTTGATGGTACGGAATACGGAATCGAAAGGCCCGCTCCCGTTGTTTGTGGCCGTGGCCTTGTTTGCCGGTGGCCTTGTGGTCTTGGTGGCCTTGTGGCCTTGTTTGCCGCTGTGGTCTTGATTAGCGGCTGCAGTCGTTTGCCGCTGCGTTTGCCGCTTTGCCTCCTCGACCTTGGCCTCGTACTCGTCCCTTCGCTCCTGCCTGGCATGGCTCTGAAGTACTCCGCCGCAAGGCTTCTTCTGCTCAATACCCGCTCCACCCCATCATGCATCTCTGCCATCAAATCAAATGGACTCCTCCGACGACCCAGGTACATTCACCGTGGCTCCGGTCGCAAGTTTGTTTATTTGCAATCAGGTCACTCCATCCCCGTCCTCTGGTCGGCTCAGCGCACTCTCACTCTTCGTCCCAGCGCACCTGGTCACAGCAACCCACACGATCGCACCTCTTGCCTACGAACCCTGGCTAAATCACCTGAATTCATCCCTGCTGTTCAAAACAACATCAAGCTCACCCTGTTCAACACCCGGTCCCTCAACAATAAATGCCTCATCCTGAACGAATACATCCTGGATAACAAACTGGACTTTCTCTGTCTCACCGAAACCTGGCAACAACCTCTGGACTACTACACACTCAACCTCACCACACCCAATGGATATTCCTACGTCAATAAACCACGCTCGGAGGGCCGAGGTGGTGGAATTGCCGTTATCCACCGTCAAGACATCAAGACCAACCTCATCTCCATCTCATCTGCTCCATCATTTGAACACCTGGCTTTAAAACTCTCTGGTCACACGCAGTCAGTCATGGCTGTCGTCTACCGCCCTCCCAAACCACACCCATCATTCCTGTCTGACTTCTCCTACTTTCTGACCCAGCTATGTTCCCTCTCCCCCTCAATCCTCCTCCTTGGTGATTTCAATATCCACATGGACTCCACTGACTCCACAATAACCACTGACTTCACTGATTTACTCACCTGCTTTAACCTCACTCAACATGTCGACTTTCCTACCCATATCCGTGGTCACATTTTGGACCTTGTCTGCTCCACTGGATTAAATTTGCACCATCTCTATGGCTCCGACCTCACCCTCTCTGACCACTTAGCCATCACTCTGACCATCAACATCCCCGCCCCAACACCAAGGCATTATCGCACAATCAACTTCCGTAAGCTAAACGCTCTTTCACCTACCTCATTCTCATCCACCCTCTCTGAAAAAATGTCCACTTCTCCCTTCATTGACCTCCACACCCCTTCCGACCTCACTGACTACTACAACCACACTCTCTCCTCCTGCCTTGACCAGCTTGCGCCTGTAAAAACCAAAACAGTTTCTTTCACCCATTCTGCTCCCTGGTTTACCCCTGAACTCCACCTGATGAAAACTCGTGCTCGCCAACTTGAAAGACTCCGCAATAAAACGGGTCTCACAGTTCACTCCCAAGCCTACAAGGACCACATACAACACTACAAAGATGCCCTCTCCCGCGCCCGCTCTGCCTACTACTCTCAAATTATCCACTCTGGCTCCGGAAACCCAAAAGCACTCTTCTCGACAATAAACAAACTCCTCCGCCCCCTGAACACCACCACCCAGTCATTCACAGTAGACAACTGCATCTCCTTCCTCTCTTTCTTCCAACGCAAAATTGACAACATCTACAACAGCTTGACCACCGCCGCACCCGCTCCCCCTCCAACCACCTGCCCCCCCTTGTCCTGCCATCCCCTGTCTCGGTTCTCCCCAATCTCTCCTACTGACCTCTCTGAACTCCTCATAGGAATGAAAACTGCCACCTGCACTCTTGACCCCATCCCCTCCAGCTTTGTCAAAGCCTCCCTCCCTGCTCTCTCTCCACTTATCATTGCAACAATAAACTCCTCCCTGTCTACAGGCATCGTCCCACCTTCCCTCAAAATTGCTGCTGTTACCCCCATTCTAAAAAAACCTGGTCTAAACCCTGACACCCTAAACAACTTCAGACCCATCTCCAACCTACCCTTTCTGTCAAAAGTTTTGGAACGCGCTGTAGCCACTCAACTCAAACATCATCTCTCTGCCAATAACTTGTATGAAACATTCCAATCCGGATTCCGCTCCAACCACAGTACTGAAACTGCTCTCCTCAAAATCACCAACGACCTTCTCCTCTCCTCTGACGCTGGCAACCTCAACATTCTCGTCCTCCTCGACCTCAGCGCTGCCTTTGACACCATCGATCACACTATCCTCCTCACCCGACTTGAATCCACCTTTAACGTCACCGGCACTGCCCTCTCTTGGATTAAATCATACCTCTCTGACAGATGCCAGTTCATCTCCATCAATAACTGCAAATCCCCCACTGCTCCCCTCCCCCATGGTGTCCCCCAAGGTTCAGTTCTTGGCCCCCTCCTCTTCATCCTTTACCTGTCCCCGCTCGGTCACTTAATCCGCCGTCATGGTCTCCAATTCCACTGCTTCGCCGATGACATCCAGCTTTTCATCTCCACCAAGTCCGTCTCCACCGACACCCACTCTATCCTGACAAACTGCATCACTGAAATAAAATCCTGGCTTCAAATCAACTTCCTCAAGCTTAACTGTGATAAATCTGAAATAATCATCATTGGCCCAAAAACGCTCACAAAATCCACCCATAACTTTGCCCTCAACATCGACGGTATCCCAGTATCCACCTCCCCTCACATCCGGAATCTTGGCGTCATCTTTGACCAAACCCTTTCCTTCGACAAATACACTAAACAGATCACAAAGTCAGCCTTCTTTCACCTGAAAAACATTGCCCGTCTCCGCTCATCCCTCTCCTCCACGGCTGCAGAAACCCTCATCCACGCCTTCATCACCTCCCGTCTGGACTACTGCAATAGCCTCCTCTATGGTTCACCCTCAAAAATCACCAATAAACTCCAATACATTCAGAACTCCGCTGCCCGTCTACTCACTCATTCCCGGACCCGTGACCACATCACCCCCGTCCTTTACAAGCTTCACTGGCTCCCCATCCCCCAGAGAATCCAGTACAAAATCCTCCTCCTGACATACAAAGCCCTCCATAACCTGGCCCCATCCTACCTGGCTGACCTCCTCTCCAGACACACTCCCACCCTCAACCTCCGCTCTGCTGGTACCAACCTCCAACCCCCCCCCCCCCCCCCATGCGGACCAAATTCAGATCCTGGGGGGACAGGGCCTTCTCCATCGCTGCTCCCACCCTCTGGAACTCACTACCTCACACCATCAGAGACTCCTCCTCACTCACCACATTCAAAACATCACTAAAGACCCACCTGTTCAACGCTGCATTCAACATTCAACCCACAGCATTTAACCCCTGACTATCTCTTCTCCTTCTCCCTCCTTTTGCTTTAAATATTTCCCTATTGATTCTTGTCTTGTCTTTTTGATTCTTGTCTTATATATATGCCGTATATCGCTGCTGTTTGTTTTCTTGATTCTTGTCTTTTTGCAATTGTTGTTTTCATGTATTGTTATGCATTATGTTTTCCACTCTGTCAAAGCGCCTTTGGGCTTCTGGAAAAGCGCTATACAAAATAAATGAATTATTATTATTATTATTATAGTGTGGATTATAATGACGTGGGAGCGCAATAGTTTAAAGGGACGACTGGGAAGCGCAAGTTTCAGAGGGGAGTAGTTAGCTGAGATGATGCCGTGTGTGTGAGGATTGAACAGGTGAGAATGGAACAGGTGTGATTGCACAGGTGTGCAACTGAACAGGTGTGTGGAGCAGTGTATGAGGGAGTAGTGGTGATTGCGTGTTGTGTTGACCAAATGGTCCAGGAAGAAAGGAGGGTGCAGGTGGCACCAGGTGTGAGGGCACAGGTGTGCAACAACAGGTGTATGTGGCTGTGTGGAATAAATGGTAGTGTGGAATATCTGGAGTATTGGAATGGATGGTCGTGGAGTGAGAATGGTGGAAATTGTGGAGTGGAGTGGATGGTGCGAAGGTGTGAATGGGGGAAGAGTGGACCCCCATCACGGATACCCGGGGCGGGTAGTGTAAGTGTTAGGTAGAGGGTACAGGTAAATTGTGGTTGGATATTGGCATCTGTGGTGCGGGTGGCAGAATGGTATGTGGATGGGTGCATTAGTGTTGTGGAAATGGCTGGGCGTGTAGCCTGTTAGTGTGTGTAGTTGGTTTGGGCACTCCACCACTGTGAGGATGTCGGCCAGGTGAGGCCGCAGGTGGGCTCTGGGAGCCGGTAGTAGTTGTTGTGGATGGGGCCCGAGGATCCGGAGGACGGACCCGGGTAGCCCAGTGCCAGAGGGCACCATGGGGTGACAGAGCCAGTAGAGGGGCTGTCCTCAGTTAGTTAGGTTAGGGTGAGGAGCTAGGTAAGCTCGGGTGGCAACTACAGTGGTGGAGGTGTGCAGGTGGGTAGACCTGTTGGGAGAGCTAGACGTCGCAGCCCAGAAATTGTGCGGGAGCACCGGGAGATGAATCGGGGGAGTGAGACCCCAAATTGAGAGGCACCACAGTTTGGTCAATGGGAATTGGTTTTTAGAACCCATAGTGTAAGTTGGCCAATGGATTGGCAGGGAGAGACCCCGGGTAGTGTAAAGTGTGTTAAAGTCATTTAGAGGATAGTTAGGATGAAGGATCTCCTCGCACCATCTGCATCCACTCACCTGAGGTGACAGGTATTCCACACCATGCCATGTTTTGATTATTTTTTATGATGCAAATGTTTGGATTGTGAGACGCATCATGACGTGGGTGTGACATTGTGCGTAATTCCATCTCTCCCTCCTTATGAGGATTGATGATGAATTGGTGATGGCAAATTTTGAAGTAGAGGGATTGTGGTGACGAATTTGGTATAGGGGAAATATGGGGAAGACGTGACAGTAGTGACGAATTGGTAATGTGTAGATTTTGTACATATGGGGTAAGGGCAAGGGGAAGGGTAGGGTAGGTGACAGGGGGGTGACGTACGGTAGGGACGAGCTTTCTCACTTCGCCCTCCGTACGCATTTCGCCTTGCATTGCCTTATTGACGTGTACCCTTGTGACCTTACCCCTCGCTCAATTGTCTTTCTTTTGTCTCCCACATGACCTGTGCGCCATTGGGTGCCGAGGGGAGCGTGCGTGAGGTGGCCATTGTGCGCCCGAGATTCCCAGAACCAGCATGCATTGCGTTGATGTACCACTGTATGGACCGCTGTTCTGCGGCCAAGTACCACTTGATGGACCCCAGGTTCTGGGGCAGGGCACCTCTGTTGGAGACCGGCCATAGTGGCCAGGGAATCTTGCTTGCGGACCTCGGTAAGGTGGCACCTATGCCAAACAGGTGGACCACCCTTAGTTGGCCCCTGAGGCCCTAAATAAAAATGGACACAAGTTGTGCTTTTTATTATGTCCAAATAGGCCGCATGAAGCCAGAAGACGTCGGGAAGAACATCGGCCCAGCAGAGAAAGAGAAGACCACCACCAGTTGTTTTGTTGTGTTTATTATGAACCATGGTGACTGCGCACCGAGTGGTGTTTTTGGTGCTTTGTGGTGCTTTTGGTGCTTTGTGGTGCTTTTGGGTGCTTTGGTGGTATTGGTACTGGTGCATCGATGCAATGCGTGCTGTCTCCTCCCTCCCAACAGGAATTTCTTTCTCTTGTTCCCTAAAAAGAAAGAGAAAAAAAAAACACAGGTCCTGGGTTGCGTTGTAAATAAGAAATCACGTCATTGTAAATAATGCTCCCCACCGTAAATGTATAGTTTGAGAATAATTCCGTAATTCGGTTAGCTGTGGGCTTGAGTCTGTTAGACAGGATGCAATGCAATAGGGGGACATACTTATTTGTGTTTTAAGATTGTCACACTCAGGGTCAGGTTAATTGTAGAGGGAATTACACCTACGTGTCACACTAAGTTAAAGTTTAATAGGCCCGAGGACGGGCCTGAAGAAAGGAGGGTGCAGTGTAACGAATGTGGAAACGTTACAATGTGAACGTTACAAAAGTACGGTAACACCCTGTTAATGTAAATAATGGTCGCAGTCGGCCTCCTAGTTAATTCCATGAAACTTACACGCAGGTCACGATATATCTTTTAAATAGTGTATTTCCTTATTCCATGTAGGCTAAATATGTGTTTTCCCACTAGATTGACTTTGCATTGTATCAAACAAAATAAGCGTAGGCCCTTCCAATTTCCCCAAAACCTCCCTTCCAATTGCCTTCCGCAATTTGGGCGGTTTTCTTCAAACCACCATTGGCCACGAGGTAGGTTTGGGGAAGAAAGGCGTGTCTCCACCTCGTCATAAGAGGGAAGGAGTGAACCAGCCCTAACAGCCAATCAACACCGCGGTGAGCGACCCGGTAGGCGTGCCCTCGGAGCCGGCGGCTTGATTTCGCCCGAGGTGATAAAAGCGACTGTAAGGGACTGCTTTACGAGATGACTTGGAAGAGGCCTTGGGAGATGACCCTGGGAGATGAGCAAAGAGGCTGCACCAACAGGAGCGGTGAGATGCGAAACGCTCCAAGCCAAAGAGGAGAGGTACTCGGCAAGGAAACCAGCTTTGGAGAGACGCGCTGAAAGGGGGGAGACGGCTCCACCCCAAGAAGAGGAGCAGGTGTGCCGAACCAGCGCGTGACGTCTACCGCAGCGGATACACGACGGAGGGTTTCCCGCCAAAACCGCGAGGAATTGTGAGCTGCGGCCTCCCGACTTTGCCTCCCTCTCAAGCAATCCATCTCAAGCCCTACCTGCCTGCATTATCCCCTGTGTAAGTGTGAACGTCCTGTCCTACTCGTTGTCTTGGGGCTAAGTAAAAATGAATAGTGTAAGTTAACGATTCGCTGTGTTACTGCTTCTTCCATCCATTGCTTGTGTGTGTATAATAAAATCTGTTCTTCCTCCGTATTCTTCTTCTTCTTCTTTTTCCTTCTCTTTCGGTCGCTTTAGAGATTTCCCGATTGAATATCTGTGGGGCGATCTGGTCAACGTCGGGTGGAATCGGGTTTTAATCGGGGAGTAACTGTTCGGACGCGGTTAAATACACCACCGCTCGGTCAATATAACATCTAAAAGCCGCGTCTGTAACAATATTGTCGGTGCCATCTTTGAGACAGAGTACATCTGCCCTTCTTTCCTGTGTTGTGAAATACAAGGTGTCTTCGTATTTCTCTAGAAGTTTTATCTTTAGCCAATGCTTTGAATAAGAAAGGCTCTTCTCTGGTGACTGATCAAACTCCTGCAGCTTTTCATGGACTTGGTCCATGTTCATTACCCCATGCTCTAATTCTGAGTCTAACCATTCACAGAATTCAATAATAACTGCCTCTCGCTCCTCATCAATACTCCTCTGTCCTCTCTTCCTTTTTCCTTCCTCATCAGTCTTGGACAAACTGTCACCTCTCGCAAACATAAGTTTGCATCGCAAATGGTACAGTGTTTCTTCTGCTACCAAGTCGTTGATCCCTTCCAGGCGTCCAGTGACTTCAGTGCCCCAGTCATCCCCGCGACTCCGTGCTGTCTTCAGCAAGCTTGCCTTCAGTGTATCTGCAGTCAAATTATCTGGCACTCTGTATTTCTTTCTAGCTTGTGCTGGATTATTTTTGTAGAGCTGGGCTGGTTGGTTGCAAAGAATGCATACATCCTTATACAGGAGGTCAACTGACTGTGATCTTCTAGAACTGCAGCCAGTTGATGAACTGAACTCACAAGTAGTGCGTCTTCTCTTCAACTTTGATGACTCTTTCTCTGCCTTTGATGCTTGAGCTGACTTCTTGGTGGTTGCAACAAAGTTGTTGTACAGATCATTTTTACACTTCTGGTGGTACCTCAGTTTTCCTTCCTTTTGAGCCTCCTTCATACGTTCCACAACAGTAACATTTTCGACAGTTTCTCCTTGTTTCAACAAGTCAAGTGAATCCACTTGGATTCCGCCCAGGTTGGCACATGGAAATTATGATGTAGCATAATTATCATCTCGGGTCAAGATTTGAAATTATGCCATGGTTTTTGTAAAATTGCTACTAGTATTCACATTATGTACTATCACCAAAACATACATCATCATAGAAACATACATAGAATTTGGGTCCTCTGGGTCATTTGGGTCCTCTGGGTCATTTGGGTCCTCTGGGTCATTTGGGTCCTCTGGGTCATTTGGGTCCTCTGGGTCATTTGGGTCCTCTGGGTCATTTGGGTCATTTGGGTCCTCTGGGTCATTTGGGTCCTCTGGGTCATTTGGGTCCTCTGGGTCATTTGGGTCCTCTGGGTCATTTGGGTCCTCTGGGTCATTTGGGTCCTCTGGGTCATTTGGGTCCTCTGGGTCCTCTGGGTCCTCTGGGTCATTTGGGTCCTCTGGGTCATTTGGGTCCTCTGGGTCATTTGGGTCCTCTGGGTCCTCTGGGTCCTCTGGGTCATTTGGGTCCTCTGGGTCCTCTGGGTCATTTGGGTCCTCTGGGTCCTCTGGGTCCTCTGGGTCATTTGGGTCCTCTGGGTCATTTGGGTCCTCTGGGTCATTTGGGTCCTTTGGGTCCTCTGGGTCATTTGGGTCATTTGGGTCCTCTGGGTCATTTGGGTCCTCTGGGTCATTTGGGTCCTCTGGGTCATTTGGGTCATTTGGGTCCTCTGGGTCATTTGGGTCCTCTGGGTCATTTGGGTCCTCTGGGTCATTTGGGTCCTCTGGGTCATTTGGGTCCTCTGGGTCATTTGGGTCCTCTGGGTCATTTGGGTCCTCTGGGTCATTTGTGTCCTCTGGGTCATTTGGGTCCTCTGGGTCCTCTGGGTCCTCTGGGTCATTTGGGTCCTATGGGTCATTTGGGTCCTCTGGGTCATTTGGGTCCTCTGGGTCATTTGGGTCCTCTGGGTCCTCTGGGTCATTTGGGTCCTCTGGGTCCTCTGGGTCATTTGGGTCCTCTGGGTCATTTGGGTCCTCTGGGTCATTTGGGTCCTCTGGGTCATTTGGGTCCTCTGGGTCATTTGGGTCCTCTGGGTCATTTGGGTCCTCTGGGTCATTTGGGTCCTCTGGGTCATTTTGGTCCTCTGGGTCATTTGGGTCCTCTGGGTCATTTGGGTCCTCTGGGTCATTTGGGTCCTCTGGGTCATTTGGGTCCTCTGGGTCATTTGGGTCCTATATTCCTATCCTATAACATATATATCTCCTATAACCTATCCTATAAATATAGATTTGATGACGTCATGTTTACACATCTGAGCGACAGAAATGAGCGACAGAAACTAGCTTCACTTTTGAGCGCCCGAAATTCCCAGGCAAACGCTATAACGCACCAGGTTTACAACCTGTGCGTTAATAAAGTTGAGTATCCCTTTGGAGTTGCCTGTATGAGCCTTTCAGCTGGTGTATCCGAGCGTGCACAGATGAAGCAATTGAGCACAGGTGGAGTAACGTCTTCATCCATATTGCTGGACTTCATGTCCTGCAAAGTAGAAAATGAGATATATTTAGAAATTATTTTTCCACAAAGGAGTGTCTGTGGTGAAATATAAATGTTAACAATCAACTCAGAATCATGAAAAACCCTTATTTGACCCCTCATAAGTTACTTAAGGGCCGATTAAAAAAATAAAAATTCTCGAAAATAATTTTTCGGCACCCGAATTCAACAGCTTTTTTTCTGGGTTTCCCACGGTAGTTGACCTTCAACATTTTAACACATGTTATTACACACCTTTACAAACATATTGGTGAAGAAATTTTTTGGTAACAATTTAGTTAACAGATTTTCATATGTTTCCCTTACTACATACCTGCCTACCATGTCAGCTCTGTCACTACTGCGTCTCGACTTCTTAATCCAAAGGGGCGTTTCGGTGCCTGATATGGACTGAGGCGATCACAATGAACATTACACGGAAGGGCGTGAGAGCCTCTCTGAATTTTAAATATGATGTCATTTCACATTTGGACAATACTACCTCAGGCCCTTGCCCAGATGATGTTAATTTGGGACATTTCTCTTTGTCTCCTTCCGGAGTATAACCAGACGCTGTTGCCTGGACTAAAGTCCCTCATACGGATCCTGGCGTCGTATCGAGGCTCAATATGCTGGCAGGCAAACTCATGGAGTCATTGCATCTTTCACAATGTCATGTATACTCTTCATCATACTCTTCATTATGACCCCCTGGTTGTTGGCCGCACAATGAGCTCGCAGCTCTCTTCCATCCTTTACCAGTGTGGGGCTACAACAGGTGGTCTCGTGACGGGAGGTTCTAATAATTGTTATTGTTTTAATGTGAAGATAAAGGTTTTTTGTTCATGACTTTAAAGGAGTGACTCTTCAGTGGCGGATCCAGGAATTTCAAAACGGGGGGGGGGGGGGGGGGGGGGAGGCATGAAACTATAGGCCTGGGGGAGGGGGGGTCTGGGTGTCCTCCCCCAGGAAATTTTTTAAAAATTGATCGTCAGAAACGGCATTTCGTGCGTTCTTGGCAATTTCTGCAGTTCCTTGTGTTCTTCCCTGGTCCAACAGTTCAGCAGATTCGCACCGCCTGCACCCTCATCCTGGATCTAAGGGGGGGGGGGGTGCGCACCCCCTGCACCCCCCCCCCCTGGATCCGCCCCTGCTCTTTATTCCATCTTGAAGACTTTTTGTCTACGATTATTCCTTTGCTATTGAAATGTGACGCGAATGCGATTCCTCTACATGTTCCAGGCCACGATTTTTGATTTTATCCTCCATCCTTCTGAATATCCTTTGATTACCGGCTGACCGACCTCGTCCTATTGGTCTTTTACAGAAAGTGCAAAAGGTTGTTGGAGTGGAAATGAACGAGCAAGCAGTGCAGGATGCTCGGGAAAACGCTAGAATGAATGGTAGGACTACACATTGTGATGTGGTGGATTGTTTTAATGAAATCTGATAATTGAATTAAGATGTTAAAAGCACTGCCTTGTTTTGTCTCCCTGATTTCGTTAAGTGCTTTATTTGCATCTGTTTATCAAGACTTAAAATACGTTGTTGTTGCTTGTTTAGTGCCCAGGGGTGTTGTTGTCAGATCACATTTGCTGTTTATTTTCATATATTTCCATTGAATGAACATACTCTGTCATGCAAGCTTCGATGAGATGGTGTAATCGTTGAAACATTTGCATATCTGGAAAGGTTCTAATAACATGGAGCAATCGATCCCGTATCTGATGTACGGACATGAGCATGGCTCTAGTCCGAGAGTCGGGGTTTGTTCCAAAGATACCATTGACAGCCTGCTTAACTTTTGCTGCTGAAGGATATTCTACTTTAATTCAATCCCTTAGTTATGAAATACTGCAACAGGATAGCAGTTTACCTTTGATTGCCGATGGGTGAGTGTAATACAACTTCGTTGTTTCCTCTGACGTTATCTACATGAGGTGAAGGAGCGTCTTGATTCCAGGCTGATACATTCACCTGACAACAGTAGAGTATTTCCAGGTTATCAATAGTAATTCACTTGAGTCATCCTGTGATACAACCTGTGCATCACTATTATGGCAAGATGTTGCTGCAGTACTATATTTTACTCCACGTGTGCCGTTTCTAATGTGTATATATGAAACTACAAATGATGTGCTAATTTGATTCAGAAAGGAAATGCTTTTGTTGTAATACAGTTGTTCCTGCAAAAGCGTTCGAGCAATTTGACACTGAGTGTGAGATGTTTGGCTCTCAAGGTGGCGCTATAGACAAACTAAAGCAAACTCGTATCACTCGTGTACATCTTTCATTGTACAGGAGATAAAGGTAAGTTACAATGTGATACACATGTTTAGGATAATGAAGGGTATCAACAAAATAAGTGCAGAAGTTTTTCAGGAGGATGGACAGTGATAGGAACAGGGCCACAACCTGAATGTAAATAAGAGGAGAGTTGGTAGTAGGGCAAGGATCTTTCATTCGGAGAGTAGTTAGTTTCACCCCAAAGGGGATGCGAGATTATTGCAACGCCCCTGTCTGTCTGTCTGTCTGTGTGTGTCACATCTGTATATTTTCCCTTTCAAAAAGGTTTTCTCTGCAACCACTTATCCAAATGATGCGAAACTTTAAACAAAGGAGAGGCTCTATGGAGAATATTTTAATGAATGATAACTCTGATGCCGTAGGTCACATGGTAATCAAAATAAAGACCAATTATTGCACTGTAGTTACAAGAAGGAAAGGAAGCCGGACATTAACAATACATACATATACAATATTATACACACACACACACACACACACACACACACACACACACACACACATACATCAACACATGCACATACTATAAACACACACACATACATACATAAACACGCACACATGCACACACACACATACACACACATACATAAACACACACCCATGCACACACACACATAAACACATGCACACACACATATATATATATATATATATATACACACACACACACACACACACACACACACACACACACACACACACACACACATACACACACACACGTACAATATATATATATATATATCAGAGAGTACGCCAGTACTCTCTATGTAGGGATGGCACGGAATAAAATGTCGGTCCCATCTGCTACATACAAAACTAAAGTCTTCTTTAAAAACTCGCTTAGGCTACATATGAGAGCCTACCTGGTCTGTTCAGCTGATTGTCGAGGCAGGGATCACTTTTCATTTCTCCAGACCAAGGCAAAAGCAAAATAAAGCGAAAAAAAAACCGGATCAGTCAAACCCGGGAATTAATCCTCTTGTTCATAATAATAACAAGCGTTACGCCTAGGTCCCCCGTCGGTGAAGTGATGCGAGTTGACAAAGTGGAAGACGCAGAAAACATGCTATGATATGATATTTCGCTCACAAGGTTCAGACATACATGGAGGCGGCCATCTTGGATTTTGACGTGGCGACCCAATTTTCAATACCGTTCTTCCTTGTGTCGACATACACCCAAACACCAGATTAGAAGTTGGTACTTCGCTTATTTTTCAAGATATTTCGCTCACAAGGTTCAGACATATATATGGTGGCGGCCATCTTGGATTTTGACGTGGCGACCCAATTTACAATAGCGTTCTTCCTTATGCCGAGATACACCCACACACCAAATTAGAAGTTGGTACTTCGCTTATTTTTCAAGATATTCATCTCACAAGGTTCAGACATATATATATGGCGGCGGCCATCTTGGATTTTGACGTGGCGACCCAATTTTCAATAGCGGTCGTTCTGATGCCGAGATACACCCACACACCAAATTAGAAGTTGGTACTTCGCTTATTTTTCAAGATATTCATCTCACAAGGTTCAGACATACATGGCGGCGGCCATCTTGGATTTTGACGTGGCGACCCAATTTTAAACAGCGTTCTTGCTTGTGCCTAGATACACCCACACACCAGATTAGAAGTTGGTACTTCGCTTATTTTTCAAGATATTCATCTCACAAGGTTCAGACATATATATATATGGCGGCGGCCATCTTGGATTTTGACGTGGCGACCCAATTTTCAATAGCGGTCGTTCTGATGCCGAGATACACCCACACACCAAATTAGAAGTTGGTACTTCACTTATTTTTCAAGATATTCATCTCACAAGGTTCAGACATACATGGCGGCGGCCATCTTGGATTTTGACGTGGCGACCCAATTTTAAACAGCGTTCTTGCTTGTGCCTAGATACACCCACACACCAGATTAGAAGTTGGTACTTCGCTTATTTTTCAAGATATTCATCTCACAAGGTTCAGACATACATGGCGGCGGCCATCTTGGATTTTGACGTGGCGACCCAATTTTAAACAGCGTTCTTCCTTGTGCCTAGATACACCCACAAACCAGATTAGAAGTTGGTACTTCGCTTATTTTTCAAGATATTCAGCTCACAAGGTTCAGACATACATGGCATCAGACATACATGGCGGCGGCCATCTTGGATTTTGACGTGGGTTGCACCCACACACCAAATTCGAATGCGGTCCTTCGCTTACGCACGCACGCACTCACGGACGGACGGACGGACGGACGGACACACGGACGGACGGAGGGGAAAACCATAGTCCCGCTTTCGCTCCGCGGTGCGACGGGGGACAATAATCTTCTTCAGACGGCATATTTCTGAGCTGCCTCTAGCAATGGCAATGATTCTGCTGCCATTCGACAGAGTTTTACTTCCTGCAACATCCTTTTGTATTATAATTGTAATAGCTTGAAAGGATTCCACGAAAAGTACGAAAAACCACATTCCTTTATGAAAGAATATGACCGGGGTAGGCGTGGCTATGACTGTCAATCAGCTTGATGGGGGCAGGGTCACTGGATACATTTGCGTCAGTGTTGGCGTTATAGGTGATAATGTTATGTGGCATCAAATAATATCAGCAGAAATATCATGTCTCGGGAAATGCCTTTTTTTTTCATTGTTACATTTATGAAAATAAAATAATAGCGAGGTACCAGTGCTACACACCGCACACGGGTCACGTGATCACGAACCCTCTAGTCGCGGGTCAAGGTAAAAGCAAACCACGTGATCAATAAACCATCTCGAGTCACGGTTTGTCGGAGCATCACTTATGCCGTCGTCGTATAAAACAGCCTGAACAAGGAATCCATGCGAATTGAAGTGTGTGTGTGTGTGTGTGTGTGTGTGTGTGTGTGTGTGTGTGTGTGTGTGTGTGTGTGTGTGTGTGTGTGTGTGTGTGTGTGTGTGTGTGTGTGTGTGTGTGTGTGTGTGTGTGTGTGTGTGTGTGTGTGTGCGCGTGTGTGTGTGTGTGTGCGTGTGTGTGTGCGTGCGTGCACGCGCGTTAGTTTGTTAGTTAGTTATACTTTTTCACATCTATTAATTAAATACGTACTATTCAAATGTGCCTTTTAACCCTTTAGACTGCTTAGACCTTGGAAGACCGTTTAACACTTGACCCAAAAGACCCAGATCACTCAAAAGTCCACGAGGACCAAAAAGACCCAGATGACCAAGATGACTCAAAAGTCCCCGAAGATCCAAAAGTCCCCAATTAAAATTTGGTCCAATGGACCAACGGGCCCCCTAGTTTAATAAATATTTGAACTGACATTAAGTGTTCCTTTCATCTTTGTTTTGGCATACTGCATCGACTGGAGTAGTCAATGGTCAATTAATTGATATTTAAATATAAAGATCCTAGTTTCCTTATGTCTATGCCCGATTAGTATTACCTATGGCTTCTGGGGTTGTGGATTTCGGAGAGAGAGGTGGAAGCAGGGGGTGGAAGGGGAACAATTATGTTATTTTAAAAAACGAAAAAATTATGCCAGACACCCTCAGTATGTCATTGGTGAGCACGTCTATAAAGTTTGTACTACAACATTTGTAAATCAGTAGTAGAACATCATCGACTCAAATACGAGTATTATAATAATTATTCAGACAGTGCATTCCTGGGCTGGGCCTCTCTCAATGGCAATGACTTGGGTTTTAATTGGTGCGGCATCCTTTGATGTAATTTGTTTCTCCAGTTCATTTCTACAGTTAAATATTTGCAGATACTCTCTGAGAGCGTGTTCTCTCGTACTTAACCGATGCCATCGTAGTTTGGCAAGGCTACGCCCTTCCCCACGCTTACTCGATCAACCCTGAACCTTGCTATGCGCATGCGCAGATAAAAAAAGGTGTCACGTGTATAGTGTGTCTGACTAACGTCTTTCTGATGATTTATAGTGACTGTATTTTTGTCTGTTGAGAATCTACTCAAGTATTACCGAGGTCTTCTGATTTCCCAGAACCAGGATTTGGATACTACAGATAAATACTGTTACGGATCGCGGTTTAGATGTTATGATGGGCCGAGCGGATGGTCCACCGCGACCTAACAGTTCCCCCGATTCTTCCCCAACTCAACCGATTCGCCCAGACGTTGGCCAAATCGCGCTACGCTAAATCAATGATTGGAAAGGACACAACGACTGGGATAAATGAAACGACGCAAGGGGTACAGTTCTCAAGACCTCCGGAGGAGGATATAATTAGTGGTGGAGAAAAGGGGTAGATTACAAGGTAGAGTGAGGTAAAAGACACAGAAGAGATAGGCACTTAGATACAATCTTATCTATCCCAGACAGACCACAGACAAACGGAACAAGGCTGACTTACACAGGGATTGATGGCAGGAAGGGACAGGTCGGTTGATAGCACAAGGTGCACCTTGGCTCGGGGACAGGATCAAGCACGGTCCAAAAGATGCAGGGAGGCCTCACAGCGCTCGGAGGTGGCGTCTTTCTTTCTCCAAGCTCAGCGCGCATCTGACGTCACCTCCCTCTTCCTGCGCATGCTCAGCGGGGAGGGACACGCCCTCGGCTGGTTGGCTCCGCCCCAGATGGGACCGGTCCGCCGCTTCTATTGGGTGCGGGGGTTACCGGGCTCCGCCCTTGACGAGGAGCTGACAGCGAGCCCCTACTTGGTAACCCCGTCGAGCACATGTTCGATGGTGGCTCGTTGGAAAGGCCTGGTGCCCTCCCAACACCCCCTACCAACCAAGCCGGAGAGAGGACGCGCACTCCCCGCGCCCGCCGCTGCTGTTGTTGTTGTTGTTGTTGCTGAACCGTGAGGAAGAGCTGCGGGGAGGTATTGGGAGGTCCTAAACTTCCTAACGGTGCCATACAATCACATTCTGGTGCAACGAAGAGTCAGAATTAATGGAAACGAGTCCTTAACTGACATAGACTAAGAATAACTAGCAAGATGTCCTATAGTTGTCTTACATGAGATGCGGTGAACCTGGGTGCGACATTTAATGGGGGAAATAGGGGGAGGTCGGGTCTACAGAGTGTTGTTTACAGAAAATGGGACTAGGGAATGGGGGATTGGGGATAGTTGGGAAGTATTGAGGAAATAGGGGAATATTTACAAGCGGATATGGATGGATGCAAATCCCATATCCGCAACATTGCACCCTTCTCTACCTCGGGGCGTCCCGACCCGATAAATTTTTACCTACGTTAGTGTGGCACTCAGATGTAGTTCCCTCTACTATTAACTCAACCCTGAGTGTGACAGTTTTACAGATGTTCACAAATGAGTAAATATGTCCCCCTGCGACGTTGCACCCTTCTCCTAACAGAAACACACCCACAGGATAACCGAATCGCGGAAAGCATCCTCAAACTAAACATACAGCCGGTAGGGAGCATCATTTACAATTGACGCTACTTTATTTACAAGACTAACCCAGGACCTGTGATTGTTCTTTCTGGGGGGGGAGACAGTCTGCTCTGCATCAATGCACCATGAAAGCACCCAAAACGCACCAATACACACCCAAGCACCAATCGGTGCAGTCACCATTGTTCATGAAAATAAAAACAACAACCCCTAACCCTGCAGGTGTCTCTTGCTCTTCGGCTCCCTCTGCTGGTTATTATTATTGTCTTCCAGTTGTTGTCTTTCTTTCATTTTCTTACTGGCGGCCTATTTGCAATAAAGTGTGCCCAACGTGTCCATTTTATTTTCTTTATTTATGGCCCACAGGGCCGACTACGTGTGGTTCACCTGTGGGGCATCGGTGCCCTGTGGCCAAGGCCCGCCAGCAAGATTTCGGGCCCTCATGGCCGGTTCCAGCAGAGGGGCCATGCCCCAACCCATGGGGTCCATAAGTGGTGCTCGGCCACAGACATGTGGTCCATAATGTGGTGCATCGATGCAGACAGCTGGTTCTGAGAGTGCCTGGCGCACAATGGCCGACTCACGCACGCTCCCCTCGGCACCCAATGGCGCACAGGTCATGTGGGAGACAAAAGAGACAAATGAGCGAGGGGTAAGGTCACAAGGGTACACATCAATAAGGCAATGCAAGGCGAAATGCGTACGGAGGGCGAAGTGAGAAAGCTCGTCCCTACCGTACGTCACCCCCCTGTCACCTACACTACCCTTGCCCTTACCCCATATGTACAAAATCTACACATTACCAATCCGTCGCTACTGTCACGTCTCCCCATATTTCCTCTATACCAAATTCGTCACCACAATCCCTCTATCCAAAATTTGCCATCACCCAATTCGTCATCAATCCTCATAAGGAGGAAGAGATGGAACAACAAAGCACAATGTCACACCCACGTCATGATGCGTCTCACATTCCAAACATCTGCACAATAAAATAACAAAACATGGCATGGTGTGGAGGTACGTCATCTCAGGTGAGTGCATGTAGATGGTGCGAGGAGACTTCAATCCTAACTATCCTCTAAATGACATTAACACACTTTACACTACCTGGGGTCTTTCCCTGCCAATCCATTGGCCAACTTACTCTATGGGTTCTAAAAACCAATTCCCATTGACCAAACTGTGGTGCTTCTCAATTTGGGGTCTCACTCCCCCGATTCATCTCCCGGTGCCCTCGCACAATTTCTGGGCTGTGACGTGTAGCTCTCCCAGCAGGTCTACCCACCTGCACACCTCCACCACTGTAGTTGCCACCCGAGCTTACCTGCTCCTTAACCTAACCTATCTACTGGGGAAGGCCCCTCCTGGCTCTGTCACCCCACTCGGTGCCCTCTGGCACTGGGCTACCCGGGTCCGTCCTCCGGATCCTCGGGCCCCATCCACAACTACCGGCTCCCAGAGCCCACCTGCGGCCTCACCTGGCCGACATCCTCACAGTGGTAGAGTGCCCAAACCAACTACACACACTAACAGGCTACACGCCCAGCCATTTCCACAACACTAATGCACCCATCCAAATACCATTCTGTCACCCGCACCACAGATGCCAATATCCAACCACAATTTACCTATACCCTCTACCTAACACTTACACTACCCGCCCCGGGTATTCGTGATGGGGGTCCACTCTTCCCCCATTCACACCTTCGCACCACCCACTCCACTCCATCGTTTCCACCATACTCACTCCACGACCATCCATTCCAATACTCCACTTATTCCACACTCCATGTCTTCCACACAACCATTTATTCCATTCACCTGTTGGTGCACACCTGTGCACTCACACCTGGTGCCACCTGCACCCTTCTCTCCCCCAAGCGCATTCGCGCTGATCCACAACACTCACTACTCCCTCACTGCTCCACACACCTGTCCAGTTCTCACACAGCATCATCTCATCTAACTACTCCCCTCTGAAACTTGCGCTTCCCAGTCGTCCCTTTAAACTATTGCGCTCCCTCGTCATTATCATCCATACTAATCTACCTGCGTCCCCACTACAGGTATCAGTCACTAACTAAACCTTAACGTTACCTAATGTCAATCTCTTCTAGATCCCTACACACAATATCCTAACCCACCCGGGCTAGTTTTCACTGCCATCAACCCCATAACTAGTGCTCCTTTGCCCCCCCTTGCCGTGAGGGATGGTGGATTGCCCATCCCACCACATCGGGGAGGTCCCACTATCAATTTTGCTCGTCCAAATTCCAACCAATTCAAAAATTTTCCATTTACTGCCAATTCTACCCACTATTATAAATTTCGTATCAAATCACTACCATCATCATCACAGTCCGCTATATCCTAGCCTCGGTGCGTCATGACATCATTAAACTCGGTTCGTAAAGCCGAGCAATGAATTCGGGTGGTTTGGTCGCCTGCAGGTTGAATCCGTCCGGCTTTCGGTTCAAGGGAGGTGGTTTGGTTGGGCCGAGATTCCACGCACCATCTCGGCGCGGCACCTTGCGGTCCCGGGCCCGATGGCTCAATCTCCCCCGGTCGGAACCCCGTCCCCACGAGGGGGCACCGTACCGCTTCCTCCCACTCGCCCTTGAACCGGACCGGTCGCCTCGCCCGCCAAGGCCCGGACTCGACCGTGCGGGGCGGGGCCAAGCCCGAATCGGCAACGACGCTTCGAAGAGAAACGACGCAGCTTCGATCCGCGCCGGGCCTCGCATCCAACAAAGCACGCCGCGCCCCGAGTGCTCGCATCGGCTATCCGTCGCTCTAACCGCTAACCCGGTTACCGTCGATGCTTCACCTGCATGCTCACACGCATACGCTACCCCTTTTACCCTCACAAAACCCGGCGTTCCAACGCCGTCCGTACATTCCACCAACGCTCTCTCTGTTACACACCACACCTCTCGCGCACACCTCGGTCCACACCTCTCCTCCGTTACGTCCTCCGTAACACTCACCATGGGCGTGCACTCTGGCATCCACCCACTAACGCGCTCAGATGGGCTCTCCCACACTCGCGCCATGACCAACTCAGGTGTGCTTCCTCGCACACCCTCAACCATTCCAAGCGTGCATTCTCGCACCCGCTCCACCACCAACTCACTCCTCTTGTCACTCTCACCCTCGCACGTACACTCCGTATTGCTCTCACTCCCTGTGTCACACCCCATACACACCGACGTGCATTCTCGCTCGCACTCGGTTTCACTCCCACACTTTATAACACACCCACTCGCCGACGCACACTTTTTCCTCACACGCGTGCCATTTTTACTCACACGGGACCCTTCACCAACGCCCGGGTGCCATATCGATCCCAATCGCGCGACAATTCTTTTGTCGCTAAACATCCATTTACAAAATCTCCCAGCACAATACACAGCACGTCTCACCTTCGGGGTTCTTCTTCCTCCCTGCACCAAAACCTGCAAACTTCCATTCAGGTTAAGCACAGCATCGTGATGTGAGCAGGGACTTTGCACATTTTCCATTTCTCCCTGCAATTCCCGGGCTACCTCCGTCATCTCTTCAATTTTAATTCCCAGCACTGCTTTGTCTTTGTTCCCCTCGACGACCGTTGGCTTTAATAAAATTCCCTCTACCTCATCGGTCGCCGGCTTTTCCAAACCCCGTGTCGCGATTTATACCCCCGTCATTGTACCCGTGCTTTCCTCCGCTTCGCTCAACCGGCGCTTCTCGACCCGCATTACCTCCTTGTGCACCCCTGGGACCCTTTCGCCCACCATGCGATCCATGGTCTCCCCACATTTTTGCATGCGGTCACCCATTCTGTTGGTTATTGCTTCAATTTGGTTTCCCAATCCGTTCGTTATTGCTTCCATTTGGTTTCCCAATCCGTTCGTTATTGCTTCCATTTGGTTTCCCAATCCGTTCGTTATTGCTTCCATTTGGTTTCCCAATCCGTTCGTTATTGCTTCCATTTTATTACTCAATTTCTACCCCTCTATTCTCAGCATCTCGGTGAATTGCGCCATGAAGTCCCCCACATCAAAGCCCGCTGCTACGGTCACGGGCGCGGCAAAATTTGGTGCCGCTGTAACCACGTGCGCGAGAGCGCCATTTTGTGCACCTGATACCCCCTCAACCACACCTTCTTTACTCTCCTCCACCATTTTCCCCACTTCTTCCCTGGGGTCCTGGGTCGATTCTACCCCACTCTCCTCTACCGGAACCCAGCCGTCTTGATCTGCCATAGCGCGACTTTCAAAATTCGGGTTTTTGTAAAACAAAAGCAAATTTCGGTACTTTATAATTTTGACCAAATTTTTTTCCTAGATGTTTTTTTTAAAATTTGGTTCGGGCCTCGAATCTCACTCCTCGACACCAATTGTTACGGATCGCGGTTTAGATGTTATGATGGGCCGAGCGGATGGTCCACCGTGACCTAACAGTTCCCCCGATTCTTCCCCAACTCACCCGATTCGCCCAGGCGTTGGCCAAATCGCGCTACGCTAAATCAATGATTGGAAAGGACACAACGACTGGGATAAATGAAACGACGCAAGGGGTACAGTTCTCAAGACCTCCGGAGGAGGATATAATTAGTGGTGGAGAAAAGGGGTAGATTACAAGGTAGAGTGAGGTAAAAGACACAGAAGAGATAGGCACTTAGATACAATCTTATCTATCCCAGACAGACCACAGACAAACGGAACAAGGCTGACTTACACAGGGATTGATGGCAGGAAGGGACAGGTCGGTTGATAGCACAAGGTGCACCTTGGCTCGGGGACAGGATCAAGCACGGTCCAAAAGATGCAGGAAGGCCTCACAGCGCTCGGAGGTGGCGTCTTTCTTTCTCCAAGCTCATCGTGCATCTGACGTCACCTCCCTCTTCCTGCGCATGCTCAGCGGGGAGGGACACGCCCTCGGCTGGTTGGCTCCGCCCCAGATGGGACCGGTCCGCCGCTTCTATTGGGTGCGGGGGTTACCGGGCTCCGCCCTTGACGAGGAGCTGACAGCGAGCCCCTACTTGGTAACCCCGTCGAGCACATGTTCGATGGCGGCTCGTTGGAAAGGCCTGGTGCCCTCCCAACACCCCCTACCAACCAAGCCGGAGTGAGGACGCGCACTCCCCGCGCCCGCCGCTGCTGTTGTTGTTGTTGTTGTTGTTGTTGCTGAACCGTGAGGAAGAGCTGCGGGGAGGTATTGGGAGGTCCTAAACTTCCTAACGGTGCCATACAATCACATTCTGGTGCAACGAAGAGTCAGAATTAATGGAAACGAGTCCTTAACTGACATAGACTAAGAATAACTAGCAAGATGTCCTATAGTTGTCTTACATGAGATGCGGTGAACCTGGGTGCGACATTTAATGGGGGAAATAGGGGGAGGTCGGGTCTACAGAGTGTTGTTTACAGAAAATGGGACTAGGGAATGGGGGATTGGGGATAGTTGGGAAGTATTGAGGAAATAGGGGAATATTTACAAGCGGATATGGATGGATGCAAATCCCATATCCGCAACAATACTTATATCTTGTCTTGATAAAGTTCTTCATTGAAGTTAATTTTACAAAACTATTATTATCAGAGAGTGCGCTGGAACTCTCGACTCGACGTACTAAAGTCAGGATGACGCGGATAAAAAATGTTGGCCCCACCCACTGATACAAAACAAAGGTTGGAGTATCTTTTCGTACTCTCGTAGTCGTTTATCGAGGACATTTGCAGTTTGAGTGCATAATTTTTATTGACACTTCAAGTAAGCAAAACAGTAAAAACCACGAGAGTGACTTTCATGTCCGGCCGTGCATAAATTCCTCGAGAGGCTCCGCCCCTCCCCTCTGTCCCCACCCTATTGGTTGGAGGGAAACCACACCAGTTATTTTGGGTATTTCTAAGTGCAGGTCCTTGTGTGGCCTGAGGCTAGATGAAGACATTACTCTTTGAGAAACGAGCAATAAGACAGAGCTGCAAGATACAGGCAGGGTTACGTAAGACAATATAGGAACACGTGCAGTGTTTGACTTTGCTGACTAAGATATCTTGGCACTTTTGCTCCAAGATTGGGTATCCTCTGAGTACCATATACCATTGTGTTATTCCACATTGTAAAAAAATTACAGAAACAAGTGAATAAAAAAAGTTATGCTAAATTAAAAAGGCAATGTAGGGATGACAAACTACAGTCTAAAAAAGGTCCTAAACAAGATAGGGATGATGTTAGGGTTAGAGAGTAGCTAACAGTATTGCCATCACATAAGAATCCCTACATCACTGCCTCATTTACACTTCATCAGTTATTGCTTCAAGCTTCTACAAACACTCCGCTGGTTACAACAGTACTTGATTACTCTTCTAGTGCAGCCACATACTGAGACTCTTCAAATTAGTAGCCTGAGAACAATGTTATAATATCAGTACATGATCATCAACTTCTTACAAACTGCATGAACATCTCCAATAACAGCATTCTATAATTATCTGCATTTGTGATTGGTTACTCTTAGTTGATAAAAAAGAAAAGTAGGAAAGTCAACTGAAGCTGCAAGAAGTTGTTGAGGTAAGTTAATTGTCTATCTTTGTAATGTGAATTGCATTGTGTTTACTTGGTTACCACATGAATTGCATCCTTGAGCAGACTTGCCATGTTACCAGGTGTGGTAAATGCAGAGTTCCATTGTGGTCGGGCAGAGGTTCTGCTTCCAGAACTCCTAAATACTCTGGGTTCAGAGGACATCATCGCAGTCGTGGATCCACCCCGTGCTGGACTTCGTAAGTTAATATCTCCACGCCTTTCCTCACTCACCCGCCAATCAACATGTTTTTTTTTTACCTCTTTCTGTTATAATTGTAGTGTAATCTTCAATTATGCTCCATTGTAGTGTAATTATGATTCACACCCACTCCTTTACATTTATTTTTGTTTCCCTCCAAGTCGTATTTTCATACTTTTCCTTTTGATTTTCTACTCTAAAATGTCTCATTTTTATCTTATGCGAGACCCTCTCCCCATAGACTCCTAATTTCCCACCACTCCCTCCCATTGACATTCATCCTTCCTCGATTCAAGGTTCTCCATAAACCTAAATATTTGCTCCCATCTACTAACCATTCACATCTTTACGGCAGTCATTGACCCTCTCAAACTTCCTTCCCTACTTCCCCAACCTCTCAGACTCGCGTGTGGTTCTTTCACTGCGAAGGACAAAGGTGGTGACGCGTCTCCTATACCTGGCATGCAATCCACGAGCGGCCTCTGTCAACCTTATCGAGTATGTCACTCTTCCCTTTTCTCTTCTGTTTCAAACACTTGGGAACCTTCCATCAACCTGCTATACTAATGTTGTATATTCACAACTGTTTTTGAAATTACCAATTAATGTACTTTAAGGTAAATAATGTAAAATATAGTTCAATAATTTGCTATTGTGGGCTTCTGCTTTATTTATCCTTCTATTTTGGAAGGGATTTTTATTTTTATTTGCATTATAATTTGCCTTTTTATTCAGATTATTTTTAGTACTTTTTTTCCTAACAAAATTTAACTTTGTACTTTCCATCAGTAAATCCAAGCTAGGCTTGCATTATTTTTATTCTCTTGCTGATGAGGATATTCAGTTTGAAACTGTGCTGCTGAGGCTTATCACTGAATGTTAGTAGTTTTGCAAATGTCTCACACATTGTTTTTCAATCTCATTACGTCGTCCCCCCCTCCCCACCTCCTATTATCTCCTACCATTAGCCTGACCCGAGCGCCTTCCCATCGAGCACGTGGTCAACCCTTCCGCTTGATGCGTGCAACTGCCATTGATCTTTTTCCACATACACCGCATTGTGAACTGCTGTTGCTGTTTGAGCGAAATCTGGATTTTAAAACGCTACCTTGTGACCAAGGCCCACACTCAAATGCCCAAGGTGCGGACCTTGACGCTCAGCTTGGAGACCGAGGCACGGACCCCTTCATGCAGCCTGCAGACCCTGGCGTGCATCACGCGGAGCGAGTCGCTGACCCCGGCGTGCAGCCCGCGGAGCGAGTCGCTGACCCCGGCGTGCAGCCCGCGGAGCGAGTCGCTGACCCCGGCGTGCAGCCCGCGGAGCGAGTCGCTGACCCCGGCGTGCAGCCCACGGAGCGAGTCGCTGACCCCGGCGTGCAGCCCGCGGAGCGAGTCGCTGACCCCGGCGTGCAGCCCGCGGAGCGAGTCGCTGACCCCGGCGTGCAGCCCGCGGAGCGAGTCGCTGACCCCGGCGTGCAGCCCGCGGAGCGAGTCGCTGACCCCGGCGTGCAGCCCGCGGAGCGAGTCGCTGACCCCGGCGTGCAGCCCGCGGAGCGAGTCGCTGACCCCGGCGTGCAGCCCGCGGAGCGAGTCGCTGACCCCGGCGTGCAGCCCGCGGAGCGAGTCGCTGACCCCGGCGTGCAGCCCGCGGAGCGAGTCGCTGACCCCGGCGTGCAGCCCGCGGAGCGAGTCGCTGACCCCGGCGTGCAGCCCGCGGAGCGAGTCGCTGACCCCGGCGTGCAGCCCGCGGAGCGAGTCGCTGACCCCGGCGTGCAGCCCGCGGAGCGAGTCGCTGACCCCGGCGTGCAGCCCGCGGAGCGAGTCGCTGACCCCGGCGTGCAGCCCGCGGAGCGAGTCGCTGACCCCGGCGTGCAGCCCGCGGAGCGAGTCGCTGACCCCGGCGTGCAGCCCGCGGAGCGAGTCGCTGACCCCGGCGTGCAGCCCGCGGAGCGAGTCGCTGACCCCGGCGTGCAGCCCGCCCCACCATCCTCGGCATAGACCCCAGAGGTCATCTCACAGACCGAGGCGCTGATCCCTGCGTGCAGTGCAGCCCACTATCCTCGCCATCGACCCCAGAGGTCATCTCACAGACCGAGGCGCTGACCCCTGCGTGCAGTGCAGCGTACTATCCTCGGCATAGACCCCAGAGGTCATCTCACAGACCGAGGTGCTGACCCGGATCCCTCAATTCCCCATTTTATCTGTGAAAGCCATGACATAATGTAACAAAGGAACATTTGCACACAATACATTGTTATTTCTGATTTCCTTTTATTTCACAATGTTAATTTGTAATTCTTCTTGTGAATCTCCTTCCTGCCTCTTGCTCTGGAATTTTCCCCAAAATTTCACTTTGTGTCCTTGGCGCCTCATTTTGCTTGAATGGAGGGTTGAACTTTGTATCCTGGAAAATCTGCTGTAACTTCTCAAACAATCCACTGGTATTTTCCCTCTGGCCCTAAGAAGGCAAATTCTGTAATGCCTTCCATTTCAGTTTAGTTTCTTACTGCATGTTATTTTGAGATGTGAAGGTCCCAGATTGTCATGGTAAAGCAGGAAGTGCGGTCAGTTACTACACGCATTGTTAACCACTCTCCTTTCGTTCTTGGCAAACCATTTTTGGAATACCAACGCCCTGGGCACATCACTCATGAAAGTTCAATGTTGTCGTCATTGATGAATAAATACAAATTTATTTTATACAAATGTATTGTGTCCCTGCATGTCAGCTTTCATCTCTTCTTTGTTTTACCCTTAGTTTGACTTCTCAGAGATAGATTTCACTCACCGTTCGTTGTTTTATTTCTGTACATATAAGTTGCTGATGCATTATAATCAAAATAAATGGTGTGTTATTATTGTTTAGGGAAACTCATTCCAAAATGCACTATAAAACAAATAAACAATTATGAAACATCCCATTGCAGGAAAAGGAACGGTTCCCAAAATGGTCTCTGGCACAAATAGTGTTGAGAGATACAACTGCGCACACAGGCACCAAAAGGGAAAGGCAGTTGGAGAGGAAAGGAAAAAAGAGCTATTTAAGCGAAAGCGAGCCCCTAATTAGTCCTCTCTGGCACGTGTTGAGTGAGAGGCGCCGGGTCTCACGGCCTGGAGACCCGAGACTCGGACACCGGACACCATGACGGCCGGGAGGGCCGGGAGACGTCACTCGGCACTGACTTTTGGGACAAAAGAAAAGAGCGCAAGAGGAAAGTGGAAGGAGTAAAGTACGGGTTATACGAGATGTTTTTATTAAGGAATGGTAAATTATACTCACAATTATGGAATCCAAGCAGGTAGCTTTAATACACTATCCGATCATTTTGTACCGAGGAACTACCTATAAGGATTGAGGTTTCTCCTGCTATCCATCACAATCAAGTGCTCATGGTTTACAAAGCTTTGCTATCAAAATAGACTGGTGTTGTGGACCTGTGTTGGTTTCACAGACATGCTATAGTAGACCACACCAACAAGTCATGAGTTAAGTAAAACGGTCAAATAAAATGAACATCTGCAACAACCCAACGAGTATTTGTACCAGTTCATACTTTAAGGATCACCTGGTATATGTCGTTCATACTAGACCAGCCTCTTGTACCTTCCATACTCACCCGACCTGTACCATCGTAATTCTCATGCCTGAGACATATAAGGTACCATAAAACAGACCTATGAGTATCCATAGTGTTGTCGTTCACCTCAAGTCATATTTTCTTCGCTAGACCCATACGTATCGCGTGACCACGTAGAACTTCTGGTCTTAACTAGGGTGACGCAGCATGATTGTTATGTGACGAAATCGTGATTTTCTAAACATGCCAATAGGGCTTCAGACCAGGGGGTTGTTGCTGTGGACATTTTAATTTTCAGGGCAAGGAGTTTTGACATTATGTCATCTTAATTACTTAATGGAGGCTGCTGCCCATCAGTGCAGTGTTCTAGATCCTTATTTATTACTAGTGTACAGAAGATTCCTTTACCTCTGTAAAATCCTCAGTTTACCTTGACGGATGGTTCCAGCCTGTGTCCATCAGCTCAATGAGCAAGCTGCAGCTGTTTCTTTGGCAGCTTTTATATGTAAGGAATGTTTTTTTATTTATAACTATTTGGTAATTAATTGCTTCAAAGATCACAAGTTAACCCTTCAGTTTTATTTTGTGGTCATCTTCTGCCAAGTACATTCAATTGTTTTGAGCTGCCTGGCTTTTCTATCTCCCATGAGTTGTCATGGGCTAATCATATACATCTCCAAGGTAGGTATTGCCTTTGAGCTCTTCGC
The DNA here is from genome assembly GCF_964187855.1 of Myxine glutinosa. NCBI lineage: Eukaryota > Metazoa > Chordata > Myxini > Myxiniformes > Myxinidae > Myxine > Myxine glutinosa. The sequence continues at coordinate 136,757,412 of NC_136264.1, read as the reverse complement.
AAAGTCAAGTCCTTCCTTACATGTCATCATCTCTCCCTTTCCATGGTGTTAATTTGCAGGGCCATGGATTACAGACTAGATTACGATTTCAGACTTTGCAGGGCCATGGTCTGCTCCGACAATGGGTAAGGCTCAAAACGTCAGTGTTTTATTTCCTTTTATGGCAGTACGTTATAACCTTTTTACTCGTGTATTTTATGCCTCTGCTGACAAAGTCGCCGGAAGCATTTTGTTTTCGGGTTGTCTGTCCGACTGTGCGTCCGTCCGTCCGTCCGTGCATCCATGATAGGTTTTCGTTACCACAATGCTTTAAGGGATCCAAGTCAAACTTGGTACAAGTATGTATATTGATGTAAAGATGGACTGATTAGATTATGGGGTCAAAGGTCAGAGGTCCCGTGATTAGATTATGGGTCAAAGGTCAGAGGTCCCGTTAGGTAAAAATTCTATTACTGAGCTAACTCGTGAACCAGTGATGGGATTTTGTGATGGGACTACAAAACCAGTGATGGAATTTTGACAAAACGTAGTGCAAGTTTTTGTGGTATTATGATGCAAAGATGAACTGATAAGTTTTCTAGGTCAGAGTGATATCAACAACCCGATAAGATTTTAAAACGGCCCATAATAATTATTTTACCCAGTACATTATTCTTTCATTCTGAGCGTACAAAACACTTTCCCACACAATATACTTGACTGAACTTTTACCACAGCATTTGCCTTCACCACATTTCAATTAACTTTCACCTACAGCAGAATTATATTTTATACTATTCCGTAACACCTTCACCTTACCCTGGGTACTACCAGCACGTATGCAAAATTTACTACCGATGGGTAGGGCTGACAGGATGGCCTCGAGGTATGCGCACTCGCCTCTACGCTGCCTAGCCTGGGTTTGAATCCCGAGCTATAAACTGTCAGTTCGGTGTTTCACAGTCAGGGTGATTCATCAATTTGTGTGCCGTCCCTTGGATGGACGTTAAACACGGTGTCCCATCTGCCAGCATTTGTTGGTGGACGTTAAAGATCCCATGGAGTCCTTCACAATGAGTAGGTGACTATCGCATGCACCATGGCCAAATTCCAAATTTCTGCCCGAACAAGTTGAATGGCAGGCCTGGCCAGCCGGTTCGTGAAGACTCGGGCCAAGGCTTCCCCCAGCTGACCCCACAAGGTGGGATAATAGTGGCCGTTAAAGAAGAAGACCTGACCCTGGTTACTATCAACACTTAGAGTCGTGGCCAAAAATATTGGCACACTTGCACTTTTTTCAAATAACTCACAATTTTCTCTAAAAATAAATTTAAATTGACAAAAGTATTTTGTCTCCACAATTCTTTATTTCACTGTTAATATTACAGGACCTTTGTTTTTGATTCAGAACTTAATATATCCTTTTAAATCAGAAAATAAAAAGAAATGGCGTTGACAACATTATTGACACCCTGGACTTAATATTTGGTAGCACAGCTTTTGGACGAAATAACTGCAGTCAAGCGCTTCCTATAGCCATGAATGAGCTTCCTACACCTCTCTACTGGCAGTTTGGCCCGCTCTTCTTGTGCAAACTGCTCCAGTTCTCCCAGATTTGAAGGATGCCTTTTCCCAACTGCTGTTTTCAGATCTCCCCACAGATGTTCAATGGGATGTATATCTGGACTCATTGCTGGCCACTTCACAACAGTCCAGTGTTTTGTCTTGAACCATTCCTGGATGCTTTTTGAAGTGTGTTTGGGGTCATTGTCCTGCTGCAAGACCCATGACCTTCGACAGAGACCCAGCTTTCTGACACTGGGTTGAACATTGCGTTCCAAAATTTATTGGTAATAATCTGATTTAATGATGCCATCCACACATTCAAGGCACCCAGTGCCAGAGGCAGCACAGCAACCCCAAAACATCACTGAACCTCCTTCATGTTTGAGTGTGGGGAAGGTGTTCTTTTCTTTGAAGGCTTCATTTTGTTTTCTGGAAACATAGAGATGATGTGCTTTCCCAAAACGCTCGAATTTGGTCTCATCTCATCAAAACAGGACATTCTCCCAGAATGATTTTGGCTTGTTCAGGTGTGTTTTGGCAAACTCCAGCTGGGCTTTCTTACATCTCTCTCTCAGCAGTGGGGTCCTCCTGGGTCTCCTACCATAGAACCCCCTTTCATTGAGTTGGCGACGGATGGTGCGAGTTGAAACTGTCGTACCTTGTGCCTGAAGGTCAGCTTGAATCTGTTTGGCAGTTGATCGAGGTGCTTTCTCCACCATTCAAACAATCCTTCGCTGCAATCTTCGATGACGTTTTCTCTTGCGGCCACGTCCAGGGAGGTTGGCTACAGTGCCATGGGCCTTAAACATCCTGATAACATTGTGTATGGTGGACAAAGGAACATCAAGGTCTCTGGAGATGGACTTGTAGCCTTGAGATTGTCCATGCATGGCTACAATATTGTGTCTGACCTCCTCAGACAATTCTGTTTTTCTTTCCTTTCTCCATGTTCATTTGAGAGCCATGCTCTCCATGCTCCACTCCTTTTTTCTATTCAAACTGGTTGAATGAGTGATTTTTATGTTGCAGGCACCCTGCAACTCACCATGGGTGAGTTAATTTCCAAAGAAAAGGAGAATCACCTGCTTGAAATCTAATTATTTCTAACAACTTCTAAAAGGTGCCAATAATATTGTCCGGGCCATTTTAGGATGTCTGTGTGGAATAAGCTCAGATTTAGTGTATATATTTTTTAGCTTTTTTGTTTTGTTCCACTGCAAACCAAAGAAATACATATGTGGATACAAAAGATTTTTTAATTTCAACAATTTTCTGGAAGAAATGGTGCATTATTTGAAAAAAGTGCAAGGGTGCCAATATTTTTGGCCACGACTGTATGAAATGTGTTTTATTATGCTCTGACTGGCGCAAAAATAACATGGATAAACGTTTATTCCGTCATAAAAGGTTCCGTTAGTGGCTCATGGACATATACATTTTTCATTGGTAATGTAAATTACAAGAAACCACAATAAATGTTGCAAATTAGTGAATATGTGGAAGTAGTTTTCATCAGCTTGTTCCCTTGCTTGAAAGTCTATGAGTGGGTTCTGAATGGAGCCAAGGAAGCAACTTTCAACAGATCAACATGTGAAGAACCAAAGCTTGCAAGAGGAAGGGTGCACTATGAAAAATCAGAATGACTCCTTCAACAGAAAACCTGAAGATCTCCTACAATGGTGTGACGTACACTCTGCAACGCCTGAAAGAAACTGGGTCGTTACGAGACAGGAATGCAATGGGACGCTAAGAAAGGAGAAGTCCAAGCAGATACTGCAGCACTATACAGTTCCTAGTGGAAATAATTTAATCGGAAGAGGATTCATTTTCCAACAACATAATGATCTAAAATACACTTCCAATATAGTAAAGTGTGTGTTGTCTGAGAGAGCGAGAGAAAGAGATGTAGATGGAGTCGTCACTGTTAGGAGGACGGTACAACACAGAGACAAAAAAGAGGTGGGAGCGGAGGGGACGTTGCAGCCCAACGTAGTCCTGGGGGGGATGGGAAGTGTAAGATCAATTAATTATCAGTGACACAACAGTCATATGTGTTCATTATTGTAAAATCCTCTATCTATTTGCTGATGATACCACCATTTGCCATGACATCCCTCTCCTTCAGACAGGGAGGATGCACTCTCTTCACGCCTTGAAAAAAAATCACAAGCGAGTCAAACACTTTGAATATGTCTTTCCATCCTTCCAAATGTCACCCTCACTATCTCTCTCTGAAAGGACCGTTTGGCAAACCCTCCCATAGGCGTAGTGATGGGGGTGAGGGTGGATGGGGCGACCGCCCCGAGCGCAAAGTGGATGTGGCACCAAATGACACCCTCTAAAAACGTTTTCATGCTCCATTTGGTTGTGCATAAATTGCAATACCTACAACGGACTCATGAGAGCACGAAGCATGAGACGTAACTTTCAAGACCACGTTTTACATTTTAAACTCTGTGCTGCATCTTAACATCATGTGACGTTTACAAACTCCATCCGGTGTGGCATTTTGTAATTACTAATCACCTCCGCACAGTTACAATTGGGGTTACAATTGTTGGACATATGACGTAATGACATATCGATCGGATCCAGATGTCTCGCTCCGTATGAGCCCAGTTAGGGACGGCGAGGATCACGTGACAAGTTTGTTCTTTAACAATTCCTTATTCCTCTCTCTTTTCCTTTAGTCGTCTTTAATTGGAATCCACTGATCTCTATACTAACTGTATGGGGTGCCAAACGTTAATTGGTCGGGTGGTCCTGAAGCCACCGGAAATGCTCCATCTGCCATATTCCTTCTCCATCCACCATATTGCTTCTCCCACAACGCAGAAAATACTGTTTGCGGCAATACAAATAGTTGCTTCAAGATGCATATTTCCTATGAAAATTCCATCTTCCTACTTGATTTTTCTCCTTTCCCACTTCATTTTATGCCATCCCGACTTGAATTTAGTCCATTCTCGGGTTGAAAAAACCATTGTTATAGTATTTATGAAATGCCATCGTGTGCTGCTTACGGTTGTAAAAACTGAGATGGTCATGATCAAAGGAGAAGAGGAATGTCATTGGTAAGTGGCATTCACCTTAATTAATATGAAACTCATGGGTACTCATGAGAGAGGAAAGATGGCAGACAAATGGCTTAAAAAAGTGAGCTTCCCTTACTATCCAGTTAGTATAGAGATCGGTGTTGGTATCCACACTTTTCTATAATTTCATCTTCTTTATAATGTGTGCGGCCATCCGAGGATAATTCTTAATTTTTTTCTCTTTCACGTGTAGCGTTTCCTTAAGCCCGGCCTGTGTGTACACACAAGATACATCATGACGTATGGTGAGGACAGACGTGTGAGGGAAAAAAGCGAAGAAGGCGCTGGTACTCAAAGGCTCTGAACTCTGAATAAAAGGGTAAATGTGGTGAGAGGCCTCAGCGAGTGCATTGGGCTGGCAGGATGGCCTCGAGGTATGCAAACATTGCGTTTAAGCTGTTTCACCTGGGTTTAAATCCCAACCCAGCTATAAACTGTCATCATGGTGTTTTACAGGCATGGTGATTCATCAATGTGTGTGCCACCCCTCGGATGGACGTCAACCTGGGTGTCCTATCTGTCATCATTAGTTGGCAGACGTTAAAGATCCCACGGTGTTCTTTGGAAAGAGTGGGGGAGCTCAGCTCTGCTGATGAGCCTGCTGGGGAAGCTGAGAAGTCCTTCATATGCCCCCATATACATTCCTGACTATGCCAATGCCTGTGGGGCACTAGAATTGGCCCTGGGCACCACAAACCCTAACTATGCCACTGAACCCTCCTATCTACCTTCTTAGCAATCCTCTTGAGGAAGTTCAGTCATTCAAACTCCTGGGTCTCACTATCAGAGATAGTCTTTCTTGGGTAAACCACATTTCAAAGTTGGCCTCCAAAGCCAGCCACCGAAGCTTTCTGTCATACAAAGTCCTTCCTTGGCAGTGTGTTGGCTCACTTGAACTTCTATCTACCAACAAGGCCTTCATCCACAGCTTGGTACTGCTCTCCACTCTGGGCTGGCTCCTCCCTCACATCTTGCTCAGCTTGACGCCGTGAAAACCAAATCCTTTCACATTATTGGAATCTCCCACGATGAAGCTGAATCTATGACCCTATCATTTCGCCATCTCTGTCTTCCACTGCCTCCTTTCTGGTCTTGCACCCTCTGCTTTTCCCGTGCTATGTCTCCCCAGGATTCTGCAGGGCACACACGGTCCACCATCAACCCTCTTCTGGCGAAACTCCCTAAATCCTGGATCCCTGGATCACTGCTCACCTCCTCTTATTTGTTCCTCTTTTTCCCTCCCGTGGAAGCAACTTCCACATCTTCAAACTCATTCTTCCCCAGGTCTTCAAGACAGCTGTTCACCACAATCTCAAATTGTCCCCAATCTAAAACCATGATCCTTTCTCACCTCGTTAACCAACCCCCTCTCCTGCCCACACCCCATCCCAATCCGTCTTTTTTTTTCAAATTTCCAGTTTTCTTTCCTGAGAGTTTCCTTCTGTAACTGTATTCATCTTGTCCACCCCATGCATCCTCTCCTGCCCCACATTTCTCCCCACACCCATTGTTTGTCCTCCTCCCTCTGTCTTGGCCTTTGGTTCTGCTGTTGGTGTTTCCCCCTTCTCTCTGCTGTTCCTTTTGTTCTGTTGTCCTGATCGGTTCAGTGTACAAGTACTAGTCACACCTCTCCATGAGCCTCGACTATGTATTGTTACGTTCTCCTCCCCAAACTCCGGTCACGGTGTACCTCCGAGCCCCGAAAGGAGTCACGGCAGAAAGATGTGTTATTATGTGTGTCAATGACCAATGGTGAAACCACACCAACCGATTGTTACCAAAAAACAAGTATTGTATTAATGTCACACAAGAATAACAGCACAAGTACAATATACTTTCAAATGCACAACCAAAATACCATATAATTCCTATGATGGTACCATCAGTTTCTTACTCAATAACTCGCTGTGCTCCAAGTGAGCGAAAAGAACATTTCCCAAAGTCTCTGTCCCGGCACCAAGCCAAAGTCGATCCACGCTCCGGTGATCGCAAGAAAAAGGTCGTATCGAGACCAGAATCCAGGTCGGCTGACAGTCAACGCTGCCAAAGAGGCGCAAAGGTGCACCCAAAAGGCGACTGGGAAATCACACCTTTGGGTATGAACGTTCAGCGGCTCCCAAACGGTGAACCACAAATTCCCACTCGAAATCCACGTTACACACGCAAACCAGGCTAACGACTGGGTGCGGTGAAATGGCTGGAGCGAGGTGAAAAGGCTGGAGCGATGCGAAATTGGGGGAGCAAGGCGAAATGGCGGGCGGGCCCGTAATGGAGGCGTACCTGCTCTCCAACAACGATTCTCTTCGGAATCAACTGCAAAACCCGTCACGCAGTTTATCTGTCACCGCGATAACCACTCTGTCACAGGAATCCCTTTCACGGGAAAACCAAAGTTCACTCGTGACCCACGTTCGCCAGCGTCTCCTCGAGACCTCAAAGCAGCTCGGCTTTTCTTCCCGACCTCTCTTTCTCCGCTTTTCGCTTCCTCCGCTTCCGGTTTCTCCCGATCCGGTTTCTTTTAAAACACGAATTTTTCACCTTTTGAAAACAGTTATCTCCATTTCACTTAAACGATAACAATATTAGTACATGGAACCAAAAATGCTTACAGTGGATGAAAACCACAATGACGGAAGTGACAAATCCGTAACACCCCCCCCCCCCCCCTCAAGAAAGAAAGTTTGAATATAGTCTAGTAGGAAGACTAGGTCCCCCTGCACCCCCCGGAGATATACTTCTAATCAGTGTTTCTAGATTGGAAAAAATGTGTAGAAAATGACTAGCTATGGCCCCAAGCTGAAAAAATGTCCCACATACCATTTTTATGCAAATTACTGCTGCCATTATCAAAAAAAGACTAGGTCCCCCTGCACCCCCCGGAGATATACTTCTAATCAGTGTTTCTAGATTGGAAAAAATGTGTAGAAAATGACTAGCTATGGCCCCAAGCTGAAAAAATGTCCCACATACCATTTTTATGCAAATTACTGCTGCCATTATCAAAAAAACGATTTTTGACATATCTCAGCCAATATTGCAGATAATTGAAAAATGAAGGTGTCTAGACCCATGTTTTGAAGGGCATAGATCATGATAGAACTATTCATAACATGATTACATGTGTCTATGGTATACTAGTATGCTAATTAGTGCTTTATTTACAAAATAATCACAGTTTTACGAAATAATAGACTCATATTAAGGTCCGTCTACACAGACGTTAACACAAAGTTTTATTTTTCTAAATACCCTGTGAAATTCACCGAATGCCCTGTGAAACCTGGGATTCTTCTCCAGCTTTTTCAAGGGCCCGACTTTTCCCTTCCCTTTGAAGGCACTGGTGCAGTCTTCTCCGCTGAACACATAGTACCCCAGGAGAGTGGCACAGTAGTCCTCTCCCAGGGATTCTGCCAGCTCAGAGACGTTGACAAGTTGGCGATGCTTCCCTGACCCTGTATCCAGGTACACCGTCAGCTTGATGTTGTGGGCATGGTGGAGCAGGATCAGGAGGATGTCTGTGTCCGGTGTTCTGACTACAGCGTTCTTGTATCCGATGGTAGCAGCATGATGGAGGTACAGAACCACCCTGGTATCAGTCTCTTCCTGGTTGCTGTAGATCGTGGGGAGTTCACGTACCTCGACCTGAAACACAAAAAGGCACCGCATTTCAATCACCAGTCACTGCCAGTTTCAGTATATCTCCGGGGGGTGCAGGGGGACCTAGTCTTTTTTTGATAATGGCAGCAGTAATTTGCATAAAAATGGTATGTGGGACATTTTTTCAGCTTGGGGCCATAGCTAGTCATTTTCTACACATTTTTTCCAATCTAGAAACACTGATTAGAAGTATATCTCCGGGGGGTGCAGGGGGACCTAGTCTTTTTTTGATAATGGCAGCAGTAATTTGCATAAAAATGGTATGTGGGACATTTTTTCAGCTTGGGGCCATAGCTAGTCATTTTCTACACATTTTTTCCAATCTAGAAACACTGATTAGAAGTATATCTCCGGGGGGTGCAGGGGGACCTAGTCTTCCTACTAGACTAATATAGTGAAAACTTTCTTTTCATGCAAAAACCCTTTTTAACAAACAAAAGTAAAACTCACACCCAAATGATCAACTCACGTGAGCAACAATAATCTATATAATAATACCGTAAGGACTCGACTTTGTTATCCCTTTTACGCCGCACCCAGTGACCCGATGCCCACGGCACTAATGGATTTACGATCTACGAACCGCGCTCTTTGTTTATCACGTATAGACATACTCGAAAAATCTGAATTAGCCGACGTTGGGGCCCAAAAGCATCCGATTAACTGCCGATACGACGCCATCTTACGACACCATCGTATTGGCGTCTGCTGGGCGAAGGTGAAGCGAGCCGTCCGCTGATTGGACAGTCGAGTGGTGTGAACATGGGTGGTGTGAACCAAATGGTCTTTTTATTCCCTTAAACATTTTAAATTAGGATATATAAGGAAACGTCTTTATCGTCATTTTAATAAAGTTAAATGGAGTGACGTTGCGATACTTGGGGTGCGTTGCATAAATCCTCGTAACTCAGAGAGGTGTAGCAGGTGGCGAGATGTAAGGAAGCTTAAAGATAACGAGCTGAAACAGACGAATGATATGTCAATCCCTTTCTACACCGAACGGCAATAAAAGTATGAGAGCGGGAAGGCATGGTCTGAGCACTTCGAGCAGAGAGGACTGATTGGACTTAAGCTCCAATTTTTTCTCTTTAAGTTAACGGAAGAAGAAGATCCCATGAGCGCTGCCGTCACTTATCGAGGTGTGTTGAGGTCTGAAGAGATGAGGTGGTTTCTAGGAGCGATTTGCACCTTTTTACTGCTTGAGGTGAGTTCGCTTCAGCTTCTGAAAGCTTAAAACAAAGTGTACTTCGCCGAGTGACGAAAAGTATGCGTAGGCCTAGGCCCGAGCTATCCAGTTGTTGTGTTTCCGTTGTGGCCATGATCTCAACGAATGGCGTAGGCCATGTGGCGTCGGGTAGGTCATGATTAGCCCCCCCCCCCCCCCCCTTTCGTTTCACCAACTCCTGCATCTGCCACCATTCATGATTATCAAAGTAGGCTTTACCCTGTTCACGATAAGGTAGAAATCAGTGAGTTGTATACGAAGAGATAAAAGGATGGCATTGACTTCGAGACGGTACGTGATATTTTCAAAAGTATATCGTAGCGTTGTCATTTAAGTAGATTGCAATAAATACGTTGTTCATATACGCACTCTTCATTCTCATCTTTCTTCCTAACTCTTACTCGGACAAGGAAATCCCCTATGCCATCCATAATGGTACACTCTATCCATACACCACATCCTCCCATCCGTGGATGTTCCACGGGTTTCGGCTAGTAATTAATATTCCCCAGAATAAAGCAACAAAACTTCCAAACACCCTACAGGAATTTTCAAAGTTAGTTCACTCTGGATAAAGCATCAGCAACGACATTGTCCCTGCCCTTTACAATCTCAATCTCCAAGTTTAACTCCTGCAAAGCCAAACTCCATCTCATCAACCTCTGATTTTTATTTTTCATTTTTTGAATGAAGGTTAAGGGGTTGTGATCAGTGAAGAGTTTTAACTCTGGATTCTCTTGCACCCCGACTACAGGTAAGACAGGAACCATTTTTTCACAGGCTTCCTCTCATAATATTTCTTCAGTCGGTTGACATGACACAGCTGCCGCTTTTTCCGTCGGTCGGGAGTTGTCACCACGTAATCTCTTTCATTAACCCTCCTTTCAATTGCATAGGGACCAAAATACCTAGCCTGTAGTGGCTGACCTGGAACAGGAAGCAACACCAACACTCGGTCCTCAGGACTGAAATTTCTTATCTGAGATTTATTGTCATGTCTCACTTTCATTTTATCCTGTGTCACTTTCAAGTTTCCTCTCGCAACTCACAAGCCTTTGCCAATCTGTGCCTAACCGTTGACACATACTCTACCACTGTTGACTGCGACTCCTCCTGTAGCCACTGTTCTTTAACCAATTTCAATGGTCCTCGAACTGCGTGTCCAAACACAAGTTCAAAAGGACTGAATCCCAATGACTCCTGAACAGATTCCCTCGTAGCAAACAACAATAAGGGTATTCCTTCATCCCAATCCTGGTCACATTCAAAGCAGTACGTTCTGATCATATTCTACAATGTCTGGTGAAACCTTTCCAAGGCCCCTTGGCTCTCGGGATGGTAAGTACTTGATCTTACTTGCTGCACTCCCAACAGGTGTACCACTTGCTGAAAAAGCGTTGACATGAAATTGTAACCCTGATCAGACTGGATGACCTTAGGTAGGCCAACCAAAGTGAAAAACTTAATCAAGGCCTTCGCAATAACTGCCGCAGTAATTTTTCTAAGAGGCACTGCTTCTGGGAACCTTGTGGAAGTGCATATGATGGTCAGCAAATACTGATGTCCAGCCTTAGTTTTAGGTAAAGGGCCGACACAGTCAATAATGACTCGGTTGAATGGCTCTTCAAAAGCTGGAATTGGTTTTAAAGGTGCGGATGGGACTTTCTGATTCGGTTTTCCCACCAGCTGGCAAGAGTGGCAAGATTTACAGAACTCCGCCACATCACGTCGCAATCCTGGCCAGAAAAAATGTACCAAAATTCTGTCACATGTCTTGTTCACTCCAAGGTGCCCGGCCAAAGGTGTCTCATGTGCCAAACTCAAGATCTCCTTCCGGTACGGCGGTGGCACCACAATTTGGTAATGAACTTTCCACTCATCATTTGCTGTCACCTCCGGTGGTCTCCATTTTCTCATGAGTATTTCCCCTTTCATGAAGTAACCAACAGGTATCTTCATAGCCTCTTCCTCTGTAACGGCTTTATCAATCAAACTCCGGAGCTCCAAATCTCTGTGTTGTTCTTCAACAAGTCTTTCGGACAAGCACCGTTTGTTCAGCCTCCTTCCCAGATGTCTCCGACGGACACTCCATTTCCTCTTTGGGTCCAGATGCCACCTTTTCCTTCGGTTCCTTGATGTCCCTCCCTTTCCAATTATTTCTTCCAGACTTTTCCTCCAATATCTCTATGGAACCCAAATCCACATCGCCTTCCTTCTCCTTCTCTTCAGAGCGCTTCCTACCCATAGCACGAGTCACTGCACAGGATGGAAAGATACCCGGAATCTCCTGCTCTAACTGTGCTGTGTTATTTTCCATACTGGGCTTTTCAACCAACATCGGATTACCAGAAACTCGACCACCGGCCAAATCATTCCCGATAATAAAGATATTCCCTCTACAGGAAGAGTGGCTTGTAACCCCACAGTGACCGGTCCTCACACCAAATCAGACTTTAAATGGATGACATGAAGAGGAGCTTTAACAAAGCCCCCAACCCCCTGTAAGAGAACACTAACACCAGTTGCCATCTTCTCCGACAATGGCAAAATGCCCTCAAGCATCAAAGATTGATGTGCTCCTGTGTCTCTCAATACCCTAACAGGTCTCTGGTTCGTTAAGTCCCCATCCAGTGACACAAACACCTCGGAAATAAAAGGTTTGTAACCCTGTTGGACAAGGTCGTTCTGTGATGCCGTAACTTTGGCACGGGAACCTTGACAAGGCACTGTCCTCCAAGGACGATTTCTCGCATTGGCCAACGCATTCGGAGTTGCACTAGCCTGACTCCGATCCTGATTTTTCCTTTTCAGGGCGTAACATTGGGACATCAAATGCCCAGGTTTCTTGCAAAAAGCACAAGTTGGCCCGGAGGAAAAACTTGTGGTCTGCCTCGGGCTCCCCAGAAGATAGGTATGTCTTGGAACTGCAGTCTTCTGATCCCTAAAAGTCACGGTATCAGATTTGTCCCCATAGTCCTCTCTAGGCCGCCTCGATGAAAATTTGTTCTCCGATCCTGATTTACCATAACTCCCCTGGCTAACTCTTGGTGGGAAGTTAGGTTTGTGGAACCCCATCCTGTGTGTCAAGGCATAGTCATCTGCCACTGTTGCTGCCTCATACAACTCCGGTACCTTTTTTTCATCCAGATGTACTTTAATGTCCACGTGGACACACTGTTTGAATTCCTCCACCAAGATCAATTGTCATAAAAGGTTGAAGTCTTTCCCAATCTCCTTCGAGTCACACCATCTATCCAACATAGTGTAGCGGCTACCGCTGGGTATACACAATCGCCTTGCACCTACCGAGGACGCGGAGCGATCACCATGCCGGGCTCGCCCAGGACGCCCGGGCATGCCCACTCTCGACTTGCCAGGCCTCGTCCGGGACGCCCGAGCATGCCCGTTCTCGACTTGCCAGGCCTCGTCCAGGACGCCCGGGCACGCCCCCTTTCGCCTTTCCCGGGCAAACGCTCCGGGATAATGTGTATATATATTGCTGCCCGATAAACGGGCTTTTCAGAGTACCCGAGTTGATTTGACACAATAAAGAAACTCGGATGAATTCCAGCTTTTTGTCGCGTCCATTCTTTCGATTTACGTTGGAGCATAGCTCCTACATTGGTGACCCGACATGGACACGGCAGTTGCCCTCAAACTGCCTACCTTCTGGGAGGCTCACGCGGCGGTTTGGTTCGCCCAGGCGGACTCCCTGTTCGCCCTGCGAGGCATCACGGCCGACGACACCCGCTTCCACCATGTGGTAGCAGCACTCGGCTCAGCCACCGCGGCCCGCGCCCTGAGCCTCCTCGAGCGCCCGCCAGCCGCTGACAAATACGACGTGATTAAAAAGCTCCTCCTCGACGCTTTCGCCCTCTCATCAGCGGAACGTGCACGGCGCCTGCTCGACCTGCCCGAGCTCGGCGACACGCGCCCGTCCGAGCGAATGGACTACATGCTTTCGCTGGTCGGCGAGCACTCTCCGGCATTCCTGTTCCGGGAGCTGTTCCTCCATCAGCTGCCTAGCCCGGTACGCCTTGCCCTGGCAAGCACGACGATCACGGATCCCCGCGCCCTCGCCAGGGAAGCCGACAAGATCTCCGCGGCAGGCCAACGCATTGGAGCAGCGACCTGGAGCCCACCGCCGTCCGAACCAACGCCCATGGCGCCCGAGCACCCGGCACGGTCGACGACCGAACTGCCGACGCAATTGGCGGCCGCTACGCCGCGCCGACCACCTCCAGCACGACGACCAGAGCCTCCACCTGACCAGGCGTGGTGTTATCATGCCAGGTTCGGACAGAAGGCCCGGACATGCCGACCCCCGTGCACCTTCGGCAAGCCGGGAAACGGCCTGGTCGGCGTTCATTACCAGCCATGAGCTGGTTGCCACACGGGCAACTTACTTTTCATCACGGACAAAGCGTCTGGACGGCGCTTCCTGTGTGACACCGGCGCCCAACTGAGCGTCATACCCGCCTCCGATCAGGACAGGCAGTCCGCGGTTTGCGGCCCCTCCTTGGTTGCGGCCAACGGATCGGCCATTCGCACCTTCGGCCTGCGCAACGTCACCCTCTGCTTCGGCGGCCAACGCTTTAATTGGACTTTTGTAACCGCAAGCGTGCCCATGGCTCTGCTAGGCGCCGACTTCCTCTGCGCACACGGACTGCTGGTGGACGTCCAACGGCGTCGCCTCATCAACGCCGAGACCTTCAGCTCCCTGGCATGCACATTGAGCAGCTCCGCTCCGACCGAGCTGGCATGCGACCTCCCGGCGGCGAACGAGTTTGCTCGCCTGCTCACGGAGTTCCCGGCCCTCACGCGGCCGACGTTTTCGGCCGTCGCAGTATGACATGGGATCGAGCACCGCCGGCGCACGTGGACATCGACCAACCGCCATGGTTGGCCCTTCCGCCTCGGCGAGGCTGCCCCCCGTCCACGGTGCCCCCCACTTGACCGCCCACCACCACACCGGACCCCCCCCCTCCCCCCACGACCCGCCAGGGGTCGCTTCGGCCGGGTCATCAGGACCCCCCTTAAATTGACCCTGCCGGTGCAAGTCGATTCTGGGGGGACGTGTGTAGCGGCTACCGCTGGGTATACACAATCGCCTTGCACCTACCGAGGACGCGGAGCAATCACCATGCCGGGCTCGCCCAGGACGCCCGGGCATGCCCGCTCTCGACTTGCCAGGCCTCATCTGGGACGCCCGGGCATGCCCGCTCTCGACTAGCCAGGCCTCATCCAGGACGCTGGGGCACGCCCCCTCTCGCCTTTCCCGGGCAAACGCTCCGGGATAATGTATATATATTGTTACGGTCCGCGGTTAAGGATGTTATATTTGCCGAGCGGAGGCCCCGCGACCTAACAGTTTTTTCCCGACTCACCCGATTCACCCAGACGTTGGCCGTATCGCGCCACAGCTATTCAATCAGGGAAAAGACTAAGACGACGAATGCAAAGAGGAAGAAGAAGACGAGAAAAGGGTTGAAAATACTACTAAATTTATTTACTATTTACAGGCTCAAAATAACCAAGGAGAAGGAAAGATAAGAAAATAATATACAGAAGCTTTTAGAGACACAGGGAAAATACTAGCTTATACAGACTTAATTACCTACCCAGGACAGAACAAACAAAGACGACTCACACGGGGAATGATGATAGGAATTGGCTGGAAGGAGAGGAAAGTCAAATTTGTTCGGCAGCACGAATCGGCGCGTTCCGCAGCCGCCGTCCCTTCGCGGCCCTGCTCCAAACTGCCGTCCAGGCCCCAAACGGCTGTCGAGTCTTGTTGCTGCTGTAGACGCTGCTGCTGGCGAGCAAGGTGACGAATAGCAGGCTTTGTGCTTCCCTGGATGATCTTCTGCTTTTGGACCTCACGACTCAGCCCTGCTCTGACGACCCAGCTCTTTCCTGTCCACCTCACCACGCAGCTCAGCTCAGCCTTTCAGCTCATCTCTTGGACTCATCTGCTTGTCTGCTTGGGGAGCGTCCCGCGGCGGGTTATATAGGCCCCGCCCTTCACCCTTTGCGAACCTCCCCCAAGCATTCTCTCTCCGCCCTCTCAAGCCAAACCCCTCGTTCTGGGTTGGATGAGCGGGGCCGACTTACTCCTCCCCTCTATGACGAGGTGGAGACCCGCCTTTCTTCCCCAACCCTGCCTCGTGGTCAATGGCGGCTTTGGAGGGGATGTAATTGCCAAATTGAGGCTTGGCCATTACGAAAGGGGAAATGGAGGTTTTTTTTGGGAATGGGAATGAAGGGAATCTATCTCTTTTACTCGGCGCAATGGAGTGTCATGTTAATGGACGACAAGGCCTTACCCTAAAACACATAATAAGGATATAAACTGCTGAACAAGGGTTTTATCGGGTCCTGCAATATGGTGTTTCATGGAATAACTACCGGGACGCCCTTTTTACTTTTACACAACACTGGAGGCAGGAGGCGCAGAATAAACAATAATAATAATAAAGCACACAATAAAAAAATACAGTCCTCATATCCGCAACACTGCACCCTCCTCCTCTTAGGCACGACCCGGGCCTACAACTTTTATTTAGTGTGACACGTAGGTGTAGTTCCCTCTACTTTTAACCTGACCCTGAGTGCGACAGTTTTAAAACATAAATAAATGTGTCCCGCTGCTCCATTGCACCCTGCCTAACAGACTCACGCCCACAGTTAACCGAATTGTGGAATGGTCTTCAAACTACACATTGACGGTGGGGAGCATTATTTACAATTGACACTACTTTTATTTACAAGACTAACCCAGGACCTGTGATTGTTCTTTCTGGGGGGGGAGACAGTCTGCTCTGCATCAATGCACCATGAAAGCACCCAAAACGCACCAATACACCCTCAGGCACCAATCGGTGCCCAGTCATCATAGTTCATCAGTGTTCATGAATAAAAATAACCAAACAACCCCTAACCCTGCAGGTGGTCTCTTGCTCTTCGGCTCCCTCTGCTGGCTATTACTATGTTCCTGATGTTGTCATCTTCCTTTGCTGGCGGCCTATTTGTAATAAAACTTGCACCTAACGTGTCCATTTGTATTTATTTATGGCCCATAGGGGCCGACTATGTATGGTTCACCTGTGGGGCATCGGTGCCCTGTGGCCAAGGTCCGCCAGCAAGATTTCGGGCCTTCATGGCCGGTTCCAGCAGAGGGGCCACGCCCCAACGCATGGGGTCCATAAGTGGTGCTCGGCCACAGACATGTGGTCCATAATGTGGTGCATCGATGCAGACAGCTGGTTCTGGGAATTTCGGGCGCACAATGGCCGACTCACGCACGCTCCCCTCGGCGCCCAATGGCGCACAGGTCATGTGGGAGACAAAAGGGGGGAGAGACAGATGAGCGAGGGGTAAGGTCACAAGGGTACACATCAATAAGGCAATGCAAGGTGAAATGCGTACGGAGGGCGAAGTGAAAAAGCTCGTCCCTACCGTACGTCACCCCCCTGTCACCTACACTACCCTTGCCCTTACCCCATATGTACAAAATCTACACATTTACAAATGCGTCGCTACTGTCACGTCTTCCCCATATTTCTTCTATACCAAATTCGTCACCACAATCCCTCTACTTCAAAATTTGCCATCACCCAATTCATCATCAATCCTCATAAGGAGGGAGAGATGGAACACAAGCACAATGTCACAACCACATCATGATGCGTCTCACAATCCAAAACATTTGCACATAAAAAATAATCAAAACATGGCATGGTGTGGAGTACCTGTCACCTCAGGTGAGTGGATGCAGATGGTGCAAGGAGATTTCAATCCTAACTATCCTCTAAATGACTTTAACACACTTTACTCTACCCGGGGTCTCTCCCTGCCAATCCATTGGCCAACTTACACTATGGGTTCTAAAAACCAATTCCCATTGACCAAACTGTGGTGCTTCTCAATTTGGGGTCTCACTCCCCCGATTCATCTCCCGGTGCCCTTGCACAATTTCTGGGCTGTGACGTGTAGCTCTCCCAGCAGGTCTACCCACCTGCACACCTCCACCACTGTAGTTGCCACCCGAGCTTACCTAGCTCCTCACCCTAACCTAACTAACTGGGGAAGGCCCCTCCTGGCTCTGTCACCCCACTCGGTGCCCTCTGGCACTGGGCTACCCGGGTCCGTCCTCCGGATCCTCGGGCCCCATCCACAACAACTACTACCGGCTCCCAGAGCCCACCTGCGGCCTCACCTGGCCGACATCCTCACAGTGGTGGAGTGCCCAAACCAACGACACACACTAACAGGCTACACGCCCAGCCATTTCCACAACACTAATGCACCCATCCAAACATCATTCTTCCACCCGCACCACAGATGCCAATATCCAACCACAATTTACCTATACCCTCTACCTAACACTTACACTACCTGCCCCGGGTATCCGTGATGGGGGTCCACTCTTCCCCCATTCACACCTTTGCACCATCCACTCCACTCCATATTTTCCACCATACTCACTCCACGACCATCCATTCCAAGACTCCATGTATTCACACTCCATGTCTTCCACACAACCATTAATTCCATACACCTGTTGGTGCACACCTGTGCACTCACACCTGGTGCCACCTGCACCCTCCTTCTCCCTGGACCATTTGGTCAACACAATACACATCACTATCACTATCACTCTTACTCATACACTGCTCCATCCACCTGTTCAGTTGCACACCTGTGCAATCACACCTGTTCCTCACACACTGCTCAATACACTTGAATACACCTCCAACACTCACACGGCATCATCTCATCTAACTACTCCCCTCTGAAACTTGCGCTTCCCAGTCGCCCCTTACATTATTGCGCTCCCTCGTCATTATCATCCACTCTAATCTACCTGCGTCCCCACTACAGGTGTCATTGTCACTAACTAACCTTAACGTTACCTAATGTCAATCTCTAGATCCCTACACACGATATATCCTAACCCTCCCGGGCTAGTTTTCACTGCCATCAACCCCATAAGACTAGTGCTCCTTTGCCCCCCGCTGTGAGGGATGGTGGATTGGCCATCCCATCACATGGGGCATGTTCCACTACAAATTTTGCTCACCAAATTCCAACCAATCAAAAATTTGCCAATCACTACCAATCCTCTGCCAATCATCACTGCCAATCCTTTGCCAATCATCAAATTTTGCCTTTTTCTAATTTTGGGTCCAAAACACTAACCTCATCATTACAGTCTACTTACTAATGCCTCTCGGTGCGCCAATTCACTTCTACAGCCCGGCTTCGTAAAGCCGAGCAATGAATGCGGGTTGTTTGGTGCCAGCGGCTGGATACGTCCCGCATTCGGTGCAGGGAAGGACGCTTACCCGGGCCGAGATCCCACGCACCACCTCGGCACGGAGCCATCCCATGGCCCGACCTCGACCTGCCGGAACGTCTCAACAAAAAGGGGTCGCCATGATGACCCTTCCTATCGGGCTGCCCGCTCCGCCTAGTGGAGCACGGACGCGGCCGTTCAAAGCGAGGCACAGCGTGGATCACGTACGGCGGTCCTTTCGAACCCGCCGTGGTTCGGATCCCCGCTGGTCCTCGCGGCACGCGAAGCTGCCCGACGCGCACCGAGGGCCTGATTCGGCTATAAGTCGCTCTAACCGCTAACCCGGTTACCGTCGATGCCTCACCTGCATGCTTACACCCCGCAGCCCGTTCCTTGCTCATACATACAGCTGTTCCCATGCTCCTCGTCATTGCACCTTCTCTTACACACCCAGGTGCACTCATTCCGCTCACAGACTTGGTCACACACCTGACCACCGAACACCTTGGCACACATTCGTCGTTCGCACACCTCACCAACACACCTCTTCGCGCCCCCTCCTCGGTCACCTCCTCTGTGACAACCACAGGTGTGCTCTCACTCGCACACCCAACCACGTGCCTCAGTACCAACTCAAGTGTGCATTCCCACACACGCTCTACCATTCCAGGTGTGCATCCCTCCATTCCAGGTGTACATCCTCGCTCACCTGTCACAACCAACTCACGCTCCGTGTCACTCTCACTACTTTCACCACCACTCTTGACAGCGCACTCAACCCTTACTCTCGACAGCGCACTCTTTCCTCATGCACCTGTCCGTTACACACCTTTCTCGCGCACACTCTTGCGCACACTCTCCCGTTACATCCTCTGTAACACTCACCACAGGCGTGCATTCTCCCTTACTCTCGACCGCGCACTCTTTCCTCATGCACCCGTCCGTTACACACCTTTCTCGCGCACACTCTTGCGCACACTCTCCCGTTACACCCTCTGGAACACTCACCACAGGCGTGCATTTTCTTGTTACATCCTCTGTAACACTCCTCACTACGCGCTTCCATGTGCTCCCTCGCACACGCGCTACGACCGACTCACTCTCGACAGCACACTCACTCCTCGGTGCGCACTTTTTCCTCACACACCCCAGAGTCGGACATTCTCGCACACCTCCTCCTTCACACACCGTACCTGTCGCACACTTCACCAACGGCCTCTCACGAACACCCGGATCCAATTCAACCCCCAAGCCGACTGAAGCTCCCCTCACATCATGTACATTTCCTCGTATATCGCCACTCACCTTGGCACCTCGTCTCCGCACCTCCTTCGCCACCTGCAAACTCTTTATTTGGTTAGTGAGCACAACATCACGATTTGAGCACCGACCTTGTACATATTCCATTACTTCCTCCTTTATCTCCCTCTTAGTTTCTGTCCGTCCCTTCTTAATTTCACTCACCTCTTCTTCCACTTCCTCTAATTTTTGCTTCACCTCTTTTATTTCCCGGTGCGTCTCCTCAAGTTCGTCCTCTAAGGCTATCTTGACCGTCTCTATGTGCGTCCTCACCTGCCGGTCCTTCGTCTCCATTATCTCTGTCACCTCGTCCCACCTCGTTGTCAGTCCCTCACGTACCATCTGACATTGCCTCTGTGTCGCTATTAAGTCGTCCTTGATGTCTCTTTGTGTCGCTTTTAACCCTCCTAGTACCGCAGTGTTCTTTTGTACCTGCTCCACTAACTCCGTCTGTCCCACCGTCAGCTGTTCCACCTCCTCCGTCAGGTCCTCTATGCCCCCTTGTAACTTTGCCGTCCCATTTCTCACCTCTTTCTCTATACGCTTTTCACCTCGCTTTACCTCCTCGCATACCCCCGAGACCTCCTCACTTACACCTCGTCGTATCTCCTCCTTCATCTCTTCCCTCTCTTTTGTAGATGCCACCCTCATCTGTCCCAATTCATCCCTCTGAGCATCCAATTTGGTTTCTACCCCGATTTTTACCTCCTCTATCTGCTCTCCCATTTGTTTAATTTCTCGGGCGGATTGCTCCCCTATCTCCCGCAATTTGTCTTCCATCCTATTTTCTTACCCCATTAACCCGTTTTTCACCCCCTCTAACTGATTCTCCTGGGCAGCCATTCTATTTTCCACCCCCGTTAACCCATTCTTTACCTCTTTTATCCCATTGTCTAACCCCTCAAAATTTTTTTCTAATCCCTCACCGGTACAGCTCGCTTCGTCCCTCATTACCCCCAATTGCTCACCCTGAGCATCCATCCGGTTCCCCATTTCGCCCCCCAATCGCTCACTATCAGCCCTCAATCCCACAATTTGGTTTCCCAACCGCTCACCCATTTCTCTTCGCTCTCGGGTGGACTTATCATTTTGGGCATCCATTTTTGCCATCATTTGAATCATAAAGACTCGCATGTACTCTGGCATTTCTGGCTCGGCTGCCGCGACCACGTGCGCAGCGCAATTTGGTGCTGCTACGGTCACGGGCGCGGCAAAATTTGGTGCCGCTACAACCACGTGCGCGATAGCGCCATTTTGTGCGCCTGATACCCCCTCAACCACATCCTCCATATACATTTCCCCGAGGTTCTGGGTCGATTCCACCCCATCTATCTCTCCCACCGGCATACCGTCGCCTTGACCAGCCATGGCGCGATTTCAAAATTCGGGTTTTTCTTTAAAAACAAAACAATTTCCAGCAGCTTGTAATTTTGAGCGCGTTAAGCGCGCTTCGGGTCCGATCCCACACTTCTGACACCAATTTTTACGCCAATAGTACAATTGGTGTTCCAAAATTTGGGCTAAATAAATTTAGTCCCAGGTTCGAATCCCAACTCCTGACTCCAATTTGTTACGGTCTGCGGATTAGATGTTATTTTTACCGAGCGGAGGTAACCGCGGCCGAACAGTTGTTCCCCGACTAAACCCGATTCACCCAAACGTTGGCCGTATCGCGCCACAGATATTCAATGGGGAAAAGACTAAGACGACAAATGCAAAGAGGAAGAAGAAGACGAGAAAAGGGTTGAAAATACTACTAAATTTATTTACTATTTACAGGCTCAAAATAACCAAGGAGAAGGAAAGATAAGAAAATAATATACAGAAGCTTTTAGAGACACAGGGAAAATACTAGCTTATACAGACTTAATTACCTACCCAGGACAGAACAAACAAAGACGACTCACACGGGGAATGATGATAGGAATTGGCTGGAAGGAGAGGAAAGTCCAATTTGTTCGGCAGCACGAATCGGCGCGTTCGGCAGCCGCCGTCCCTTCGCGGCCCTGCTCCAAACTGCCGTCGAGGCTCCAAACGGCTGTCGAGTCTTGTTGCTGCTGTAGACGCTGCTGCTGGCGAGCAAGGTGACGAATAGCAGGCTTTGTGCTTCCCTGGATGATCTTCTGCTTTTGGACCTCACGACTCAGCCCTGCTCTGACAACCCAGCTCTTTCCTGTCCACCTCACCACACAGCTCAGCTCAGCCTTTCAGCTCATCTCTTGGACTCATCTGCTTGTCTGCTTGGGGAGCGTCCCGCGGCAGGTTATATAGGCCCCGCCCTTCACTCTTTGCGAACCTCCCCCAAGCATTCTCTCTCCGCCCTCTCAAGCCAAACCCCTCGTTCTGGGTTGGATGAGCGGGGCCGACTTACTCCTCCCCTCTATGACGAGGTGGAGACCCGCCTTTCTTCCCCAACCCTGCCTCGTGGTCAATGGCGGCTTTGGAGGGGATGTAATTGCCAAATTGAGGCTTGGCCATTACGAAAGGGGAAATGGAGGTTTTTTTGGGGAATGGGAATGAAGGGAATCTATCTCTTTTACTCGGCGCAATGGAGTGTCATGTTAATGGACGACAAGGCCTTACCCTAAAACACATAATAAGGATATAAACTGCTGAACAAGGGTTTTATCGGGTCCTGCAATGTGGTGTTTCATGGAATAACTACCGGGACGCCCTTTTTACTTTTACACAACACTGGAGGCAGGAGGCGCAGAATAAACAATAATAATAATAATAAAGCACACAATAAAAAAATACAGTCCTCATATCCGCAACAATATATTGCTGCCCGATAAACGGGCTTTTCAGAGTACCCGATTTGACACAATAAAGAAACTCGGACGAATTCCAGCTTTTTGTTGCGTCCATTCTTTCGATTTACGTTGGAGCATAGCTCCTACAATAGTTTCCTTCATTCTGGCAAACTCCACATGGGTCTCACTCTCCCTCTTCCTGGCATTCCTGAATTTTTGTCGGTAAGCTTCAGGGACCAATTCATAGGCTTTGAGAATGGCTTTCTTCACTATCTCATAATCTGCACATTGGTCAATCGGTAAAGCCGAAAATATATCTTGAGCTTTACCCACCAGAACACTTTGTACGAATATAGTCCAGGACCCCACAGGCCATTTTAGCATTTGAGCCACCTTCTCAAAGTGTAAAAAAACTTAGCTACCTCCTTTTCATTGAAGGGTGGAACCAGCCTCACATACCTACCAACATCCCAAGAGTTCTGACTGGTTGTCAAACTAGCCGGCATGGATACTACTTCTCTCTGTTCCCCCAGTAATTCCAGCTCCTTGAGTTTAAGTTCCCTCTGATAATCCATGTCCCGTTCCTTTAACTCCCTTTCGGCTTTCCATTCCTCTGCTCTTTCCTCTGCTCTTCTTTCCTCGAGTTCTCGTTCCTGTTCTGCTCTTTCCTTTTCAGCTCTCCTTTCCAACTCTTTTAACCTTTCCTGGCTCTGCAGTTGCATCTCCATTTTCCGGAGCTCCACATTTCCTTTTTCCTCGGGTAACCACTCCAAGGCTACCTCTTCCCATGTTCCTTGTGTTACATATTTATGTGAATGTATGTGAATTACCATTCAGGTCTTTGCTTATCAATGTGTAGTAGATTAAGGGTTGTTGTGGTTGGAGGGTCAGGAGCCCTTCTGAAAAAGAGGCCGGAAACGGAAGAGGAAAAGACACGAGGAAGAAAAGCGACGAGGATTCTTCTTCCTCGCCCCGCTCTGACGAAAGGTGGGATTGATATTGAGCCGTGTGGAAAAGCGGCGTTCCCGAGCCCGTCTGGCGAGAGGAGTTACCGGGACGGATACCTGCCCGGTGGACGTCAAACTGTCGTGTGGCCGTGCACCGACCCAGCGTCTGGCACCGTTCGCGACACCGTCTAAAAAGACGCGTACGGGTCGCACGTTGGGGCCTAACACGCGTTGCAAGCGGCGTGGGGCTTTTGGCTTGCTTTACCGTACCCGCTTCGCGTGGCCACGAGGGGCTGCAGCCGTGGTGCCTGGTACGATACCTGCCCGGTGGAAACACGTCCACCCGGGGTTGGTTCAACCGCCCGAGTGCGGCGACGCCGACCATCATCTTGGTCAGGAGGGGCCCAGAGACATTGTGCGGGACAGAGACCAAAAGGGGGTCGTGAGTACCAACGGGGACACACATATATAAGATGGCCATCTTAATCATATAGGGAATGGATTGTGGATTGGGAATTGTTGATGGTTGTTTGTTGTTGATTGCTCGGGGAATATATCCTTGATTGTATCATTGAAATTGTATGATATCCTTACCCTTGAAATATATCATTGAACATCAGTTTTCTCTTGGGTGGAATTCATAGGGATTGCGTTGTGAAAGCGCATATATAATACTACTTTCTGGCGAAGTTCCTCTCACGGTCCGGGGGTCACCGAGACCAGGTAGTCACCGAGGGGACCACGTAACAGAATTGGGGGCTCGTCCAAATTACGATTTGCGGATTCGCAATTGGGTCTACGTCCGGGATCTAAAATTGTATAAAACTAGGGCATGCCCGTACTATATCTATATCTAAAATTATATCCCCCCCTCTATTTACATGAAATGGTTTGGTCCATGAAATGTTTTGGTCCATTCGCAACGCCAAAGCGAACGGCGAACGCTTTACATGAAATGGTTTGGTGCATGAAATGTTTTGGTCCATTCGCAACGCCAAAGCGAACGGCGAACGGCTTGCGAGTACAGTGACAATCCCCCCGGGGTTTTTATTAGTTTTAAAACATAGTTTAACGCCAACATAGCGCCAACATAGTTTGCAAACGTGAAATAAATGAATACGCTCTCAAATGTGCCATCCGAGGCAGAGTGTGTCCGCCACGTTCGGCACACGCGATAGCTCGCTGCTCTCTGATTGGTTGAATCGTTTTTTGGACATAGCTCGGTAAGTAATTGTCCGATTAATATGAAACCTTGAAAAGGCACATCCTCGGGTCCCCAGCAATATACCTGGCAAGTTTAAAGTATATCGGACCCGTGGTTGTCGAGAAACAGCGGTCACAGACAAACAAACGTACAAACGTACAAACAGAGATTACTGGAATTATAGATAGACTAGGGCATTGCCCGTACGTGGGTGCCCGTTCCTTGCCAAAAAAAAAAAAAAACGCTACCCGTACGCTCTACCCCGCCCGTACGCCCGTAAACAAAAAAAACAACGCTCTTCGCTTCCGCCCTTCGCTCTGACTGAATTGGGAGAAATAATGCGCATAAGAAATCGAATTACGTACCGTAATGGCGGTCAGCTCGTAACGCGCTCAGCTCCGCTCGTCTCACATCGGCCACGCCTACGCAACAAAGCGTTCTGTGATTGGCTGCCGGAAGTGAAGTCTTCACTGTCCGGAAGTTCGCAAATCGCAGTTACGATGAATCGTTTTAATTTAATCGCAGTTTGAATTCGTTTTAAAACATAGTTTAACGGCAACATAGTTTTCCAACGTGAAATAAATGAATACGCTGTCAAATGTGCCGTCCGAGGCAGAGTCTGATCGCCACGTTCGGCACACGTGATAGCTCGCTGCTCTCTGATTGGTTGAAGCGTTTTTTGGACATAGCTCGGTAAGTACTTCTCCGATTAATTTAAAACCTTGAAAAGGCACATCCTCGGGTCCCCAGCAATATACCTGGCAAGTTTCAAGTATATCGGACCCGTGGTTGTCGAGAAACAGCGGTCACAGACAAACACACAGACACACAGACACACAGACACACAGAGATTGCTGGAATTATAGATAGATAATAAAATAATATTTTTATTAATTAAAATTTATTAATTAAGTATTAATTGGAAAATTTTTGGGGAAATTGGGGTAAAGTCTTGGGTGAAGGTTAACAGGTGTTAACGATAGTCACCATGGCGTTTGTGGCACAGAACTTTGCGGTAACACCGAGTGAGGCACAGTTCCGAGCGTTAGTAAAGTCGGACCTCTTGAAATTGGCCAAACATTTTAACTTGGAGGTCCGAACTAATTTGAGGAAGGCAGAGTTGCAGGCCACGGTGATACAATCTATGGTGGGATTAGGAACATGGGACGAGTTAGCCTGGGAGTGGCTACCCGAAGAACCAGAAGACGTTGAGCTCCGGAAACTGGAGTTGCAATTACGGAGCCAGGAACGGATCAAAGAAGAAGAAAGGAAAGCAGAAAAGGAAAGAGCAGAAGAAGAGAGGAAAGCAGAAAAGGAAAGAGCAGAAGAAGAAAGGAAAGCAGAAAAGGAAAGAGCAGAAGAAGAAAGGAAAGCAGAAAAGGAAAGATCAGAAGAGGAAAGGAAAGCAGAAGAGAGGAGAGAAGAGAAACAAGCAGAGGAAAGGAGAGTGGAACGAGAACTCCAGGAAAGGTTAAAAGAAGAAGAAAGGAAAGCAGAAGCGAGGAGAGAAGAGAAACAAGCAGAGGAAAGGAGAGTGGAACAAGAACTCCAGGAAAGGTTAAAAGAAGAGGAAAGGAAAGCAGAAAAGGAAAGAGCAGAAGAAGAAAGGAAAGCAGAAGAGAGGAGAGAAGAGAAACAAGCAGAGGAGAGGAGAGCTGCAAGGGAACTCGAAGCAGAGGAGAGAAAAGCAGAAAGGGAATTAAAGGAACGTGACATGGAGCTTCGGCAGGAAATTAAATTCAAGGAGCTGGAGTTAATGAGAGAACGGGGAGAGGCACCACCCTTGCTGACGGGGTCGACACCTAACCAGAAAACCTGGGATGTGGGCAGACATGTGAGGCTGGTTCCACCGTTCAGTGAAAAGGAAGTCGCGAAATTTTTTTCCACACTTTGAGAAAGTGGCTCGACAATTAAACTGGCCGGAGGAGGCCTGGACCATATAGTCTAGTAGGAAGACTAGGTCCCCCTGCACCCCCCGGAGATATACTTCTAATCAGTGTTTCTAGATTGGAAAAAATGTGTAGAAAATGACTAGCTATGGCCCCAAGCTGAAAAAATGTCCCACATACCATTTTTATGCAAATTACTGCTGCAAATTTTATGCAAAATTATGCAAATTTTATGCAAATTTTTGATGAGGAGTAGAGTTGAGGGGTCTTTGAGGGCTTCATCGAGGTGCTCTCGGTTGCAAGACTGGGTCATTCTGAGAAGCACAGCAGGGTCAGAGATCATGATGTTCTCCTCCTCAGTGAATCTCTCCATCAACAGCCTCTCCATTGCCTCACACACTGTTTTGAGGCAAAAGAGGGACTTTGCGGAGGCCTTTCCACTGAGAACACCTTTGAGAGATCCACTTGTTACTAGTTGT
Organism: Myxine glutinosa; assembly: GCF_964187855.1. Classification (NCBI taxonomy): domain Eukaryota; kingdom Metazoa; phylum Chordata; class Myxini; order Myxiniformes; family Myxinidae; genus Myxine; species Myxine glutinosa. Next base: position 136,730,021 of record NC_136264.1, on the reverse strand, counting down.
GCCTCAAAGAGAATCTCTGCATATCCAGAACCACGCATCTTGTGTCCAGTGAGCATCCCGATGTAGTTCATGGATGTGTGGAAGGGTCCAATCGTTACTACATGACTAGCAAATTCATTTGGCCAGCGCCAGATGATGGGAAGGGCTTTCATGCAGACACCCAGATCAAATGTATTCAGGACCCATCTCTGACCCACCTCAGCAGTTGCTGCCTCGGAACGCTTCAGTAGCTCACGAACAACTGCGTTGTCTGTGATCGGTCTGTGCCTGGTGCCTGCATGGCATGGCAATGGCCTGCAGCCTGTGCCTGGGCTAGGGGGTTTCACCTCTGCAACTGGTTCTCCCCCACCCAGCAAATCAACAGTCGACTACTGCACGCCTATCCACCAACCGATCACAGACAACGCAGTTGTTCGTGAGCTACTGAAGCGTTCCGAGGCAGCAACTGCTGAGGTGGGTCAGAGATGGGTCCTGAATACATTTGATCTGGGTGTCTGCATGAAAGCCCTTCCCATCATCTGGCGCTGGCCAAATGAATTTGCTAGTCATGTAGTAACGATTGGACCCTTCCACACATCCATGAACTACATCGGGATGCTCACTGGACACAAGATGCGTGGTTCTGGATATGCAGAGATTCTCTTTGAGGCACAACTAGTAACAAGTGGATCTCTCAAAGGTGTTCTCAGTGGAAAGGCCTACGCAAAGTCCCTCTTTTGCCTCAAAACAGTGTGTGAGGCAATGGAGAGGCTGTTGATGGAGAGATTCACTGAGGAGGAGAACATCATGATCTCTGACCCTGCTGTGCTTCTCAGAATGACCCAGTCTTGCAACCGAGAGCACCTCGATGAAGCCCTCAAAGACCCCTCAACTCTACTCCTCATCAAAAATTTGCATAAAATTTGCATAATTTTGCATAAAATTTGCAGCAGTAATTTGCATAAAAATGGTATGTGGGACATTTTTTCAGCTTGGGGCCATAGCTAGTCATTTTCTACACATTTTTTCCAATCTAGAAACACTGATTAGAAGTATATCTCCGGGGGGTGCAGGGGGACCTAGTCTTCCTACTAGACTAATACTAGTGCAAAGTGTGCTGGTGGGAAAAGCTCAAGAGATTTATTCGGCGCTACCAATGGACCAATGTGCAGATTATGAGGTACTGAAGAAGCACATCCTCAAAGCCTATGAGTTGGTTCCGGAAGCTTACAGGCAAAAATTCAGGAATGCCAGGAAGAGGGAGAGTGAGACCCATGTGGAGTTTGCCAGAGTGAAAGAAAACATGTTTGATCGGTGGTGTGAGTCAAAAGGAGTCGGGAAAGACTTCGAAACATTGCGTGACTTGATCCTGGTGGAGGAATTTCAGCAGTGTGTCCACGAGGACATCAAAGTGTACCTGCAGGAAAAGAAAGTACCAAAGTTGTGGGACGCAGCCACCATGGCAGATGATTATGCTTTAACCCACCGAATAGGGGTCCACGAACCTAACTCCTCGCCTAGATCTCCGCAGGGGAGGTGGGGAACAGCAGGTGCGGAGAACGACAATACATGGCGGCGGCCTCGAGAGGAGTATGGGGACCACGCGGATACCCCACCTGTTCGAAATCAGAGGGATGCGGGCCCAAGACAAACTTATATTTCGGGGGGCCCGAGGCAGACCACGAGTTTTTCCTCCGGGCCTACTTGCGCTTTTTGCAAGAAACCTGGACACTTGATGTCCAGTTGTTACCGCATGAAAAGGGAAGACCCAGAGCGGAGTCCGACTATTGCGACTCCAAATGCAATGGCCATTGTGAGAAATCGCCATCAAAAGGGTTACCAACCATTTATCTCAGAGGGGTTTGTGTCACTGGATGGAGCCTCGACTAACCGGAGACCGGTTAGGATATTGAGGGACACAGGAGCACATCAATCTTTAATGCTTGAAGGCATTTTGCCATGGTCCGAGGAGACGGCAACGGGGGATAGTGTTCGTTTACAGGGGATCGGGGGCGGTGTTAGTGCTCCACTTCATGTCATCCATTTGGAGTCCGATTTGGTGTCAGGACCGGTCACCGTCGGTTTACAAGCCACGCTTCCTGTAGAGGGTGTATCTGTGGTTATCGGGAATGATTTGGCCGGGGGTCAAGTTTATGGTAACCTGAGGGTTGGTAAAGAGCCCAGCAGGGAAAATAACACCACACCAGCTCGGGAGGGCGACAAAAGTACCAAGTTATTTGTAGGGGGACTGAACGTCAAAACAGAGGAAGAAGTTCTGACCTCTGTCTTCAACAGATATGGTCCGCTGGTGGAAGTGCGGTTGGTAAGAGACAGGGAAACGCAACAGTCAAGAGGGTTCGGCTTTGTCACGTTTGCAAGCACAAAAGACGCCAGAGAGGCAGAGAAGAATTGGAATGGCAAGGATTTGGAGGGTCGGACCATAACAGTAGGGAAGGCATTTCGTAGGCGTCGAGAGGTCTACAGGAGAGGACAACTGGGCGGTAGTTTTGGTGGTGGCCGCAATCAATATTATTATGGAGGCTCCCTGAGTTACGGCAGCTCCCGAAGGAAGGATTGTCAAAGTAGTGGCCGAGAAGGAGACCGCTATTCATGGGACTACAGGGACAAGCGGTCCCACCATAATTATTAGGGAAGTTCGGAGAAGTTGAAGCACTGAAGGCGGCGGAGCCGCCGAGCCAAGATTCCTACACGGATTAACCGTGAACGCCGTTCCTAAAGGCGTCCATGTAGTGAACTTTCATGCACGGACTAACCGTGAACTCCACGTTCCTCAAGGCGCCCATGTAGAGAACTTTCCTGCACGGACTAACCGTGAACTCCACGTTCCTAAAGGCATCCATGTAGTGAATACTCGGCTTGGCCTCCCGGAAAAAGTGCTATCGAGTTGCTTAACTTTGGATCTTTGATCAACCCCTTAACCTTCATTCACAAGAAACTGACAGTCAAAGTCAGAGGGTCATGAGATGGAGTTTGGCTGGGCAGGAGTTCAAGGGGAAATTGAACATGTAAAGGGCAGGGACAATGTCGTGGCTGGTGCTTTGTCCAGAGGGAATTACCTTTGAAAATCTCTGGGGGTTGTGTGAAATTTTGTTGCGTTATTGTTAAGTGATAACTGTGCCCGGGGGGAACTGATAATGTGGGGGGGGGTTGAGTTATCTGGTTTGTTTATCCAAATTGGCCGGCAAAGAAAGTTTTCGCTGGGTTCAAACTTTCTTTCTTGAAGGGGGGGAGTGTTACATATTTATGTGAATGTATGTGAATTACCATTCAGGTCTTTGCTTATCAATGTGTAGTAGATTAAGGGTTGTTGTGGTTGGAGGGTCAGGAGCCCTTCTGAAAAAGAGGCCGGAAACGGAAGAGGAAAAGACACGAGGAAGAAAAGCGACGAGGATTCTTCTTCCTCGCCCCGCTCCGACGAAAGGTGGGATTGATATTGAGCCATGTGGAAAAGCGGCGTTCCCGAGCCCGTCTGGCAAGAGGAGTTACCGGGACGGATACCTGCCCGGTGGACGTCAAACTGTCGTGTGGCCGTGCACCGACCCAGCGTCTGGCACCGTTCGCGACACCGTCTAAAAAGACGCGTACGGGTCGCACGTTGGGGCCTAACACGCGTTGCAAGCGGCGTGGGGCTTTTGGCTTGCTTTACCGTACCCGCTTCGCGTGGCCACGAGGGGCTGCAGCCGTGGTGCCTGGTACGATACCTGCCCGGTGGAAACACGTCCACCCGGGGTTCGTTCAACCGCCCGAGTGCGGCGACGCCGACCATCATCTTGGTCAGGAGGGGCCCAGAGACATTGTGCGGGACAGAGACCAAAAGGGGGTCGTGAGTACCAACGGGGACACACATATATAAGATGGCCATCTTAATCATATAGGGAATGGATTGTGGATTGGGAATTGTTGATGGTTGTTTGTTGTTGATTGCTCGGGGAATATATCCTTGATTGTATCATTGAAATTGTATGATATCCTTACCCTTGAAATATATCATTGAACATCAGTTTTCTCTTGGGTGGAATTCATAGGGATTGCGTTGCGAAAGCGCATATATAATACTACTTTCTGGCGAAGTTCCTCTCACGGTCCGGGGGTCACCGAGACCAGGTAGTCACCGAGGGGACCACGTAACACTTGTCCCACTAGAGATTCTACCACCAATGTCTGAATCTCTGCTTTCTTCATACTAACTTGGACGTCCAAGTTACAATATTTGGCCAATATCATGAGTTCCGATCTTTTTAACGCCTGGAACTGTGCCTCATTAGGGGACATCGCAAACTTTTCTGCGTCAAACACCATGGTGACTATTAGTTAGCACCTGTTAACCTTCACACAAAAATTTCAAATTTTTCGAAAAATTTGGGAATGTTAGAAAATTCCAAATTTGGGAATTTTGGGAATGTTAGGGAATTCTATCCCAGACGAGCCCCCAATTTCTGTTAGGTGCTCCTCCCCAAACCCCGGTCAGTACCTCCGAACCCCGAAAGCAGTCATGGCAGAAAGATGTGTTATTATGTGTGTCAATGACCAATGGTGAAACCACACCAACCGATTGTTACGAAAAACAAGTATTGTATTAATGTCACACAAGAATAACAGCACAAGTACAATATACTTTCAATTGCACAACCAAAATACCATATAATTCCTATGATGGTACCATCAGTTTCTTACTCAATAACTCACTGTGCTCCAAGTGAGCGAAAAGAGCATTCCCCAAAGTCTCTGTCCCGGCACCAAGCCAAAGTCGATCCACGCTCTGGTGATCGCAAGAAAAAGGTCGTATCGAGACCAGAATCCAGGTCGGCTGACGGTTAACGCTGCCAAAGAGGCGCAAAGGTGCACCCAAAAGGCGACTGGGAAATCACACTTTCGGGTATGAACGTTCAGCGGCTCCCAAATGGAGAACCACAAATTCCCACTCTAAATCCACGTTACACACGCAAACCAGGCTAACGGCTGGTGCGGTGAAATGGCTGGAGCGAGGTGAAAAGGCTGGAGCGATGCGAAATGGCGGGAGCGAGGCGAAATGGCGGGCGGACCCGTAATGGAGGCGTACCTGCTCTCCAACAACGATTCTCTTCGGAATCAACCGCAAAACCCGTCACGCAGGTTTATCTGTCACCGCGATAACCACTCTGTCACAGGAATCCCTTTCCCGGGAAAACCAACGTTCGCTCGTGACCCACATTCGCCAGCATCTCCTCGAGACCTCAAAGCAGCTCGGCTTTTCTTCCCGACCTCTCTTTCTCCGCTTTTCGCTTCCTCATCTTCCGGTTTCTCCTGATCCGGTTTCCGGTTTCTTTTAAAACACTAATTTTTCACCTTTTGAAAACAGTTATCTCCATTCACTTAAACGATAACAATATTAGTACATGGAACCAAAAATGCTTGCAGTGGATGAAAACCACAACGACGGAAGTGACGAATCCGGAACAGTATACAAAAAATAGATGAATTTACTCTGAAGTACCGGTATGAATATCATTTGAATCGTCCTAACTTTTGCATAATACTGTATACAGTATATATTACTGTGCAAAAGTCTTATGCCACCACATAATTTTTACTAATTTATAATTTCCCTCTTGCAGGTAACATAAACTCACACCATGCCCTAAACCTCTAGCTCAATGAGACTCAAAATAATCGTTTTACACCGAGAAGGCAATTCCCAGATATGCATATCCTGCAAAACAGATATTTCCAGATGTGACATTCAAGCAACAACACAGACGCATAATGCGACCGGAGAGGTTTAAGATTGAATTCGGATTGAAAGGCCAAATAAACTCAGCAAACCAGATGAGCAATACTTACAGATGAGTTCCTTAAGGAATAGAAGAAAGTGATGAAGTTACACAAGAACTGGCACAGGCATTAGGAGTTCAAGGGCACTTCATCTACCATCAGTCTGTCAGAAGGTCTATTATCAAAAGTGGTTTCCATGGGTGAGTTACTGTCAAAGAGCCCTTTCTGGGGAAAGGTAACAAAACCAAGAGACTGAAGAACATCAGAGTTGTACTTGGGAGAACATCAGATTGGGGGAAATAATGTACATTGGAATGATAAGTCAAAGTTTGAGATTTTTTGAATCAAATGGAAGGCAATATGTCAAAGTAAGGATGGTGAGAAGTATAGGGGAGGCAGTATGTCTTGGCATTTTTACATGAAGCTTTGCTTACAGTTTAATCAAAAGACAGCATGTTGTACTTCGCAAACATTCTACTCTAAGCATTCTATCATTTGCCCGAGGTAATCTTCCATCTTTTTGGAAGACAGCCAACATAATCTTCATCAACCATCCTTGATGCTTCTCCTCCCAATTATGCAATTTATTGTCAACTCCTTTGCGCAATGTACTCGTCACTATGGCCTTACCATTAGCCTCAAGAAGACCGAGGCTATGCTTCACCCAAGACCAGAAGGTGTGTTTACTGTCCCATCCATTACCATCGATAACTAACCCTAACCCTAACCCTAACCCTAACCCTAACCACTCAAAGTTGTCGATAAGTTCTGCTACCTTGGAGCTGCCCTCTCTCAAAATGCAAAGATTGATGTTGAAGTAACATCAAGACTCGGCAAAGCATGTGTGTGTGTCCTTTGGAAGATTGACACATCCCCTTTGGCATGAACGTGGCATTCTCCTCACACAGACACCTCACACGCATGGAGTCCATAAAATCCCAAGAGTGCTTTTGGATGAATAACTTAAATTTGGTAAACTGTCAGGTAGGTGGTAGCCAAATAAAGCGCTATAAGGACATTCATAAGTCTACACTCAAGTCTTGTGCCATTCCAGTTGTCACCTGGGAACATCAGGTCACAACAGGTCAGCTTGGCGTAACATTTACCGCAAAGGCCACTTTGAATGTGGGAGACTTGCTATTGAGAGACAGCGGAGGCAAGAAAGGAAAACCTGCCAATGTCCATCTCTGCAAGGTCCAGTCTATACCTGTGCTGTTTGTGGTAGACGCTGTGGGTCCTGCATTGGACTATACAGCAACCGCACAACCCACTGACGAGGCCTTCATCCACAACTTGGTACTGCACACTGAGCCACAAAAGCACACACACAAATTGTTTAAATTTTGTTTATTCAAGACAATGATTTGTAATACCGGCTACCACCAGATGGTGCTATACGATACACACTCACATAGAGAGAATTGGGATCTTCCCCCACCCCGAACCCCCTCCCCCAGATATGCTACCCAGAAAGAAACCATACTTGGGGTATCCTTAGGCAACGTGCAAAATTTAGTTGGGTTCGGTTGAGCAATTCTTTCGTTTGTGAAGCATATACGAACAAATATATAATAAAACCAAACATATACAAATTCACTTTTATAGTAAAACTGTATAGATGTGTCTCCAGCCTGCTGTGCAGCATACTGGAGGCTATGTTCACGTTTGGGGATGTAATAAGTGCAAGCAGATCATATCCACCATGGTATCCCATCAGGAAGGAAGCAAATTGGCAAAAAACTTTGTTTTCCAGCACGACAATGACCCCACACACACTGCAAATGTCGTTACAACATATTTACAAAGAAAAGCAGTCAGGAACTCCACATGAACTATTCAAATTCGCCCCTTAATCTCTTGATCTTACATCAGAGAAGCTGTTTGGCCTGATTTGGACAGGAAGAAAAACGAAAAAAAACATCAAAAGATGAATTATGGGAAACATTGCAGAATTCATGGAACAACCTCCCAATGGAATTTCTCCTGAAATTGCAGGAAAGCTTCCAAAACTGATATCTTTTGTTTTGCATGAAAATGGTGGTCACATCAATCTTGAAATATCATGCAATTAATTTTGGTTTCTTTTCATTTTGTTTTTATTTCTTTAATAAATGCAATGCAGGTCACACAGTTCGGCCACCCTACACATTGGGGGACAATACACACACACACACACACACACATATATATATATATATATATATATATATATATATATATATATATATATTGTTGCGGTTATGAGAATAAAGGATACCCCCTCGTAGGTAGACGCACCACAACATGTAGCCTCGCGATAGTATAGTTATTTCTTAGTAAATGTAAGGTAGTCTCCTTTCCTGTGTTAATTTTGCGTTGAGTAGGCCAGTGAGCTTAGGTGTTCTTTTGGCGCTGAAATGCCACATGCTCGGCCTGAACAAGTCTGGCAAGGCCGAAGGGAGGAGCTGCAGGAGGGAGTGGCCGATAAGCACGAGCCGCCAATCAGAGCTCGAGGGGAGTGGCTAACCACGGCAACAGGAGGCGGAGCATGGAACATGGAGGCGGAGCATGGTGAGACTCTGGGGCGGGGCCATAAAACCCAGCTCCGAACCCTCCCACCTCAGTCAGAGTCGGGGAATCTGAGTTGAGAGTCACGCAGCCCATGAGTCGAGTCGGGTCGAGGCATTGAGTTGAGTTGAGTTGAACCGCAGCAGAACGAGTGAATTGAATTGCCTGTTATCATCGTTGTACACTAACTTTCCCCGTGCCCCGTGCCCTGCGCTCTGCGCTGTATTAATCGTGCTTGGGAAGACGACCCATTCCGGGCCACAGACGCACGATCTCCTCCCTGCCTGCATTTTCCTGCATACGTTACGTGCCGTTACCGCCAGAGGGCCACGCCGGGCGAGCTGTCCCGGAGCGACCGACGGCGAAGCGCGTTTGGCGCGCGAACTTCCTTTCTTCCTCCATTTCCCCGTGTGAGTGAGTGGGCCCTGTGTCTGGGAATAAGTTAACATTGTTTAAATGCCTGCTCTGTGTCTCTTCGAATCCTGTACATAATAATAATAAATCGTGTTCTTCCTCTGATTTGACCGTTCCCGTCCCTTCCATTAATTGGCCTAGCATAGTACGAATAGAACCGCTCGAATCGGGTTCCATAAAAGTAACGGCACGAGTCACGTAATACGCACACCGCTCGGGCGTAATCGATTAGCGTGGCTTGTGCGAGGTCCGGTCCCCGTTTTCGTGGCAGCGTGGGTCAAAGGTACGTGCGGCATCGACCCTATACCCTTTTTCACGCTTGCTGCGGAAGTGGCGATTCAGCCTCGTGGACACGAAGACCCAAGGGGGAAAAAGGGGTTTAATCCCCCCTTTGTAACGTGGAACGGGCTTCGGGAGATCCGCAACAATATATATACAGTCGTGGCCAAACATATTGGCACCCTTGCACTTTTTCCAAATAATGCACCATTTCTTCAAGAAAATTGTTGAAATAAAAATATATTTTGGTATCCACATATGTATTTCTTTGGTTTGCAGTGGAACTAAACAAAAAAAGCTGAAAAGAATACTAAATGCTGGATTAAATTTTAATGCTGGATTAAAATTTCACCCCAAATCCACTTTTTTGAAATACCAACTTCTTTCCTGGAAGTCCTTGGTGTCCTTGTGTTTTATACTTCTCCCACCCCCTCCCCCTTCCCACGCCTCCTCCCCCCAAGCCCTCTCCCTCCCACACATCTCCCGATGTCCCTGCTCTCAAATGTGTTTGTGTGCTTCCCCTTCTCTCCCCATCTTGTCTACCGCTGCCTCTTTTATATATATTTTGTTTGTCTGTTTGATTTTTTTTTTTGTGATAAATGTTAGCTCTTTCACGAGCCTCGATTCTGTATACAAAAAAAAAAATCCTTACTTATTCCACACAAAAGTCCTAAAATGGCCTGGACAATATTATTGGCACCTTTTAGAAGTTGTGAGAAATAATTCGATTTCAAGCAGATGATTCTCTTTTACGTTGGAATTGAACTCACCTGTGGTGAGTTGCAGGTGCCTGCAATATAAAAAAAAAAATCACTCATTCAACCAGTTTGAATGGAGAAAGGAGTCATTCTGCTGTTTTGTGTCACTGTGTGTATCGCAATGAACATGGAGAAAATAAAGAAACCAGAGAATTGTCTGAGGTCAGACACAAGATTGTAGCCAAGCATGGACAATCTCAAGACTACAAGTCCATCTCCAGAGACCTTGATGTTCCTTTGTCCACCGTACACAATGTTATCAGGAAGTTTAAGGCCCATGGCACTGTAGCCAATGTCCCTGGGCGTGGCCGCAAGAGAAAACTTGATCGAAGATTGCAGCGAAGGATTGTTCGAATGGTGGAGAAAGCACCTCGATCAACTGCCAAACAGATTCAAGCTGACTTTCAGACACAAGGTACGACAGTTTCAACTCGCACCATCCGTCGCCAACTCAATGAAAGGGGGTTCTATGGTAGGAGACCTAGGAGGACCCCACTGCTGAGAAAGCCCGACTGGGGTTTGCCAAAACACACCTGAACAAGCCAAAATCCTTCTGGGAAAATGTCCCGTGGACAGATGAGACCAAATTAGAGCTTTTTAGGTAATAGGTAATACACATGATCTTTATTTTTTACAGAAAACAAAATATAGTTTTCAAAGAAAATAACACCTTCCCTGCAGTCAAATATGAAGCAGGTTAAGTGATATTTTGGGGTTGCTGTGCTGCCTCTGGCACTGGGTGCCTTGAATGTGTGCATGACATCATTAAATCAGGAGATTACCAAGGCATTTTGGAGCGCAATGTTCAACCCAGTGTCAGAAAGCTGGGTCCCTGTCGAAGGTCATGGGTCTTGCAGCAGGATAATGACCCCAAACACACTTCAAAAACACCCAGGAATGGTTCAAGACAAAACACTGAACTGTTCTGAAGTGGCTAGAAATGAGTCCAGATCTAAATCCCATTGAACACCTGTGGGGAGACATGAAAACAGCAGTTGGGAGAAGACACCCTTCAAATCTGGGAGAACTGAAGCAGTTTGCACAAGAAGAGTGGGCCAAACTGCCAGCAGAGAGGTGAAGGAAGCTCATTCATGGCTATCGGGGCAGCGCTTGACTGCAGTTATCTTGTCCAACGACTGTGCGTCTCCAGGGTGTCAATAATTTTGTCAATGCCATTTCTTTTTATTTTCTAATTTAAAAGGATATATTAAGTTCTGAATCAAAAACAAAGGTCCTGTAATATTAACAGTGAAATATAGAATTGTGGAGACCAAATACTTTCGTCAATTTCAACTTATTTTTAGAGAAAAGTGTGTCATTTGAAAAAAGTGCAAGGGTGCCAATATTTTTGGTCACTACTGTATATATACATACTACTGTATATATGCTTATGTACATATATATATATATATATATATATTGTCCGTCTCCACGAGAAAGCAGAGTGAGAGCGCAAGATCTGAAAGGTGTGACCGGTCACACACGGTACATCACTACATGTGGTCGTTAAACGTCTGTGACCCCATCGGGCACAGTGTCTGTGACGCAACGTCCGTGGCCCTGTAGGTTGTCTGTGACTGACTCCGTCGGTAAAACGTCTGTGACTGACTCCGTCGGTAAAACGTCTGTGACCTCCCCTTTCGTAACTTAATCGTCATGTTTCTCGTGCAGAGGCAATGGGAAGCGGAGAGCGGTCATGGTGGTGTAGTTAGCGGCTGTTTACGAAAAGGGGCGTATATCACGGCAACCTTATGGCTTGCATTGTGACTAAGTATAACTTGTATAGTTGAAGATAACGATTATAATTTGATAGAATGTATATAACGATGGTCAGTTTGCTACTTTGCTTACCTGACATGAGGTGCTTATACGTGCACGTTTGTACAGTTACGGCTTCAACGTTATACTTGTAGAATACGGTAAAGTCCGCACTGTACATGGTACAACATATAGTTTATAGTAGTAGTACATCCACATGGGACACGGTACATCGCACTGCACATTCTATGGTAAAAATGCGTTTTCATTGCGTTTGGATAGTCGGATTGGACTCCTCACACTCGCACTCACAGTGAGTGTCAATTTCATTCCCGCTTTGTGCCTCACGGGAATGCCACTCTCCTGCCGTGTGTGAGCATGGCTGGCTCAGGTCTGTGTACCAGTGTCTTGTGTCGCTCCTGGTCCCGCACATCTCCCAATTGTACAAATGCTCGGGTTCATGACCTGTTCAGGTGTGCGTGAGCAAGAGGAGCCGCGGGCGTGTACCGGCTGAACCACGTGTGTACAAAATGAGAAGCAGACGTGTACCACCTTAGCCACATGCGTGTACATGATGAGACGTGGACGTGTAACAGATGAGCCACATGTATGTACAAGATGAGAAGTGGACGTGTACCAGCTGGGCCATACACTTGTACAAGATGAGACGTGGACGTGTACCAGCTGGGCCATACACTTGTACAAGATGAGACGTGGACGTGTACCAGCTGAGCCACATGCATGTACAAGATGAGACGTGGACGTGTACCAGCTGAGCCACATGCATGTACAAGATGAGACGTGGACGTGTACCAGCTGAGCCACATGCATGTACAAGATGAGATGTGGAAGTGTACCAGCTGAGCCACATGCATGTACAAGATGAGATGTGGAAGTGTACCAGCTGAGCCACATGCATGTACAAGATGAGACGTGGACGTGTACCAGCTGAGCCACATGCATGTACAAGATGAGATGTGGAAGTGTACCAGATGAGCCACACTTGTGAACAAGATGAGACGTGGCATGTACCAGATTAGCCGATGTGTGTGCAAGATGAAACGTGGTGGATGTGCACCTGCTGATGAACCACATGTGTACAAGATGATATGTATATGCGTACCAGCTGAATCGCATGTGTGTATAAGATGACACCCGGATGTGCACGATCAGCCATTAATGTACAAATGAGCTGCATATTATGCATCTAATGATTCTAACTTGTACTTCTGTATGATGTTTTGCACAGTCATTGGAAGTGAAACTCAAACATTGAGTTCAGTGATAGAATGAGAAAATGTCGTTCATGAGTACAGGTCCTGTGAAAGGCGAGGTGAAAAAGAAACAAACCAGATGGGAGAAAAGTGAATGAAGCATGATGGCTCGCCAACCACCACCTCCACTTTTTGTTCTTCGTGAGGGTGATTCGGGGATAAGCGCTGTCCACTTTCCACAGCAAGAAGGAGAAGCAAAGATTATTTATTCTGGGTATATAAATTAGAAGGACACACACACACACACACACACACACACACACACACACACACACACACACACACACACACACACACACACACACACACACTAAATGGAGGAGTACTGAATCAACTCTCTAGTAGTACTGAACCACCATTTAGGTTTTTCTTACTTGTTTCTGCCAATGTCAGAGCTGTATCTCAGAGCCGGCTGCGACTTTCGGAATTAAATTTTGTAGAAATAATGGCAATAGAAGGTTTACGGGGTTGACATAATTTTTCACCTTGACATAATTTTAAGGGCATGACTCAATTATAGACATTTTTAAATTCTTCACCAAAACTCGACTAAGGTTTGTCCGATCAGACCAAAATTGTCCTCTCTAAATAGCCGAGAGGAAGGCGTATTTATGCTTAATTTATATCATACCTCTCCAAGTTAAAGGTCAAGGTCAAATGGCGTTCTGTAAAAGAATAACGCTTTTTTTATCATTGCTCAATTTTGACAATGCGAAATGTCAAAGACCGCTTGGCCTTCCCCAAGATGTTCTTGCATCTTGATAGCGTACCTGCACTGAAGTTGTGCACCTGTTATTAGTCCCCTACCGGTGTACACCAGAGGGGACTATAGGTTTGCACTCCGTCCCTCCGTCTGTCAGTCTGTCGGTCCGTCAGTCCGTCACGCAAAGAACAGCTTTCCGGACTTTTTCCCTAAACTCTTAATGCTAATGATTTCAAACTTGGTACATGGTTTCCTCATGATAAGTTACAGATCAAGTTCGAACTTCACGACGTTTCGATCATTTTTGACAAAGTTATGGCACTTTGAACTTTGGGAATTTCCCCAACAGTTTTCCGGACGACAGACTGCCGGTAGGGGACATGTATTGCAGCACAATACTCAGAATGCTTGTTTGATTAGAGTCCTTGATGTACGTTTTTTGGGGGATTGTGACCTAATTAACAGACACATTTTTGATCATAACTTGAATAATTTTCCTCCAATTTTCATGATGTTGACTTTTATGGATAGAATGTAGATGGGGATACATTTTCTTAATTTACTCTAAAAGATGAAGGTCAAGGTCATATGGTGGTCCGACCAAAATATGCCATCATTGGATTGTGGGTAAGTTTTGGGGCGATTGCCAAGGGTAAGCCAGCGGAGGCTTCCCCTTGCTTTGTGATCGCAGATATCTATTTTTTTATTGTCCTTTCAATTCAGGTTCCAGGACACTAGTATTTACTAGTCTTTATGTCCCACACGTGATCTACGTGCAATGACCTCCATGAGCCTTAAATTGCTGTATTAAACAAGAAAGAGCAATCAGAGATTGCAGACCCTCTCCAGTACGTGTTTTTAGTGTTTTTTCAGACTTTCGCGCTAAAACAAATATGGCGCCCATACCACGTGACCTATGACGTCATATTTTTTTTGTCCACCATTGTATCACTCGACGCTCAAGAAATTTCATCTCGATCGGATGAAGTTTTGTACTTGTCGAATTATGACATCATAACGGAGGCACCTATGACATCATCATTAACATATTTTATTCCCCATGGAGAGTTCTTTACAATGAGCCATGCCTCAATTGTTTTCTATGCAGTGCTTTTGGTGATATAGAGGTGCAAAGGTTTTCGGTTTTTCAAAGATGGTACCCATACCACGTGACCTATGACGTCATAATTATTAAAAATCATACAGGAGGAGGTGCAACTATGGTGAAAATTTCATGTCAATCAGACCAACGGTTGTAGAGAAAATAATATTTATTATGTGCGGACAAACAGAAGTAGTGTATATATGCTGCTTCTGGGACACTCTCATTTTCCCATTGACTTACATGTTAATTTTTCCCCTCCCTCATTGCCCCTAAACACCTCTATTTCTCTCACCCTGTTCTTTACGAACCTTCTAACCTTTTGACATGTTATCCTTATTCATTAGACCACTTAAACAATGGTCCTTCTGTGTGAACCTGTGATCCTTCTGACCTTATGGACCTTTTAACCTTTTACTCTTAATATCATCTGGTGAATCATCTTTGACCCACTCAAACAACGACCCTACAAATATTTGTTTATGTGTGGGAAATAATTTCATTCTCCTACAACTCTCCTCACCGTCTAATACATTAACAAAAAATATGTTTGAGTTTGGTTCTTTATTAAGATATTTTAACTGAGCTAAGATAAAATGGTAAACCTCCCTCAATGTTCTTGTTTGAGCGCCTCCAGTGCCACACACATTTTGGTAGGCTCTGCCCACCTTTTGTTAAGCTCCGTCCACTTTTTGGTAAACCCCGCCCACTTTTGGTAAGCCACGCCCACCTTTTACGAAGCCACGCCCACTTTTTGCTATGTCCCGCCCACTTTTGCTAAGTCCCACCCACTTTATAAACTCTTCAGCATTGTATCATTTCCAGGTAATACATTACATCATTTTCAGGGAATTTCCATCACATCATTTCCAGTTAAGACACGCCCAGGGAATTTCCACAGGAAATGACACACACCCAGCCCTTCTTATAAAAGGCACCGACCACACAGGCTTTTTCAAACACGCTTTCTGCTTCACTTGAGAATGGACTCCTATGCCGAAATGGAATGGGATAACTTTGCTATTCCTTGGAGTCCTACTACCTGTGTAGAACTCAACCTTCAGATTGATGAACTGGACTCGAACCTCTTATCAATGGAGGTAAGTTTGTTTATTTATTTATTTATTTATTTAATTTTTTTTTTTTTTTTTTTTTTTAGATGAGACTCATGTAAGAGTTAACAAAGTTTATTTTAATATTCATAGAGCTTGATTTATACAAATAAAAATATTGTATTAAATTAATACATTGTTATTTTCTTTCACAGGAAATTGTATCTGAGATACGAAATGAAAATTCTGCTTTTAACACAACTTGGGATGAAGTTATTTTTTTGTTTGAAGACATTTTGAACAACCAAGACCCCCAGAACGAGTTCTACCTTGATGACCCAGCCAAAGAGTTATACCTTGGAGATCCACAAAATCCTGAAAAAGAGTTTTACCATGATGATACTTGTTGTGAGTTATCAAAACAAAACCCACTGAACAAGTTCTACCTTGATGAGCCAGAATACAAGTCATACATTGGAGACCCACAAATTTCTGAAAATTGGGAAAGGGGAGTTCTCCCTGATGGTCCGCAGTTATACTATGTGAGACACATCATAGAAACCCTAAAAAATTGTGAAATGGGAATTCTCCCTGATGGTCCGCAGTTATACTATGTGAGACACATCATAGAAACCCTAAAAAATTGGGCAAGGAGAGTTCTCCCTGATGGTCCGCAGTTATACTATGTGAGACACATCATAGAAACCCTAAAAAATTGGGCAAGGAGAGTTCTCCCTGATGGTCCGCAGTTATACTATGTGAGACACATCATAGAAACCCTAAAAAATTGGGAAACGGGAATTCTCCCTGATGGTCCGCAGTTATACTATGTGAGACACATCATAGAAACCCTAAAAAATTGGGCAAGGAGAGTTCTCCCTGATGGTCCGCAGTTATACTATGTGAGACACATCATAGAAACCCTAAAAAATTGGGAAAGGGAAGTTTTCCCTGATGGTCCGCAGTTATACTATGTGAGACTTATCACGGAAACCCCAAATATTTCTGAAAATTGTGGTTCTACCTTGGGGACTTGGAAAGATGGTTATATTTTTGGAGACTCGGAATGGGGGTTTTGTTTTGATGACTCGGAATGTGATACCTATCTTGGAGGCTCAACAGGAATGTGGTTATACCTTGGGAACTTGGAAAGTTGGTTTTATTTTGGAGACTCTACCTGTGGGGTCCATCTTGGAGACTCTTTGGATTCTAAAGCAATGAACAATGTTCTTTGTTTAATGACGCTTGATTTAAGCAATATCAAGAAAGTTCGAGGAAGAAAATGCTGGAAAATTCTTTCTTCCCATTTCTACTTCTTCAAACTTGAAAGCCTTGAAAGACAGAATTGGAAGAAGAGGAAAAAAAAAAAAAGAAATACATATTTTTTTAAAAGAAGAAAAAAAAGATTATGTTAGGGTTTGGGTGGGATTTTGAATGTGAGGGTTAGGGATGGGGTTGGGTTAGGGATGGGGTTGGGTTAGGGTTGGGATTTTGAATGTGAGGGTTGGGGTTGGGTTAGGGATGGGATTGGGTTAGGGTTGGGATTTTGAATGTGAGGGTTAGGGATGGGTTGGGGTTGGGTTAGGGATGGGGTTGGGTTAGGGTTGGGATTTTGAATGTGAGGGTTAGGGATGGGGTTGGGTTAGGGATGGGGTTGGGTTAGGGATGGGGTTGGGTTAGGGATTGGGTTGGGTTAGGGATGGGGTTGGGTTAGGAATGGGTTGGGTTAGGGATGGGGTTGGGTTAGGGATGGGTTTGGGTTAGGGATGGGTTTGGGTTAGGGATGGGGTTGGGTTAGGGATGGGGTTGGGTTAGGGTTTGTATATTATTATGACTCACTCACACATACACAAAAGTTAAGCCCCAACTGAAAAGTTGTGGGATTCTGTGTTTGGGGTTCACAGATTTAAAAACGTATCCCCATTATACACACTCAAAAGTTAAGCCCCAACTGAAAAGTTGTGGGATTCTGTGTTTGGGGTTCACAGATTTAAAAACGTATCCCCATTATACACACACAAAAGTCAAGCCCCAACTGAAAAGTTGTGGGATTCTGTGTTTGGGGTTCACAGATTTAAAAACGTATCCCCATTATACACACACAAAAGTTAAGCCCCAACTGGAAAGTTGAGGGATTCTGTGTTTGGGGTTCACAGATTTAAAAACGTATCCCCATTACATTTTATTTATTTATTTATTATTTTCAAGGGTATTATCTGCTTACTTGTGTTTTTTGTAATTCTTGTGAGTAAAATGAACCCAAGATTTCTTCTCCATTTAAATCATATAATTTGTAGGTCCAAGGGACTGTATCCATTACATCAACGATTTTAAATAATTCATTAGTCCATCTCTTTGTATAACCTTTCTCAAAATGGCTTTTCCATTTGTATATTCTTACAATATCACCAACTTTAAACTTGGGCTTTCTCAAATTAATCTCCTTTTCATATTCTAATTTTGTAAATGTTTCTGATGGTTTTGATTTTGTTGATGAATGAACTGTATTATTGTAATTATCTACAATATCCTGAATTAAATACACCCATTTTTGAGAACTGAGTTGTGTGAATTTTTTATATAATTTCTCTTTTAAAGTACGATTAAAACGCTCAATAACAACTGCCTTTCCTTCATTAAAGGTGCTGTATAATTTAATACCCTTCCCCTTAAGAAATTTCATGAATATTTTGTTATAGAACTCTGTTCCCTCATCAGTCCATAACTTCTTTGGTTTCCTTTTATCCCGATCAAATATTCGCTTAAAGGCTAACATTAAAGTATCACCCCTTTTATTTTTTAAAGGGACAACCCAGGCAAATCTACTCCTCAAATCAATAACGGTTAAAGCATACCTGTATCCCCTGTCATTATTCAATTCAATTAAATCAGCGGACCATATGTGGTCGGTGTATTTAGAATAAACCTTCCTTCTTTTAAACTTTGTGATTATAGGTTTGTGTAATTCATCAGCCAAAAGCTCCTCAGTCTTGATGACATCATTAGAGCCTAATAGTTTTTTGAGGAATAACCAAGACCAAGTTTCAATTTAGCATTTATCAAATTTCTCACAATAAACCTATCAACTTTCTCTCTCAACGTTGGATTTTGTATCAAAGACAAATTATACAACATTTCGCTGTCGGCTTTATGTTTTTCAGTCAACGTAGTGGTATCCCCATAAGCAATATCATGCTTCATACACACTTCATCAACCCTATTTGTAGGTTTAGACCAAGGTTTAGGATTGTTAGCCTCATCTAATCTTTTATCCAAGTTTGTTCCTGGACCACAGAAAGAATACCCTGGAAGGTGTAATTCCCCTGGAATTCCAGTTGTTGTAAATTTACTTCCTGACAGAAACTTTTGTATGTCTCCTCCTCTTTTAGGAGAGATGAATTGGCACTTTTTAGAGCCACACACTTGACATATTCCTTTTTGACAAACTCTATTATTTTTAGCTTTAACATAAGAGATATTTTTAGATTTAGTTTTCTTTTTACATTTGAGACAATAACTCATATTTATTTATCAGAAAAATTCCGACAGAGTATCAAAACCTTTTTGGTTTTCAACATATACATTTCAATCTTGATTTTTAAAACATAAAGAATCCTAAGGAATGCCTTCACTCTCTCCTCCATTTATTTACAAATAAAACTAACTAAAGTCAATTACACCGACATCATCAACCACATAATCTTTTCCTTCTTCTTCTTCTTTATCCCCACTTTCTCATTTAAATCTCCCTGAAACTGAAGACATTGACGTCGTTATTCTTGAAAATAATATTTTCATTAGACTTCTCATTTCTTTATTTTCCTCCTCAGTGCGTTGAGTTTGATTTATTTGCTGTAATACCTTCAATCTTTTATTAATCTCACTGATTTCCATCTTTTTATATTTTTCCTCCCTCTCTCTTTGCTCCCTCTCCTCCTTCTCTCTTTTCTCCCTTTCCTCCTTCTCTCTTTTCTCCCTTTCCTCCCTCTCCTCCTCCTTTTTCTCCCTTTCCTCCTTCTCCTTTTTCTCTCTTTTCTCCCTTTCCTCCCTCTCCTCCTCCTTTTTCTCCCTTTCCTCCTTCTCCTTTTTCTCTCTTTCCTCCTTCTCTTCTTTAACTCCTTCCTCATTTATCTTAGCAATTTTTGATATCAATATTTTCACAGCATTCATTCTTTCTTTATTTTCCTCTTCGGTGAGTTGAGATTTATCTTCTTGCTGTAATACATCCACTCTTTTTTGAATCGCTCTGATTTCCATCTCCCTCTCCCCCCTCTCTCTTTGTTCCCTCTCCTCCTTCTCTCTTTTCTCTCTTTTCTCCTTCTCTTCTTCAACTCCTTCCTCATCCCTTGCTACCCTTGAGTTTAAACCCCAAAGAATATTATACATATACTCATCTGGATTTTGAGATATTCTTGTATCTATAATTATTTTTCTCATAATAGGATACCAATAAGATTTGTTGACGATTTCTAAAAGAGTTTTATATTTCATAACTTTGAGAAGTTCATTTTTATTTAATATTTTAAACAAGTCTCTATTTGTGGGTTTAACAATATCAGTATAAGGCCAGTTTTTTATGACAAAATTCCCATGTATATGCTCCAAATCATAAGGTATGTAATACCGAGCACCCTTTTCTTGTAGGTATCCTTGAATACAAAAATTATAATTCTCTTGTAGTCTTCTTCCTGCCATTTATGTATCAGAAATATATGTGAGATTAATATTATGACAGGTAATACCACCCCATCTTCCCACTACCAAATCGGTTTGTATTCCTCGGCTTTCTATCCTTATCTCATTACCTTCCTTCTTTGTCATGCGAACCATCGCTATACTATCATATATTTTTATTTTCTTAAAATCACGTATTTGTTGTTTACTAATTGTACTTCCACATAAATCCTTATCTTCACCAAGTGGATAATATTCTTCTTTACGAGACTGATTTAAATCATGTAGGTCTTCTATGTTTATTGAAAAAGACCAATTATACCCTAAATCAGGCATATCATACCCCCATTTATTAATTCGCATATTAACTAAATGTCCTTCTTTATAAAATTTAATTGTAAGCAGGTAGTTAAATTCAATGAGGAAAGGTGTATGGTCAGTATAACCAGGTGTTGTGGTTGTAAATTTTACTTGTTTCACAAAACGTGCTGTTTTCTTTAAAGATATATATTGTGATAAATCACTGAATCTAATCAAGTCATTCGCATCTGTAGGGTTTGGATAATTGATTAATTTATAAGTATTCTTCATATTAATATTTTTACTTACACTATATTTTTGTCGTTCAGCCTGTGCCTTTGTATAATAATTTGATAAATCAATATCCTGAGAGGATTTTCCAAAGATAGAACCATCTTTTCCAACATAGGTCATTTATATTAGATAAAAAATGATATCATAAAAATTTTCATTATTGTTGAGTTGAAATAATACATATAAACATAATTGGCCACAACATTTAGAATTAATTTCTTGAACTTGGAATGTTTGATAAACACCATTCTGTAAGAATTGTATTACTTCAACAGGTGGTGGCATACCATAACTATCAAAATAATATTTATCCTGACTATTATGAATACAAACCCAATGAGAACCATTCTGTGTGTCTAAATTCATAATAATATTCTTTGTATTCTTATTTATATGTATTAATTCATCTCTCATACAAATAACCACATTATCAATTTTTAGTGTTTTACAATACTTAGCTAGTTCTATATTTGACGTTGTATTCTTTCCAAATTGTTTAAACCATTTATCCATTTATTTATGAGAAAGATACAATCCATTACCCCGTTTAGTTAGTTTAACACCCGCTTGAGCGATAGAGGAAAGCATATCTCCAACCAACAATCTAGCTTTATCAGGTAGACTTTCAAGTTTTTGAGCAAAATCTACAATTACACCACTTCCACTAATTTGTTTCTCCAACTCCTTGTTATGTCTTTCCAATTCTTTTTGAGCTTTTAGTTGTGCCTTCCTTTCGTTAGCAGTTTTTACCGCTGCTGAAATACCACCAGTCAATGCTCCCGCCGCACTTAAACCAGCAAATAAAGGAATTAGAAACGGGAGAAATCCTCCTCTTGACTCATCTATTGAATATTTCTTTAACATAGGTTTCGTCATTTTAATTTTAAGTGATCCAACATCATTTAGTGTTTTTACTTGTGTGTGTGTGAGTAAAACATCAATTCTTACAGCTCCTTTTCTTTGAATTGTATTAACATTAATAATACAAGGCTTTTGATTTTGAATACAAGATGTTAATTTATTAAGATTGATTTGATTAACATATACCCCAACCATTTATTTATGAGAAAAAACCTATGTGATATTAATCATAACACCATTATCTGTATTAATCTGTAATTCTGTTTCCTCCAAAAGCAAACAATATGCATTAACCTCTTCACTCTCCCCTCTTTCAATGTATAGAGAAGTATCCACTCGATTAGACTTTATAGTTTCCTTTTGAGAACTCAGGTCAATTGCGTAGATTGTATATAAACCTTTAAATGCAACCATATCCAAAATAGGATCATTATTACCATTACTTTCACACACTTTTTGGTAGGACTTGTAGGCTTCCGCATAATCATTTTTTTCCCAATCAATTTCCAATCTATCTCGCGGATAAAATGTGCCATCAAGAGAAACCCGAAGTTGTTTCACCTTAGCATTATCACTCAGCGCATT
The DNA here is from genome assembly GCF_964187855.1 of Myxine glutinosa. Lineage (NCBI taxonomy): Eukaryota > Metazoa > Chordata > Myxini > Myxiniformes > Myxinidae > Myxine > Myxine glutinosa. Next base: position 136,707,669 of record NC_136264.1, on the reverse strand, counting down.
ATTCTTATTAGTACCCTCCTCTCCATCTGGTTTTTTAAAAATGAGCCATAGGTATCGTGGCTTTCCTTCAAGAACACCCAAATTCCAAGTGTAGGTAGTGTGTTCCAGTTTAACGTGTTGACATCTTCTTTTAAGGTATGATACATTTAGCGGTTTCTTTGAGTTAAGTCTTCTATTTAACATCTCCTCCGTTTTAAGATTAGGAGTATATTCATTGATATACCAACACAAATCATTAATAACAAATTTATTATTGTCGCCAAAAGCATTTTCAGCCCCAAAAAGCAATCTATTTACATTATCATTCCTTTGTAGTTGAAATCTAATTTTAAGACCATACAAAACTTTATCATAATCACAAAATCCAAATATACCTTTAAGAGGTACTGCTACGGTAAAACTATTCTCAGCTTTTGCGTCATCATTATACATTGACTTCCTTTGACTATAACCAGGGTCTGTGTTTGTTCCCGTTGACATATCAGGAATAAAGCCTTCAACAGCTCCCTTACCCATTCTATCACCAAACGAATATAGTGTAAATTTCATCATTTCAGATGTAGCAGAGACATAATCAACCGCTTCAACCTCTTGTGTTCCAATATACAGGCGAACACTGTCAAACATTTTCCAGAAGAAATCATTTACGAGTGTAGCATTAGTATTATTCGCAGCCTTAGTGAATTTAAATTTACACAGCAAGAAACTATCAGCTATATTCAAGTAAGTTTGTTGATTATTTATTTCAAAACTTTTTGTTCCGTTTGAATTCCAGTCGGTTCCTGTAATAGCATTTACCTTAAAATAGTCTTCCTTTTTAGTAGAGTTTGAAATGATAATCGTATCATCCAAATCATAGATACTATCAATCGCTTCCATACTTGTATTTATATAGTATTAAAATTGTTGAAACCCTGACCCAAGTATTTTAATGATTTTTTGTCGTTCTTGTGAAGATAGTTGAGTTTTACCTTTTTTAATTTCTTTGATTGCTTGTAATTTATGGGACTCCTTTTGAGCATCTTTTATACTCTTTACAACACCTGCTACATTTCCCATGAGAGAAGCAGTTGAACCAATTAGGTCTTTATGTTTAAGAATGGTTGAACCAATACCCATTAGAGTATCAATTATCCCATCTCCTTTATTTCGAAATTGATGACCCACACCCCGTTGTCTCTTAGGTTTATAGTATCCTTTACCCACATACCTTGTATAGTCTGGTGAAAGGAACATGCCCTCCCCTGTAATTATTTTATATTTTCCCAACTCGTGTTTTCTTACAATAACCATTATTTATTTATTGAAAAACTTCACGTAGGTGAATTCTGATGGATATAATTTCATCATTAAAGGATATCATACGATTATCTTGGTCGGTTATCCTAAAATTTACTCTGTATATGGTTTTTCCTGACACAGGTAAATAGACAAGATTTTTTGGTTCCATATTAAATTTATAACCAATCGGGGTTGAGTATGCACTGAATGAAAATATTGTATTTGTTCTTATTCCATCGTTATAAGCACCATCAATCAAATCACAATGAATTAATACTGAATTTATACCGGAGGATATTTGGATAACATTATCACTGTAAAACGTCCCGTTATTTTCAATCTTTTTTGAAGAGAAACCCAATAGCTCTCTAAACGAATTTTCAATCGTGAAATCAACTTTATAATTATTTTTAAGTTTAATAGTTGATTTTGAAGTGTGTTTTTGAATATCTATTACAATATTTTTTGGTTCATCACCTTTTTCTTTCATAAGGCGAGAGACTTCTGAAGATATTTGAGAAATCTCGTAAGCTCCAGGTGAAACGGTTATAGTTTTATATCCACTTCCTGGATTATAACTAAACTTGTTGTTTTTCTCTGTGATATTAAACAAGGTATTATAAGTTTCCATTGACAATAAAGATGCCTCATATGAGGTAAGGGGGTCAAGTTGTAGTGGGTAAGGGAATGAAGCTGTGTAATCGCTCGTTGTGAAATTAAAACTAAGAATTGTGCTTCTCATCTTATTTAATATCTAATAAAATATCTTTGTATTGACATTTATTAATTATTTTCATATTCATCAACTGATCTAAAATGGCTGAGGATTCATTAAAACAATTGTTGTTTCCAGCCTTCTTACTACCTAACAACAATAATAGCCTATTAACTAATTGTGATGGGTCATTTGGAAGAAAACTAACACCCGAACCAAGCTTACTTAAAGCATCAATAATATGTTTCTCCTTCTCATTCTTCTTACTTTTACCAGCAACAGAAACTCCATAATCAAGTGCATTTAACAACTCAATATATACCCTATCTTCCTCTCTTTCCATATCAAGTGGTTCCTCAAAATATTTTGAACCGCTGAATCCGGGGTTTGTTAGAAGAAACATTAATCTTGGAGTTAATTTAACATTTGGTTGAGTAGAACTCAAGAACATCAATTCATCATTAAATATCAATACCTTTTCTTCCACAAGATGAAACACTGCTGGTTCTTCTGTTGGAATGAGACCTGCTCTGGTTTTTGAACCCGCCGAATATTCATTGTTTTGAAGAGCTTCCACAACATAATTAGGGGGTTGATTTACCTGCTCAAGTTTCCGAAATAATCCCTCGTCATCATATTCTAATTCACCAAGTTCTTGTTTTGTTATCTGACTAAAATCTTTGAGCATTTGAAGTTTTTTCGGAGTAAATTCTACCGTGGGAACTGTAGGTGATTGTTGAGTTTTCAAAAGTGGTTTAAAGAATTTCTCTTGTTTTCTTTCAAAGGCTTCTTCACCAGTTAGTTTCTGTCTCCGTTTCTTCTTTATCTCTTCCTGTTGTTTAACAACTTTTGAAACTAATTGTTGATGTTCCTTAAACTTTCTTTCTCTTTCTTCGGTATTCATTTTCTGTATTTATTTATTGAAAAATATCATTTAATGAATTGTAAAGGTCAATGGGAAAATTTTCCTTTTCTTCATCATTATAGTAAATGTGTTGAAATAAATCTTTTTCTTTAAATATTTCATCAAATTCTTTATTGGTATTAATACGAGTTGTTATTTCTTCTTCACTAATACTTGTATCTCTGCTTTTCATACGTTTGCGTTGAATCTCCTCATCGATATCAAAACCGAATGATAAAATCTTAACTCCATCACCACACAATTGTTTAATAATTTGTCTCATTCCTTCAGGATTAGTTTCTAAAATCCCAAGACCATTAGATTTTACTTTATTTAACTCACTCTTACAATGTGAATATTTTGTAGAACCAAGAGAGACCTCCTCAAATATTTGACCTTCGTTCCTCAATCGCATATGTTCCTCCATTGAAATGTAGTAATAATCTTTCCCTTCTACTTCTCCTGGTCGCTTTGCTCTGGTTGTAGTACTCACAAAACGAATCATAGGGTGTTTTTTTAAAAAACTTACAATCTTTTCATTTTTACTATTCAAGAGTTTAGATTTATGAAAGTTCTTTCCAGAAGCAGATTTACCCACAAGGTTAATAATAATTGTTGTCATTTATATATGTAATTATGTTTAAAATAAAAATACATCCTTTAATATCTCATCTTGTTTCACAACAATATATTTATATTTTCCAATCGTGTGTTTCATATAATTTTCAAATTCTTTTTTACTACATAACGTAGAGCAATTATCTCTCCAAAAATTATTTACATCTATTGAATTTAACTTAAATAAAATAAAAGTATTGGCATTGTTTCTTATTGAGCGTCGAGGGAGTTGAAAATATGACTGACTAAGATAAATACAATTACAAGAAGAATGTCTCCCTCTTGTATAGTAGCTGTCCATTACTGTTTGGTTTCTCTCATTAACACAATCATCAAAGATGACGAGGTTCTTTTTTGATTTATCTAAATCTTGAGGTGAAGGTATATCATCCGTATTATCACTGAGAATACAAGTTATGGGTTTTGGTTTCGATTTTGATTTCTGTGTATCACAAAATAATTGTATTATATCTTCAATATTATAATCATTTAGTTTGTTTTGAAGTTTAAATAAACCGATAATGTCTTCCTTTTTAAGACCTGCATTAAAACCCTGTGAGAGTAGTTGATACTCGGGTTGAAAACTAGGCTTTGTAAAAATTATTAAATTATCATAATCTAAAAAATTAGGACCAAGGAGCATCTTTAAAAGTAAACAGGTTTTTCCACATCCGCTTGAACCAACAATTAGACATCTCAATGAATTTGGAATGTTTTTATGGTTATTAAATTTTATCTTATTTTCCCAAACGGGTAAAAAATCATTCATTTATATATTTGGAAAACAAGTCATCTAACTTTTTTTGAGCTATTTTAGAAACTCTATATTTTATCCTGAGTTCGGGTTTAATTTCAAAATAATTCATTATTTTATTTATATAGTATCTTGTATTAACATTTCCATTAAAATTATTTTGAATAATAAATATCATTAAACCCTTATACATTTCCTCAATACAAATAGTCTCTTCCCTTGAAAGAAATGGTGTATTATCATCACAATACTTAACATTCATCTCTCTTATTAATCTTGTAAAGTAATTCATTTTTGGTTCTAATTTAAAAGAGTTATATATATTTTTATATTTTTTATTATCATTAATTAAAATTAAATCACAGAAAATACATTGTTTATATGAACCCTCATTATTAAGCCCTATTCTATCACAAGCCGGACAATTCTCTAATTTATCATATGGAGAGTCTGGAAATTCTAAATATCCTTCAGAACTTATCATATTTATGTGGTAAATTTTTGCTTAAACTAAACGCAAGTTTATTCATTAATAAATACAATGTTTCAAAGCACAAAAGACAAATTTCAATCAATCTCTACTTCGGTGGAAGATATAGAAAAATATGTCAAAGATGTTAAATTGAACAAAGATAAATATGGAAATTTTTGGGTAAAACCAGTTATGGAAAATAACATGAGCCCCTCTATTTCATTTAAAGGAAGAGCTCTAACTATACCTGGAAAGACATCCATTAAAGTAAATCTAACAAAAGTTTCTCCTCTACTCCTGGCAATTTATTCAAAGCTTGAAAAAGTGATTGACCACGATACTTTGAAAAAGAATGATAAGACCATTAATAATTCTAGAGGAGACATTTGTATTTTCTTTAATAATCCAAAGGGTGTAGATCTAAGTAAAATGAATGATGTTAATATTTCTGGTGAAATGTCATTTCGTTCTATGATAGTTAGAGATTATTTAAAGATAACTTTTGATATAAAAATTGTAGAGATTGAATCTGTTAATGAAAGAAAGTATATAGATATTGATGGGAATATTTTTCTTGCTAATTAAATATGAGTCAATACAGCAGTGAAGATTTTACTATTTCATTGAACTCAGACGATAGTGATGATAGTATTTCATTGAACTTGGACGATGGTGATGATAGTATTTCATTGAACACAGATGATAGTTATGATACTAATAGTTTGTGCTCAAATGATAGTTATGAGAGTAGCTTTATTGATGACTCTGAGTATGATTCTGAGTATTCATGTGATAGTTATGACTTAGATGATTCTGAGTGAAAAAGTGTTTTAGTTTAAGCACAGCGATATATATAAAACGGAGCTGTAAAGCTCAAAAGTGTTTTATTTTAAGCACAGTGATATATATAAAACACCACGTTTTCTCACGCTATAAATATGGTTTATTGTGATACTTGCGAGAAGGAAGTAAAATATTATAAACAACATATTCTCACCGCAAAACATACATACAACATTTTAAACAAACTTTCCCCTCTTCCACCTGAAACAAAACACTGTTCTACATGTAATAAAAATATCCTCAAGAAAGGCTTCAAAATACATCTTAAAACAAATCTACATTTATCAAATTTTATCACAACTAAAAACTCTGATGGAGCATTCAAAGGACATATTAAAATAAGAGTCTTTAACTTCAAACCTCCTGAACCAGAGTCTATAGTTGATGCTGTAGAAATAGTTAAACCTGCTGTTCAAACGTTGATTGAAAAAACACTAAAGGAAATGAAACCACTTAAATTTTATATGGGAGTAAAATTAGAAATGACAAAGGATGAAGGAGTTATAGATGCACCATACATGAGAACTGAGCCACACTTTATATCTTCATATCAAGATTTTAAAACATCAGGAGTCTATGATGAACTTATTAAACAAGAGCAAGATGTGGATAATTCAATCGTAGGAAGTGGATTCAATATAGGAAAAATTATTTACATAGACATTCATATTCTTAAATCAGATCCTCTAAAAGCTTCTTCTTACATTGATTTACCCAGTGTTATCAAAAATAGAAAAGCAGTTATCAATATCAAAAATAAAGACAATAAATGTTTTCTCTGGTCTATTTTAGCACACTTACATCCTCCACATTTTCATGATGAAAGAGTATCTCATTATAAAAAATATGAGAATACATTAAATACGAAACATCTAAAGTTTCCGATGACTTTAAATGATATTCCTAAATTTGAAAAGATGAATAATTTATCAGTTAATGTTTATGGTCTAACAGAAACAAACAACATTCAGGTTTTAAAGCTTTCTGACAGTTGTAAACAAACTCATATTAATCTTCTATATTTTAATTCAGACGAAAATTCACATTATACATACATCAAAGATATTACAAAATTAATAAAACCACAAGTATGTAAAAGAACAAATAAAATATATATTTGTATGCGTTGTCTTAACTTCTTCCATACACAAGAAAGATTAGATAAACATTCAAATTATTGTGGTGAACATAAATCAACGGTAATCAACATGCCTAAAAAAGACTCAAAGATCACATTCAAAGATGAAAAGAAAACAATAAAACATCCATTTGTTATATATGCTGATTTTGAAAGTATTTTAGAAAAAATTGATACTGCTTCTCCAGATCCAAAAGAATCATACACAAATAAATATCAAAAACATACTCCTTGTGGTTTTTGTTATTATATCAAATCATCCGTTGGTGATAAATATAACAAGTTAGAGATGTATAGAGGCTCAAATACCCCAGAGGAGTTTGTGAAACGACTAGAAAAAGACTGTGTTCGATTAACCAAGATAATGAGAGAAACCAATAAACCAATGTCCTTAACAAGTAAAGAAAAAAGGGAATTTATAAAAAACAATGTCTGTCATATTTGTGAGGAGAAAATTGGTAAAGGTCTAAAGGTTAGAGACCATTGTCATCTCACTGGTAAATATAGAGGTCCGGCTCATCAAAGTTGTAATATTAATTATCAACTCCCCTCTTTCATTCCTGTCTTTCTTCATAACAACGCTCATTATGATACACATCTATTTATCAAGGAACTCTCAAAGACTTCTGGAAGTATCTCAGCAATTCCAAACACGGATCAGAAATACATTTCATTCACAAAAACAATTCACACATCTCCTATTACCCATCTAAGTTTTCCATAAGGAAGAGCCTGAGACATTGCCCAGCCATACAGGTTGTTCGCGTCATAGTACATCAAGTAAGAACTCTCTTTCGTTGGATCATAATTTGGAAGATATTTGTTATTTGCTTTTGCGTATCTACTCGAGCAGACTTGTGAAATTCCACCTCTTTTTGCCTTTTCAATCATCAAAAGCAAATAACAAATATCTTCCAAATTATGATCCAACGAAAGAGAGTTCTTACTTGATGTACTATGACGCGAACAACCTGTATGGCTGGGCAATGTCTCAGGCTCTTCCTTATGGAAAACTTAGATGGGTAAAGGAAAAAGACTACAAAAACGTTTTACAAGATGTATGTATCTCTACACAAAAAGAATTGGATGAAGAAAAAGTTGGTTATTATTTTGAAATTGATTTAAAATATCCAGAGGAACTCCATAACCTACACAAAGATCTCCCATTTGCTTGTGAGAAAGAAAGTCCAAAGAAAGAATGGTTGAGTGATTATCAACGATCGTTTGATATAGGTGAATCAACAGAAAAATTACTTACTACATTATATAACAAGAAAAATTATGTTCTACACCAAAGAAATTTGCGACAATATTTATCAAAAGGTCTAAGAGTAGAGAAGATCCATAGGGTTCTAAAGTTCAATCAAAGTCATTGGTTAAAGGGGTACATTGATTTTAATACACAAAGAAGAACAGAGTCAAAAACAGATTTTGAGAAAGACTTTTATAAATTGATGAATAATGCGGTCTTTGGTAAGACTATGGAGAATGTGAGGAAAAGACAAAATATCAGACTATCAACATCTTGGGAACAAGCATCAAAATTAATTAATAGACCGAGTTTTACTCGAGCTGAGGTCTTTACTGAGAACTTTTGTGCGATCCATTTGATTAAAGAGAGTATTGAAATGAACAAACCTATTTATATTGGAACAACAATTCTTGATTTATCAAAGTCATTAATGTATGATTACTTTTATAATAACTTGAGGAAGAAATATCAAAATGATGTTAATCTACTTTATATGGATACAGATAGTTTTATTTTGAAAATTAATACCAACGATGTTTATTCAGACATGAAAAGAGACATTAATATCTATGACACGAGTAATTACAGTCCAGAGAGTGAGTTGTTCTCTTCTAAAAATAAAAAGGTGATTGGAAAGTTCAAGGATGAATTAGGAGGAAATGTTATGAGTGAATTTGTGGGATTGAGGTCTAAGGCTTATGCTTATAAATACATTGTGAATAACGTCGAAAAGACTGATAAGAAGTTAAAAGGTGTAAAGAAAAATGTTATTAAAGAAACAATAAACTTTAAGGATTATTATAACTGTTTAACAACAAAGAAAGAAGAGTTTAGAAAGATTAATGGAATAAGAAGTTATAAACATAAATTATATTCAGAAGAGATGAATAAGAAAGCATTGGGGGCTTTTGATGATAAGAGGTTTATTTTAGAAAATGGAATTGATAGTCTCCCTTATGGTTATATAAGTATATAAGTGATAAGTTAAAAAGGGGGTTAGGGATTTTAACGGGCTACCGCCGCCTTTTTACTATTATATAAATGATAGAACCAAGTACCAACCAGACTAAAGAGTGGAGGTGTAATCAACCTTGGTATATAAATGGTAAACATAACGAATGTGAAAAATATCAAATAGGTATAATTGAAAAGACAACTGGTAAAACAATTTACAAAACAAATAAGAGAATTAATTTAAATACCGGTGAATTGGGTAAAAAAGATGGAAATATTTTTGAGTGGACGGAAAACTTTGATGGTTGTCAGGAAAATATATACTTTAATTTAAAAATGGTATGTGGCACTGGAGGCGCTCAAACAAGAACATTGAGGGAGGTTTACCATTTTATCTTAGCTCAGTTAAAATATCTTAATAAAGAACCAAACTCAAACATATTTTTTGTTAATGTATTAGACGGTGAGGAGAGTTGTAGGAGAATTAAATTATTTCCCACACATAAACAAATATTTGTAGGGTCGTTGTTTGAGTGGGTCAAAGATGATTCACCAGATGATATTAAGAGTAAAAGGTTAAAAGGTCCATAAGGTCAGAAGGATCACAGGTTCACACAGAAGGACCATTGTTTAAGTGGTCTAATGAATAAGGATAACATGTCAAAAGGTTAGAAGGTTCGTAAAGAACAGGGTGAGAGAAATAGAGGTGTTTAGGGGCAATGAGGGAGGGGAAAAATTAACATGTAAGTCAATGGGAAAATGAGAGTGTCCCAGAAGCAACATATATACACTACTAACAGACAAGCAAATGAAAAATCACTCATAGAGCGACACTTGGCAAAACAGAACAAAGTGGAATGGCACTCAGTAGAGCATCCTTTTAACCTCAAAAATAGTGGGTGGTTGAATTCAGTTGGCTGATGTGAAAATCGTATTCAAATTTCAAGTGAATCGTATGAAAATTGAGGATTTTAGAAATTTGAAATTGTTGTTGACTTTTGGCCTATGTTACTCTTTTGGCCTATGATCATCTCAAAAATAGTTGGTTTGTTGAATTCAGTTTGCTGATATGTAAATCCCATTCAAATTTCAAGTCAATCGGATGAAAATTGAGGATTTTAGAAATTTGAAAAAGGTGGTTGACCTTTGGCCTATGTTGACCTTTTGGCCTAAGCTAATCTCAAAAATAGTTGGTCGTTGAATTCAGTTAGCCGATATGTAAATCCTCTTCAAATTTCAAGTCAATCGGATGAAAATTGAGGATTTTAGAAATTTGAAAAAAAGTGGTTGACCTTTGGCCTATATTGACCTTTTGGCCTATGTTGATCTCAAAAATAGTTGGTGGTTGAGTTCAGTTTGCCGATATGTATATACTATTCAAATTTCAAGTCTATCGGATGAAAATTGAGGATTTTAGAAATTTGAAAAAAGTGGTTGGCGGTTGGCCTATGTTGACCTTTTGACCCCAAAAATATATAGGATTTTGTCGCACCATAAACTCTGCCATTTGGTGAAGTTTAGTGAAGATCGGTTTAAAATTATGACCTGTAGGCAAGTATAAGTGAGCAGACAAACACACACACAAACAAACACACATACAAACCGGAATGATCAACATACTTGCAAAACATTTTTTTTTTTTGGCCAAGTAACAAACAGACATACCCTCCCTTTCCTCTGGCTCAGGTAATAAATGCAGTATCTGGAGAGGCGTGCTCCATTATTTAATTCCTGATGGACAAGCTGTGGTGGTTTTAAATTGTTATGGAATGGTTATTCAATGTGATTGCATTGTTTGTGTATTTGGATATCTAAACAACGATTGGTGCAACCTTTTGGTTCCCTGGTGTACACTACAATTTCCATAGATCCGTTTTTAACTCGTTATAGCATTCCCGTTTTAACCACAGTCACGTTTTCCTCACTAAACATTGCTGCATGTGGCTGGAAGGCCCTCGTTTGCCAGTTTTGCAGTTGCACGTTGTCCTACACGATATCCATTGGTTGTTCCTTTTTGAATAGAATACAATATCTCATTAATTTCCTGTTTATTGGAGCCTCGTTTGTCTGTGAGGCTACGGCTCAAGGTACTTATGGACCAAATTGTGCGTGTGTTTTTTCAGGTGTGAGAGTGGACAAGTCAGGGTGTGGGATCTTGGCTCCAGGAGGGTACAGCAGGAACTGAAGGCACATGGAGACAAAACCATCCTGTGGCTGCACTTTGATGATGGATCACTTTTTAGGTTGAACCATAGTGTCTTTGTCCTTGGGTTTTTGCTTTCCGAGCCAAGTGTTTTGTCTTGTTGCGTCGTTGTAGGAAACTCGTATAACTGCTGTGCCCCGTGTGCGTGGGAATGAAACGGTTGGTACTTTTTGCATTTTATTTTCTAACGACTTTCCATGGGTAACTAGGTGGGCATATCGAAGTTACACTTTTTAAATGCTTTATGGTATTCCTTATTGTTATTGTAATAATTAGCTACACAATTTAATGCACTTTCTGGTTTCTCCCAAAGTTTCATGCTGGAAATAGCTTTTCAGACGACATCAGGATAGCTCAGAGATGGCGTACTCACAATTGAGTTGTCTTGTCTAGGTTTGATTCCTAACCAAGCTCTACACTTCCATCTTGGTATTACACGAGCAGTGTGAGGTGTCATTGCATGTGCCCGTCCATAGGATGGATGGTAAGCCTGGCGCGCCCCATCTGTTGGGGGCTTCGGCCAATGCCGGATTAACCTTTTGTGGGCCTGGCGCCGAACAAATTTGTGTGCCCCCATTTGGGAAGCCATTATAAAAGACAGGAGATCGACACAGAAGTTGGCTTTAACACAGCACAGAGATGCACCGGTAATATTTCCAGTATTCACAAGGTTAAGTTGTACGTGGAGGTGGCTGCCACTAGGGTACCAGCAATGGTTATTTCCTTGTGTCTTTTTCTGTGTTTTTCTTTTTCTGTGAAGATTGTCATGTGGACCGCAAGGCTAACCCCCGCTCTAGCAGGGAAAATGGCCTTAAAATGCGTTGTTGTTGTTGTTTTTCTGTGTTCGGCAAAATGATTTCATCAGGAGCGGCATATTCATCGTCGGAGCCATCAGTGTAGACTGGACCCACCAGAGTATCAACGACACTATTTACTGCCATCACCGGGAGTCGACGGCATTCGAAGCATTGTTATTGCTTCTACGAAGCAGTTCTGCTTTATTTTCATCCATTTCCACTTTATGCTTGAATTTTTGAGCGACGCTTAAATGTTTTTCGTAATTTTTGTCTCTAGTTCTCCTCTGAACCAACTTTCTCGGTCCACCTCTCACCCACGTCTGAAACGACGGTGTGTGCATTGGAACACCGTTTACAGTGCAGTGACGTCAAGCACCAGTAAATGACTGCAGTGCGGAAATTAAATGTAAACTACAACAACACAACAGCATGATTATATGGCCCTTTAAATAATATACGAGTATGTGTATGTATGTATGTATGTATGTATATATATACACGGGGTTCCCATAAGTCTGGAGGGCTTGTATTCACAGAATATGTTCAATGTGTCCAGCATTCTTTTGCCCCTATTTTTTTTTGCCACATTCTTTTTTGCCCCCTCGTACATATACATGTATCCAGACTTATGGGACACCCTGTATATATATATATACACACACCCTTTTAAATAGTTTGGTTTTCAAAAATAACAATTTTGGTTGTTTTGGGCCACTTCTGAGTGTAGTCCTGGCATTCCATAACCCACCATGAAGTCCATTGAAGAGCGTGAAACAGTCACGATAAGTAGTGATGATGTCGACTGCAATTTGGAGGTCATTTGCATATGTCGTCGGTTGTGTAACAAAACCCAAACCATGCTATTTGGCCCCTTGAGGCCTTTGTAGGTATAATTTTACTTTTTGGGGAGTGGTATGGGGTGGCCCTACTAACAGTTCTCATAAATTATAAATTGAACATTTTTAACCGATCCACTGGCATTCGGAATTCTTTACATTATGGCGAAGTAGTGGCATGAAATAGTCTTTCCATCAAAATGTGCCTCACGTTTATGAAATATATATTTCATGTTTTACTTCATTCCCACCTCAAAACCTCCCATGTTATTACACTCCCTGCTCTGCACAACCACCTTTTGCCTACCCCAAAGCCAGGGCAGGGATGGCTGGGTAAGGCGCTGGAGTATGGAGGAGGGACGAGCAGACATTTGCGCCTCATTCATCGTGGAAGGTCTGGGCTTCTGCAAGGCAGCATTGTCTAAAGGAATGAGCGATGAGGTGGAAGAAACTGGACGTCAGCTTCTGGCTGTGCCAGGAAAAGAGATGGATGAGGTAAAATAACCCATTGCAAACCCCACATCCAGCAGCAAGCCTCACCTCTTAAATTGCTCATTATTTCCTCTCTGCTTTCTCACCATAATTTCATCAGGTGTGCTTGTATGACGTCGCAAGTGGTCACCAGGTGGGAACCCTAAAATCAGCAGCAGAACCTTCCCTTGGAATGGTGACGTGCATGCAGTTTCTCCAGGTAACCTTGCTTTCTTCCACCAGACCCTCTGATCAAGCTTGGGAATTCTCATTGTGTATGACTATCTCGATGGCCCCGTGAAACCATTTTTGACCTGCCTTTTAGAATTGTTTTGGCTTTACATTTGGTATCTCTAACACCAAGAACAATCTTAACTAAATTACCTGGAATGGAACAAAAATAGTTTGCGGTCAATTTCAACAATCACAGAACTGTTATGTATTCGTGCTCGTTTCTCTGGTGCGTCTTTTACAATTGACCCATAGATTTCTTCTGGAGCAGGCCTTCTGCTTCTAGCAGGCTATGAAAGTGGATCCTTGTGTCTCTGGGACATTAGAATGGGTCAACTACTCTCTCGATCACCCGCCCGACAAGACCCGATCTTCTGTCTCGCGTGGGACGGCCTCACGGGCACGTGCGTATCGGCGGGGCCTGGTGAATCGCTTGAAACTTGGAAACTCAATGACGGGCGGGATCTGGAGGTAAGAAAGTCCACTTAGAGTGCAAATGAACCTTGAATCTTGAGCGCTGAGTGCGAGCAATGTTTGTCGAAGGAATATTTGGCTTCCGGCTAGTCCGTGCTGTTCATTACCACACAGAAAGGCCGGTTTCCTCATTTTCCTCCTCCTGACTTGTTAGTGCTAATTGATGACGGGTGTGTCAAGTTAAGTGGCAGAAAGATAAGACTGTGGGGCTTGTTCCTGTTTTTGTTTACCCACTCCTATGTCTCTCTGTCTTTGTCTTTCTCTCTCTTGCTCTCTCTTGCTCTCTTGCTCTCTTGCTCTCTCTTGCTCTCTTGCTCTCTTTTGCTCTCTTGCTCTCTCTTGCTCTCTCTTGCTCTCTCTTGCTCTCTCTTGCTCTCTTGCTCTCTTTTGCTCTCTTGCTCTCTCTTGCTCTCTTGCTCTCTCTTGCTCTCTCTTGCTCTCTTGCTCTCTCTTGCTCTCTTTCTCTCTCTTGCTCTCTCTCGCCCTCTCTCGCCCTCTCTTGCTATCTCTTGCTCTCTCTTGCTCTCTTTCTCTCTCTTGCTCTCTCTCGCCCTCTCTCGCCCTCTCTTGCTATCTCTTGCTCTCTCTTGCTCTCTTTCTCTCTCTTGCTCTCTCTCGCCCTCTCTCGCCCTCTCTTGCTCTCTCTTGCTCTCTCTTGCTCTCTCTTTCTCTCTCTCTCTTGCTCTCTTGCTCTCTCTTGCTCTCTTTCTCTCTCTTGCTCTCTCTCGCCCTCTCTCGCCCTCTCTTGCTATCTCTTGCTCTCTCTTGCTCTCTTTCTCTCTCTTGCTCTCTCTCGCCCTCTCTCGCCCTCTCTTGCTCTCTCTTGCTCTCTTGCTCTCTCTTGCTCTCTCTTGCCCTCTCTTGCTCTCTCTTGCTCTCTCTTGCTCTCTCTTGCTCTCTCTCGCTCTCTCTCGCCCTCTCTCGCCCTCTCTCGCCCTCTCTTGCTCTCTCTTGCTCTCTCTTGCTCTCTCTTGCTCTCTCTTGCTCTCTTTCTCTCTCTTGCTCTCGCTCTCTCTTTCTCTCTCTTGCTCTCTCTTTCTCTCTCTTGCTCTCTCTTGCTCTCTCTTGCTCTCTCTTGCTCTCTTTCTCTCTCTTGCTCTCGCTCTCTCTTGCTCTCTCTTTCTCTCTCTCACCCTCTCTGTATCTGTCTGTCTCTCTCTCTCTCTCTCTCGCTCTTGCTCTCGCTTTCGCTCTCGCTCTCTCTCTCTCGCTCTCGCTCTCTCTCTCTCTGTTCTTGTCTCTCTCTTTCTGTCTTGCTCTGCATTTATCTTTCTTCCTTGCTTTTGCATATTTTTGGATGGAGACGATAGTATGATGTGGTTTAATTTGCTGATGCGGAGTACCGGGAAAATGTGCGTTATGGCACGTGTCTTGCTGCCCACTGTTTGTTCTACCTGTTTGGAGAAATTTGAGCTGTTTCCTCGAGTTAGAACTGTAACTTGTTCAGGCCATGTATACCTTGTTCTGGAATAAATATGTTTGATAGCTTTGCTGTCTACTTTCCATTTAGTCTTTCTTACTCTCTATCTTGATCCTAAATGACCACATTATTCATTGTTACACCTTGCCCTTCCTTATCTCCCCCACCCCTCCCTTCTTATTCCAAGCACGACTCCTCAATTCCACTCCCCCAGCACGGTGTCTCTGCACTCAAAATTCGAGGGGATGGTCGATTATTGGCCGCCGGATGCTGGGATGGCCGCATCCGCATATGGTCTCGGCATTACCGCCCTCTGGCCTCTCTAGCCTTCCACCGACGAGGCCTCTGTGACCTAGACTTTGCGGATCCCTCGCCTCGAGCTGCCCACTGTGCTGGCCGTCGACTTCTGGCCGCAGCATCTAGGGATGGGCAACTCAGCGTGTGGGACTTGTACAACGATAAAAGAAGATGACTGGGTAAAATATCAAAATGTGTTTTGAAACATTACTGAAGGGAGGAACAAAAAATATTTTTCTTCATATGAAGAGCTCCACCAATCATGAGCCATCCAATTAATTTAATTTTGTTATTTTGTCATCTGGGCATGGCACATTGCAGAATGTAGACGGACTTGAACTTGGTCCAAGAGCCTCATTGAATAAGCTTTGAATTACGCAGATTTTAAATGTTCTTTTTGTGAGGTGCATGGGGACTCGGGGGGTGGGGGGAAGGGCGGAGGGAGGGAAGGGGGAAGATTGTTGCCTAAAATGCAGTGGGGTTCAGTAAAATGTGGTTGCGGGAGGGTGCTAAGTAAAATGCAGTTGGTGTGTGCGTGCGTGCGCGCGCTTGCGTGTGTGTGCACGTGGTTGGGGGGAGAGGGGGTAAAGTAAGATGCAGTTGTTGTGTGTGTGTTTTGGATGTATATGTTGGACGTATATGGTTGCATAATGCTTCCTTCCCATATACTGTTTAATAAAATATACTTAGGTTTTCGTTGCTTACCTCGTTTATATTTAAATAAAGGTATAGAATGTAGTTTTTTAAACCATTTTGTTATTTAACTATGATGGCAGGGCTATCTTCCGCACTCCATCCCTCTATGCTCCAACTTCTGTTTTATGGACAGTTTTCTCTTCAGGCCTCGACTTTTGCCGGCCATGAATGCGGCCTTAAAAATAAAGGCAACCCTCCTGGGGCGAATCTTGTTGCCAAAGGAAAGCCCCAGAAACCCACTCTATTTCCTGCCACTGCCCCCCCCACCACCCACCACCATTCTTTCTCCTCTCCTTTCTTTTCTGGCCTTCACACCAAAGGCACTCACTGACTGGCTAACACATTATCCCCTAATTAGCGTGTTGTTTGCCTCGGTTGACAGCTGCACGTCGTTCGTTAACAGTCACAACTATGGTAGGAGGTGGTGGTGGTAGGGGGTGGAAAAGGAGATGGAGATGGGAAGAGGGATTTGGGTGGATGTTTGGCTTGCGATCTAGAGGTGATAGTGAAGGGATAGACGGGCCGCTTGTTTCCGCCTTGTGCCAGGTGAAGGGGGGAAGGCTTAGGCCGTGCTAGTATTGGTGGATTGGACGGAGAGAGATCTAAAGAATTCCTTCAGCTTATACTTCGACCACCACTTGGATCAATCCAAATTCTCACAGCACACATACATCTACAGCTCTATCCACATTGAAACAAATGATGGGCTCAGTTATGACCAGACCATCAGCTGGCTCTTTTTATTGAGGATGTTGACATTTTAAGTCCAGTTATTAGGTCCTTTTTCATATGAACGTGTAAACTGTCATCCTTTCAAATCTGACATAAAATGGAGGCCTAGTTTTTCCAGATTTTATATTTTGTCATATTAAATGTTAAAATAAACTTGTTCAATTTTAGACGAGATTTCTCTTTAGAAAACTGAAGTCTTTCCTCCATTGTGACTAACTTGGCTCTTTTTTTATTTATTTATCACAATGTTCTTTTTTTTTTTACCCGTCAGTTATTAAATTATTATTAGTGTTGGGAAGATGAGTAAACTGGTCTGTTACATAAATGAGGTGTGACACCTCATTGACAGTGAAGCATGGTATTACTTACCTTTTCAGGTGAATGGTCATTACACAGTTGTACACATTTTAAACAGTTAATTGGCAGAGGCAGGACAGCATACACAGCATGCTCATCATTGAACTAGTTTGGGTTCGATTCTTGATTGGGTTTGACCAAACCCTGCCATCTCGGGTCATTTCAAGTGCTTTAACTCAGAGAACACGGTTCTTTGGATAGGGAGCGAAAGCCAGCCAGCTGTTCTGTCTACATTTAAGTTGTGTGCATACAAGATCCCATGGTATCTCTCAGTAAAGAAGTCCACTGTGAGCCAACTTCCTGGCTAAGTTCCTTGCCTACACTGTAACATTTCTGCAAGTTATGATTTTTAAAATAACATATATGCAACGATTTTGTTAGGGTTTGGGTTTTGTTTTTGTTTTTTGTATACAAGATCGAGGCTCGTGTAAGAGCTAACATTAATGACAAAAAAACAAACGGACACATAAGACGAAATAAAAGGAACGGGAGACAAGATGGGGAAAGAGAGGCAAGCACACAAGTACAATACAAGTTTTTAGCTCTTTCACGAGCCTCGATCTTGTATACAAAAAAAACAAAAATTTTTTTGAGAGCAGGGACATCGGGCGATCTATGGGAGGGAGGGGGTTGGGGGGGGGAAGAGGCGTGGGAAGGGGGGTGGGGGTGAGAGAGGTAAAATACACATGGACACGTCTAGGACTTCCAGGAAATAACTCGGTATTTCAGAAAAGTGGATCTGGGGTGGATTAACGGGGGTAGAAAACATCAAGGTTTTGGATGGGGGAAGATAAGAGATGGTGGTGAACAGCTGTTTTAAAGACCTGGAGGGATGAGTGGGATTGAAGAGAGTGAGGGAGGTTGTTCCAGAGGTGGGAGAAAAGAGGAATGAAAGTGAAGGTGAGCAGAGAGTCTTGATTTTGGCAGTGTAACCACAAGAGGGTTGCTGGCAGATATTGTGTGACCTGTAGGAATATTTGGGGGACAGAGCACAGACAGGGCCGTGGAGCTAGGCCAGAGAGGAGTCGGTAGAAGACAGAAAGACCACCAACCTGCCTACGGTGAGTGAGTGAAAGGCCCTCACAATCGGCTTCATTGCGGGAGATTCCAATGATTCTGAAAGCTTTGGTTTGAACAGCGTGAAGACGAGCTAGGTGTGAGGCAGGAGCACCAGCCCAGAGGGGAGAGCAGTATTCCATTGAGCTGCGGATGAAAGTCTTGTATGTGGTGAGGAGCTCAGGTGTGCCAAGGAAGGACTTTGCACGACGGAGACGGTCTTTGGAGGCCAGCTTGGAAATGTGTTTTTCCCAGGAAAGATCATGGCAGATTGTGAGACCCAAGAGAATGAGTGACAGAACTTCTTGGAGAGGATTGTTCAGAAAGTACATGAGAGGGTTGTCTAAACGGTCTTTTCGGAGAGACATCGTAAGAGTATGAGATTTGTCAGGATTGAAAGACATGTTCCACTTGTTTGACCAGTCTGTGATTTTGTCCGGGTCTACAGAGAGTGAGGAGGCAGCAGACTGCCGATCAAAGGCACGTGATATGTCAAGGGAGACAGCTCTAATTTCCTCTTTGACATTGAGGACCTCCATCCATTGGTGAGACAGCAGAAGCAGCATGTCCAAAGTAGAGTGACCTGGTCTGAAACCAAATTGATGATCGGAGATCAAGCCATTGGAGAAGAGGAAGGATTTCATATCTGAAGCAATGATGGATTCCATGACTTTGCTGATGATTGGGAGCAGGCTGATTGGTCTGTAGTTGCAAGGATCTGTTTTTGCACCTTTTTTGTGTGCAGCGGTAATGTTGGCTGATTTCCAATCTGAAGGCAGATGACCTTGAGCAATTAGAGGGTGAAGAGAAGAGAGAGAGGGTGTGAAAAAGCGGCAGAGCAGGACCCGTGGGCTGATGCCGTCTGGTCCAGTTGCAGAATCAGTGTCGAGGATTGACAGAAACTTCACCTTGTCAGGAGAGAAGGACACAGAGTCCAGGAGCAACTGGGTACGGTGGGTACAGAGATAGACGGGTTTGGGACACAATATTTTGAGGCAAACACAGAGTTGAGCCATTCAGCTTTTTCATGTGCGGAGTCAGCTGTGTAGCCGTTTGAGGTAAGGGAGGGGATGGAGCGAGACCAAACACCAGAAACAGATTTGACAAGACGCCACCATATTTGGAAGAGGGAGACAGAGGTTTCGTGTTATTTCATTAACGGTGAGAATATTAAAGCACCCTTGTATGATAAATATGGGTTTAAAAGATAAGTGATAACTTCCCAAATATTGTATTAGAATGGATATTGTCACATCCACCCTGTAGTGAAGACCTCAGGGTGACGGATGGTCGACCGAGCTTTACCTCCGAGGCATTTACCCAAAACTATGGCGGTGTTATCTCTTTAGCACGTGAGGGAAACAGAGTTCCCTGGTCTTATTTGCACGGCACGGGGGGTTATCCGATCTCCACAGACAAATAAAACGTACAAGACAGGCACGACAAGGAAATGCAATAAATAATTATTTAATGAAAACAAACAAAATACAATAAAAAGGTGACACTAAATTCCTAAATTCAGGGACCCTCCATAAGGACTCGTATACAACACAAGGGAATGATAAATGAAAATAAATGCGGTGTGCTGCGTTGGCTAATACTCTTTGACCGACCAGTCCCCAAACCACCGTGCAGGAACCGCACAAGACGGTGCGCAGTCGTGCCCAGAGCAGCCACCAACCTGTGAAACAGAGGCAAAGCTCCTTCCTCCTCCGCTCGTTATACGCTCCACAAAGCTCCACTGTTTCTCAAGCGCACACAGCACGAAGCGCAGCAGTCACAAAGCCAGCACCAAGGAGAGTGTATCAACTGTGACCGCTCGCGATGAAGGCCAGACCAAGAGAGAGACAGGGAATGCGTCCGCTCGCAATGAAACCCAGCGCAAGAGAGCCAAGGCAACTCGAACCGCCTGCCACGAACGCCGGAACAAAGCAAGAGAGAGAAGTGTGTCCGCTCGCAATGAAACCCCAGGACCGAGAGAATATGCGAAATGCCTGTTCGTGACGAAGCCCAGTGCAGAGAGCATGCGTCCACCTTCCATGAACACCAGGAACCAAGAGAGAGAAAATGGCGGGACATGTCCTTTTTTACTCCGACGCTAGAATGTTCTCTCTGACGTCATACTATCACCAATCACCGAGCACCACCCACTCACCCCAACCAATCATCCTTTGGGGCGTGGCCTCATGGCCACACTTGGCGCTCATCGAGAAGATTCAAGCTGGGTGGTGTCGTAGTGATGTCCGGATCCGGTCGGCCATCGCTTTATTTAATGTAGGCGCTGATCGCATGGCTGGTGGTGTAAGTGTTATAAGAACGAAGGGAAAAATATAGAGGTGACTACACACAGGGAATTTACCCTTATACCCTAACTAATTAGCATAGCTCCACCCCTCGCATGGAGACATATGATGCTAACACGGACATCCAGGCCTGACTTAATTACTGGAGGGTTTCTTCTTCTTCGTGACAGTCGGAGCACACTACCCTATACAATCCTACCTTAACTAAGGTATTTCATTATCTACCCCCACACACGTAACAATATTTAATTGAAATCGACACAAAAAAAAATATGGGAAAATTCTACAATACAATGTTTATCTATATAATAATACACTTGTTTGTCCATCGTCCGTGTGCAATGCTCCTTTCCACCCATTGGTTGGATATCTGGCCTGACTCCTCCCACAATTGTAACCTGAAACATAGGGGCAATACCCCAGGCACTCACCTTTTTTTTTTTTTTTTTTTTTTTTTTTTTGTATACAAGATCGAGGCTCGTGAAAGAGCACCTGGTAGAATAAACAGTATACTGCACCGACTAAGGGTATTTTAAACCAATTTTAATGGTTGCTAGAAGACAGAGCAGCATTTAGAATCATACTAACATAATCATAAGACTTTAACCAAACAAAGAAAAAAAGACCTATTTTGGGGGGCAGCCCTCCCCCAACCCCATATACCTCCTAAGACCCCAATTTGTCTAATGCCTTGAAAAAACCTTGGTACATCATGGGTGATTAAGGTTGTGGTGAAGTTTCATCGAAATTGTGTGTGCAGTTTCTGAGAAGAAAGCAAATACCTATTCTGGGGGGCAACTCCCCATAGACCCCCAAAGGGGCAATTTTTTTTTAATGTTGTGAACAAACTTTAGTACATCATGGGTGGTGAAGGTTGTGGTCAAGTTTCATCAAAATAGTGTGTGTAGTTTCAGAAAAGAAAGCATTTTGGGGGGTCAAACCTGGACCCCTATTTTGGGGGGGTCAAACCTGGACCCACTTTCACACCCCGTAGACCCTCCTAGACTTTGATTTTCTAAGCGCTTTGAACAAAATTCGGTACATCATGGGGGATGAAGGTTGTGGTCAAGTGTCGACATAGTGTGTGTAGTTTCAACGGAAAAAGCAAATTCCTATTTTTTGAGGGGGTGGGGGGGTGGGGGGGGGGGGTGGTCGAACCTGGATCCACTTTGACCCTGGTAAACCCCCTTAGACCCAGATTTTCTTAATGCCGTGAACAAACTTTAGTCACAAGACAACAAATATCATTTGTGCCAAATTTGGTTGCCATCCGAATCCGCGGTTTCGGAGAAGTGTTTACGGACGGACTGACGGACGGACAATGCGCCATCGCATAAACTCCCCTGAACTTCATTCCAGGTGAGCTAAAAATCATACGTCCACCATTTTTGTGCTATGCAAAGTCAAAGACGTCTTCAAAGGTGTCATCCTCACTATAATTCATGGACCAGTGTGTGTTTGTTTGTTACTTGCAAGATCAAAGATTTTTCAAGTAAATTGGTCGGTTGCGTTTTTTTATTTGCCTGTCTGTCTGTCTATCTGTCCGTTTGTTACTTGGCAAAAAAAACTTTTTTGGACAAGTATGTTCATCACTCCGGTTTGTGTGTGTTTTTGTGTGTTTGTTTGGCTGTCCGCCCGCTTATAGTTGCGTACAGGTCACAATTTTAAACCTGTCTTCACGAAACTTCACCAAATGGTCGAGTTTGTGGTCCGACAAAATCCTATATGTTTTTGAGGTTAAAAGGTCAACATAGGCCAAAGGCCAACCACTTTTTTTTTTTAATGTCTAAAATCCTCAATTTGCATCCGATTGACTTGGAATTTGAATGGGATTTTCACTTGTGACTGAATGTCACTTAAAATTTAAGCATAAACTTTAAAAACCTAGCTCCTCCCTCATTTTTGAGCCTATCGAGGGGGAACTTCACAAATGTGTTCAACATATCAGTCTACTAAAATCACCCTTTTGGAATTTGCGATAGGTGACGTGGTTTGGCAGATATAAGTAATTAAAAGAAAATATTTAAAAATTTATAACTCTTGAACCACTTCATTGATCGACGTGAAACTTTATATTATAGTAGAGGTGATGATATATTTATAGTAGAGAGAGAGGAAGACAAATGATTAATTGCGAAAGATGAAGGGAATAGAGCCTGTGATTGATGCTGTGAAGCGGAACAGGTTGAGATGGTTTGGTCATGTGTTGAGGAAGGATGAAAGTGACTGGTTGAGAAGAGTGATGGAAATGAATGTAGAAGGAAGTAGAGGACGGGGAAGACCGAGAAAGACTTGGCTAAAGATGGTGGAAGAAGAAATGCGGGCAAGGGGGTTAACAAGGAGAGATGCAGAAAATCTGGCAAAATGGAGAAGATTGTCATGGGGGCAAGGCTAACCCCCGCTGTAGAAGGGAAAATGGCCTTAAAATGCATGTTGTTGTTGTTGTTGTTGTTGTTAGAGGTAATGAAGTGTAACAAGTGTGGAAAATTTCAAGATGATTGGATGTACGGTCTGGAAGCTAGAAGTTGTTATTGCGTGCAGAAGAAGCGTCTTCTTGAGTGGGCATGGAATTAATTATCACACCGCATGAGGAGCAGGCAAAGTACGAGCGACCTCACGGGGTCATTTTGACCTCAAATAAAATTCTGATTTCAGATTTGTCAATCGCTGAGGTATATTAACACACGACCAAAACAGATTTGGCAAAATTCCAACGATTTTTGACGAAAATATAACATTTGTGTCTGCATTTCAGTAAAGTAAAGAGTGTGCCATGTCAGCCATATGGAGAATAGGTGTTGTTAACGATGACGTCATTGGTGCCATAATTATGACGTTGTCGGAGCTGTGCTCCCACGTAATCGGAAGAATGGACGCTACAAAAAGCTGGAATTCGTCCGAGTTTCTTTATTGAAACAAAACAACTCGGGTACTCTGAAAAGCCCGTTTATCGGGCAGCAATATATATACACACATTATCCCGGAGCGTTTGCCTGGGAAAGGCGAGAGGGGGCGTGGCCGGGCGTCCTGGACGCGGCCTGGCAAGTCAAGGGCGGGCATGCCCGGGCGTCCCGGACGAGGCCTGGCAAGTTGAGAGCGGGCCTGCCTGGGCGTCCTGGACGAGCCCGGCATGGTGATCGCTCCGCGTCCTTGGTAGGTGCAAGGCGATTGTGTAAACCCAGCGGTAGCCGCTACACACGGCCCCCCAGAATCGACTTGCACCGGCAGGGTCAATTTAAGGGGGGTCCTGATGACCCGGCCAAAGTGACCCCTGGCGGGTCGTGGGGGGGGGGGGGGGGGTCCGGTGTGGTGGTGGGCGGTCGAGTGGGGGGCATGTGTCTGTGTCTTCTTTTGGCGCATGTCGGTGGGGGTGGCCACGAGTGGGGGGCATGTCGAGTGGGCGGATGTCTTCTTTTGGCGCATGTGTTTGTTTGGCGGGTGTGTTAGTTTGGCGGATGCCTTAGTTTGGCGCATGTGTTTGTTTGGCAGATGTGTTAGTTTGGTGGATGTCTTAGTTTTGCGTATGTGTTTGTTTGGCGGATGTGTTCGTTTGGCGGATGGCTTCGTTTGGCGCATGTGTTTGTTTGGCGGATGTCTTAGTTTGGCGGATGTCTTAGTTTGGCGCATGTGTTTGTTTGGCGGATGTCTTTGTTTGATGCATGTGTTTGTTTGGCGGATGTGTTTGTTTGGCGGATGTGTTAGTTTGGCGGATGTGTTAGTTTGGCGGATGTGTTAGTTTGGCGGATGTCTTAGATTGGTGCATGTGTTTGTTTGGCGGATGTGTAAGTTTGGCGGATGTCTTAGTTTGGCGCAGGTGTTTGTTTGGCAGTTGTGTTAGTTTGGCGGATGCCTTAGTTTGGCGCATGTGTTTATTTGGCGAATGTCTTAGTTTGGCGCATGTGTTTGTTTGGCGGATGTGTTTGTTTGGCGGATGTGTTAGTTTGGCGGATGTCTTAGTTTGGCGCATGTGTTTGTTTGGCAGATGTGTTAGTTTGGTGCATGTGTTTGTTTGATGGATGTCTTAGATTGGCGCATGTGTTTGTTTGGCGGTTGTGTTAGTTTGGCGGATGTCTTAGTTTGGCGCATGTGTTTGTTTGGCGGATGTGTTAGTTTGGCGGATGTCTTAGTTTGGCGCATGTGTTTGTTTGGCGGATGTGTTAGTTTGGCGGATGTCTTCGTTTGGCGCACGTGTTTGTTTGGCGGATGTGTTAGTTTGGCAGATGTCTTAGTTTGGCGCATGTGTTTGTTTGGCGGATGTCTTAGTTTGGCGCATGTGTTTGTTTGGCGGATGTGTTAGTTTGGCGGATGTCTTTGTTTGGCGCATGTGTTTGTTTGGCAGATGGGTTAATTTGGCAGATGTCTTAGTTTGGCGCATGTGTTTGTTTGGCGGATGTCTTTGTTTAATGCATGTGTTTGTTTGGCGGATGTGTGTGTTTGGCGGATGTGTTAGTTTGGCGGATGTCTTAGATTGGCGCATGTGTTTGTTTGGCGGATGTGTTTCTTTGGCGGATGTCTTAGTTTGGCGCATGTGTTTGTTTGGCGGATGTGTTAGTTTGGCGGATGTCTTAGTTTGGCGCATGTGTTTGTTTGGCGGATGTCTTAGTTTGGTGGATGTCTTAGTTTGGCGCATGTGTTTGTTTGGCGCATGTGTTTGTTTGGCGAATGTCTTAGTTTGGCGCATGTGTTTGTTTGGCGGATGTGTTTGTTTGGCGGATGTCTTAGTTTGGCAGATGTCTTAGTTTGGCGGATGTCTTCGTTTGGCGCATGTATTTCTTTGGCGGATGTGTTTGTTTGGCGGATGTGTTAGTTTGGCGGATGTCTTAGTTTGGTGCATGTGTTTGTTTGGCAGATGTCTTAGTTTGGCGCATGTGTTTGTTTTGTGGATGTCTTAGTTTGGCGCATGTGTTTGTTTGGCGGTTGTGTTAGTATGGCGGATGTCTTCGTTTGGCGCATGTGTTTGTTTGGCGGATGTGTTAGTTTGGCGGATGTCTTAGTTTGGCGCATGTGTTTGTTTGGCGGATGTGTTTGTTTGGCGGATGTGTTAGTTTGGCGGATGTCTAAGATTGGCACATGTGTTTGTTTGGCGGATGTGTTTCTTTGGCGGGTGTCTTAGTTTGGCGCATGTGTTTGTTTGGCGGATGTGTTAGTTTGGCGGATGTCTTCGTTTGGCGCATGTGTTTGTTTGGCGGATGTCTTAGTTTGGCGCATGTGTTTGTTTGGTGGATGTGTTAGTTTGGCGGATGTCTTAGTTTGGCGCATGTGTTTGTTTGGCGGATGTCTTAGTTTGGCGCTTGTGTTTGTTTGGCGGATGTGTTAGTTTGGCGGATGTCTTCGTTTGGCGGATGTGTTAGTTTGGCGGATGTCTTAGTTTGGCGCATGTGTTTTTTTGCCGGATGTGTTAGTTTGGCGGATGTGTTGGTTTTGCGCATGTATTAATTTGGCGTATGTGTTAGTTTGGCGGATGTGTTAGTTTGGCGGATGTCTTAGTTTGGCGGATGTGTTTGTTTCGCGGATGTGTTTGTTTGGCGGATGTGTTAGTTTGGCGGATGGCTTAGTTTGGCGCATGTGTTTGTTTGGCGGATGTGTTAGTTTGGCGGATGTCTTAGTTTGGCGCATGTGTTTGTTTGGCGGATGTGTGAGTTTTGCGGATGTCTTCGTTTGGCGCATGTGTTTGTTTGGCGGATGTGTGAGTTTTGTGGATGTCTTCGTTTGGCGCATGTGTTAGTTTAGCGCATGTGTTAGTTTGGCGGATGTCTTAGTTTGGCGCATGTGTTTGTTTGGCGGATGTGTTTGTTTGGCGGATGTGTTTGTTTGGCAGATGTGTTAGTTTGGCGGATGTCTTAGTTTGGCGCATGTGTTTGTTTGGCGGATGTGTTAGTTTGGCGGATGTCTTAGTTTGGCGCATGTGTTTGTTTGCCGGATGTGTTAGTTTGGCGGATGTGTTTGTTTGGCGGATGTGTTCGTTTGGCGGATGCCTTAGTTTGGCGGATGCGTTTGTTTGGCGGATGTGTTCGTTTGGTGGATGTCTGAGTTTGGCGCATGTGTTTGTTTGGCGGATGTGTTAGTTTGGCGGATGTCTTCTTTTGGCGCATGTGTTTGTTTGGTGGATGTGTTCGTTTGGCGGATGCCTTAGTTTGGTGCTTGTGTTTATTTGGCGGATGTGTTAGTTTGGCGGATGTCTTAGTTTTGCGTTTGTGTTTGTTTGGCGGATGTGTTAGTTTGGCGGATGTCTTAGATTGGCGGATGTCTTAGTTTGGCGCATGTGTTAGTTTGGCAGATGTCTTAGTTACTCCCGCTAGGGAGTAATGCATTAGATCGTGTGTGTGTGTGTGTGTGTGTGTGTGTGTGTGTGTGTGTGTGTGTGTTCGTGAACAAGATATCTGGAAAAGTTCTGAACGGATTTGGATGAAAGTTGGTGGGATGACTGCCCTTGCGATAAGGAAGAATTGATTAGTTTTTGGTGAAGCTCAGGATATTATTCCGGATCCAGGAAATTTTTTGGGGAATTTTTTACCATTGGAAGAGAGGGTTCATTTTTTTTAACATTATCTTCTATATATTCTATATTTAACATTGTGATATGAAAATAGTTTTCAAATTTGTTGTTAATGTAGTTTAAACTCGTTGTTATGTGTTAGAGTGGTGTATTGTTTAGCAGCGTCATCTTCAATGTTAATTGTTTTTTTTTCTAATAAAGACATATTCTGTCATTTTAAAAACACCAAAGTGTGTATTAAGTTTCCCCGTTTCATAGAATGTATCGTTTGATACGTATAATGCTTTAAAACTGTTTTTTTTTGTTTTTTTTTACCTTCGAAGAGATATCAACATTTACCTCAGCGAATGTCAATCGCGGTGTCAGTATTTGATGAACTTATAAAGACTTAGGTGACTTATAAGTGCGACCATCATGTGCACGGGATTCTTCCCAGAAGAATGAGTGGTCACATTGGCTTGTGCGACTTAAAATGAGCGAGTTTTGTTTTCACGTTTGGGCCAGTTTTACATGTTGTATCCCTAAGGAATGAAACAAACGTTTTCTTGGCTTACAATTTTATTTGAAGTCACACATGCCTCAAAATACACTCACTTTTATAGAATTGAACGCTGAATCCGAAAATGTAAGTGAAATTGCCTTATTTTTAAAAAACATTATCTTCTATATATTCTGTGTATGTATATATATATATATATATATATATATATATATATATCTGTGCAGTGTCTGTCTTGTGTTGTCTTGTCTTGTGTTGTCACTGAACTACTCCCTCAAACTTTCGTGAAATCGTACTATTCCAACTTGACCCATGGTGGGAGTATGCACTCTACTGAGTGGCGTTCTAGTTTGCTTTTATAATCTGCTATTCTAATTTTCTATTCCAATTTGCTATTCTAATTTGCTGTTCTAATTTTTCCATTCTAATTTTCTATTGCAATTTTCTATTCTAATTTGCTACTATAATCTGCTTTTCTAATTTTCTATTCTAATTTGCTACTAGAATCTGCTTTTCTAATTTTCTATTCTAATTTGCTACTATAATCTGCTTTTCTAATTTTCTATTTTAATTTGCTACTATAATCTGCTTTTCTAATTTTCTATTTTAATTTGCTGTTCTAATTTTCTATTCCAATTTTCTATTGTAATTTTATATTCTAATTTGGTATTGTAATTTGCTCTTCTAATTTGGTGTTCTAATTTTCTATTCTAATTTGCTATTATTATTTTCTATTCTAATTTGCTATTGTAATTTTATATTACAATTTGCTATCATAATTTGCAATTATCCTGACAATTATAATTTGCTATTCAAATTTGCTGTTGTAATTTTCTATGATAATTTTATATTACAATTTTCTTTTATAATTTTCTATTATAATTTTCTATTATCATCTGCTATTCTAATTTTCTATTCCAATTTGCTATTCTAATTTGCTGTTCTAATTTTCTATTCCAATTTTCTGGTGTAATTTTCTATTCTAATTTGGTATTGTAATTTGCTATTCTAATTTGTTGTTCTAATTTTCTATTCTAATTTGCTATTATAATTTTCTATTCTAATTTGCTATTATCATTTTATATTATAATTTGCTGTCATAATTTGCTACTATAATCTGCTATTATAATTTTCTATTCCAATTTGCTATTCTAATTTACTGTTCTAATTTTTCCATTCTAATTTTCTATTGCAATTTCTATTCTAATTTGCTATTATAATCTGCTTTTCTAATTTTCTATTCTAATTTGCTACTATAATCCGCTTTTCTAATTTTCTATTCTAATTTGCTACTATTATCTGCTATTCTAATTTTCGATTGTAATTTGCTATTCTAATTTGCTGTTCTAATTTTCCATTCTAATTTTCTATTGTAATTTTATATTATAATTTGCTATCATAATTTGCTATTATAATTTTCTATTGTAATTTTCTATTCTAATTTGCTACTATAATCTGCTTTTCTAATTTTCTATTCTAATTTGCTATTCAAATTTGCTGTTATAATTATTTGCTATAATAATCTGCTATTCTAATTTTCTATTGTAATTTGCTATTCTAATTTGCTGTTCTAATTTTCCATTTTTATTTTCTATTGTAATTTTCTATTCTAATTTGCTATTATAATTTTATATTATAATTTCCTATCATAATTTCCTATTATAATTTTCTATTGTAATTTTCTATTCTAATTTGCTATAATAATCTGCTATTCTAATTTTCTATTCCAATTTGCTATTCTAATTTGCTGTTCTAATTTTCCATTCTAATTTTCTGTTGCAATTTTCTATTCTAATTTGGTATTATAATTTTATATTATAATTTGCTGTCATAATTTTCTATTATAATTTGCTATTCAAATTTGCTGTTATAATTTGCTATAATAATCTGCTGTTCTAATTTTCCATTCTAATTTTCTATTGTAATTTTCTATTCTAATTTGCTATTATAATTTTATATTATAATTTGCTATCATAATTTGCTGTTATAATTTTCTATTGTAATTTTCTATTCTAATTTGCTACTATAATCTGCTTTTCTAATTTTCTATTTTAATTTGCTGTTCTAATTTTCCATTCTGATTTTCTATTGTAATTTTCTATTCTAATTTGCTATTATAATTTTATATTATAAAAGGCGGTTCAATTTGCTATCATAATTTGCTATTATAATTTGCTATTCAAATTTGCTATTATAATTTGCTATAATAATCTGCTATAATAATCTGCTATTCTAATTTTCTATTGTAATTTTCTATTGTAATTTGCTACTATAATCTGCTTTTCTAATTTTCTGTTGTAATTTGCTACTATAATCTGCTTTTCTAATTTTCTATTGTAATTTGCTATTCTAATTTGCTGTTCTAATTTTCCATTCTAATTTTCTACAGTAATTTTCTATTCTAATTTGCTATTATAATTTTATATTATAATTTGCTATCATAATTTGCTATTATAATTTGCTATTCAAATTTGCTATTATAATTTGCTATAATAATCTGCTATTCTAATTTTCTATTCCAATTTGCTATTCTAATTTGCTGTTCTAATTTTCCATTCTCATTTTCTGTTGCAATTTTCTATTCTAATTTGCTATTATAATTTTATATTACAATTTGCTATCATAATTTGCTATTATAATTTGCTATTCAAATTTGCTATTATAATTTGCTATAATAATCTGCTATTCTAATTTTCTATTGTAATTTTCTATTGTAATCTGCTACTATAATCTGCTTTTCTAATTTTCTATTGTAATTTGCTACTATAATCTGCTTTTCTAATTTTCTATTGTAATTTGCTATTCTAATTTGCTGTTCTAATTTTCCATTCTAATTTTCTACTGTAATTTTCTATTCTAATTTGCTATTATAATTTTCTATTGTAATTTTCTATTGTAATTTGCTACTATAATCTGCTTTTCTAATTTGCTATTATAATTTTATATTATAATTTGCTATCATAATTTGCTATTATAATTTTCTATTGTAATTTTCTATTCTAATTTGCTACTATAATCTGCTTTTCTAATTTGCTATAATAATCTGCTATTCTAATTTTCTATTCCAATTTGCTATTCTAATTTGCTGTTCTAATTTTCCATTCTAATTTTCTGTTGCAATTTTCTATTCCAATTTGCTATTATAATTTTCTATTGTAATTTTCTATTGTAATTTGCTACTATAATCTGCTTTTCTAATTTGCTATTATAATTTTCTATTGTAATTTTCTATTGTAATTTGCTATTAGAATTTTCTATTGTAATTTTCTATTGTAATTTGCTACTATAATCTGCTATTCTAATTTTCTATTGTAATTTTCTATTGTAATTTGCTACTATAATCTGCTTTTCTAATTTTCTATTGTAATTTGCTATTCTAATTTGCTGTTCTAATTTTCCATTCTAATTTTCTACTGTAATTTTCTATTCTAATTTGCTATTATAATTTTATATTATAATTTGCTATCATAATTTGCTATTATAATTTTCTATTGCAATTTTCTATTCTAATTTGCTACTATAATCTGCTTTTCTAATTTTCTATTGTAATTTTCTATTGTAATTTGCTATTATAATTTTCTATTGTAATTTTCTATTGTAATTTGCTACTATAATCTGCTTTTCTAATTTGCTATTATAATTTTCTATTGTAATTTTCTATTGTAATTTGCTATTATAATTTTCTATTGTAATTTTCTATTGTAATTTGCTACTATAATCTGCTTTTCTAATTTTCTATTGTAATTTGCTATTCTAATTTGCTGTTCTAATTTTCCATTCTAATTTTCTACTGTAATTTTCTATTCTAATTTGCTATTATAATTTTCTATTGTAATTTTCTATTGTAATTTGCTACTATAATCTGCTTTTCTAATTTGCTATTATAATTTTCTATTGTAATTTTCTATTGTAATTTGCTATTATAATTTTCTATTGTAATTTTCTATTGTAATTTGCTACTATAATCTGCTTTTCTAATTTTCTATTGTAATTTGCTGTTCTAATTTGCTGTTCTAATTTTCCATTCTAATTTTCTACTGTAATTTTCTATTCTAATTTGCTATTATAATTTTATATTATAATTTGCTATCATAATTTGCTATTATAATTTTCTATTGCAATTTTCTATTCTAATTTGCTACTATAATCTGCTTTTCTAATTTTCTATTCCAATTTGCTATTCTAATTTGCTGTTCTAATTTTTCCATTCTAATTTTCTCTTGCAATTTTCTGTTCTAATTTGCTGGTCAACACTAAATAATAACAAAATTTTAAAAGTTTTATGGTTCTAGTATATTTTGAGGTGATTCTAACCAACATGACCTTGTAGATTTTGATTATGATATCCAATTTTCACTAGAACATCCAGTTTTTGAGAACCAGTATACCATAGGAATACCACTTCATTTGAAATTCACAAACCTCTTGTTGACCCTGAGAAGGTATTCTTACCACCACTTCATTTGAAACTTGGTTTGATGAAGAACTTTGTGAAGGCCATGGATCAAGATGGTGCTGGCTTCCACTACTTGTAGGCTATGAGCCAAGGGGGTTGGTCGGTACCATACAGATGGAGTAAGGCTCATTGTGGTTTTTAGCAAGATCTTTTTTTAGCAAGAGCAAGCAAGATCAAGATCTTTTAGCAAGATTTAGCAAGGTCCCTAGATATGAAAAAAAAGTGATAGCAGTGTATAACTCTCGGCCATCTCTGTGTTATCACCCGAAATATTATTATACGCCTGCTTCGCTTCGCCAAAAAATGTGATATTTGCTAAAATTGGAATAAATATGTTTTTAAGGACCACAGAGTGCCAATAATTTGCATACTGGATGCCAACTAATATAGTAATAGAAATATAGAACATTTGTGGGGGTTATTTATCAAAATATTGATATAATGACAAAAAATATGTTAAATTTAGTGAAAAAGTGGTCGAAATCGCTTCGAGTTCAGAATTCACATTGTACATTTTTGTCAATATTTCAAAAATGAAAACTCCCAGAATAACATTTGACCCCTCAAAATCTTTGCAAGGAACCACTGCATTGGAATATATCATTACTTTGTAATATGGTGGTTGTTTGGGGCACATATTTTGGCAAAGTTCAAAATATGTTCAACCATAGCCCCTAATTTTGATATTTTGGAACGAAACATAGCTTTTGAACATTTTAGGTTTATTCGTCTACTACTTTTGGTATCTCAGTGTAATTTTTGGTATTAGCTAGTATCCTAAAGTAGGTTTGTAACATCAGCTACATTATATTTCACAATGCATGCAAACTTGCTCCACACTCTAGGTTTATCATGATCTCTCGAACAAATACGATCTCGATCTCGATCTCGGCACTCTGTGGTCCTTAAAAACATATTTATTCCAATTTTAGCAAATATCACATTTTTTGGCGAAGCGAAGCAGGCGTATAATAATATTTCGGGTGATAACACAGAGATGGCCGAGAGTTATACACTGCTATCACTTTTTTTTCATATCTAGGGACATATATCTTGCTAAAAATCACAATGAGCCTTACTCCATCTGTATGGTACCGACCGGTCAATTTGGGGGGTCTGGCTCATCGCCTATTGCTAATGAAGTTCCAAGGCATTGTATCTGAGGCCAAAGTAAAGGCGGATGTTTTCAATGGTCCTCAAATTCGTCTTGGACTCACTAATCAAGACTTTGTAACGAGACTATCTGAGCTGGAAAGCGTTGCTTGGGATAGATTTGTGGCTCTTGCTAACAATTACCTTGGAAATTTTCAAGCACCAAATTATGAAGAGCTTGTGGACAAGATGTTGAAGAGTTACCAGGCACTCGGTGCTCGAATGTCACTCAAGATACATTTCTTCCATTCTCATCTGGACTTCTTTCCACAAAATCTTGGCGATGTCAGTGATGAACATGGAGAAAGGTTTCACCAGGAAATTGCCATCATGGAGACTCGATATCAAGGCCGATTCAATCCAAACATGATGGGCGACTACTGTTGGACTTTACAGCGTGAAAGTGATTGCTCCTACAAACGCAAAAGTAAAGTTCAGAAGCACTTTTAATGTGATGTAAATAAAAACTTAAAGTTCATATTATTTTTTGTGATATTTTATAAAGTTCATGTTATTTTTTGTGATATTTTATAAAGTTCATATTATTTTTGGAGATTTACATTTTTTTAATGTGATGTCAATAAAAACTTCAAGTTCATATTATTTTTTGTGACAATAAATAGACTTATTGAGACTTAATCAAGAAATTTGCATGCTCTAAAGATTTTTTCCACACTTATGATGTACTACGTCAAGGTTACGTGATAGCGAAATTTTATGGTCAGATTCGGATTCGTGGGCACCAAATTAGTTAGAAACAGTTGAAAATAAGTCAGAACCAATTTGGCTGTTGACCAGTGAAATCTGCTTTTCTAATTTTCTATTCTAATTTGCTACTATAATCTGCTTTTCTAATTTTCTATTTTAATTTGCTATTCTAATTTGCTATTCTAATTTGCTGTTCTAATTTTCTATTCCAATTTTCTATTGTAATTTTCTATTCTAATTTGGTATTGTAATTTGCTATTCTAATTTGTTGTTCTAATTTCTATTCTAATTTTCTATTCTACTTTGCTGTTCTAATTTTCTATTCTTATTTTCTATTATAATTTTCTATTATAATTTTCTATTATAATTTGCTCTTCTAATTTTCTATTCTAATTTCCTAATCTAATTTTATATTCTAATTTTCTATTGTACACCGCTCCTTTCCTATGTCATCTCCAGGCACTGCATAACGTCATTACCGGGAACCGAAGGGGGCCCGGAAATGACGCACGCTGAAAGGGAGTATTCAGTTTTCACTCTGGTTGTTTGTTTTCTTGTTTGTTTGTTTGTTTTCTTGTTTGTTTGTTTGTTTTCTTGTTTGTTTGTTTGTTTTCTTGTTTGTTTGTTTGTTTTCTTGTTTGTTTGTTTGTCCGGGCGATATCTCAGCCATCCTTTGAGCTAGGAAGCTGAAATTTGGGCACAATAGTCAGCAAGTGCTTTGGCAAAAGTTTATTTTTTGTTTTTTGATTAATGAATTGTTTAGTTATTTAATTATTATCGATTAATTAAGTACTTATTTATTTTCTTTCTCATCTGGGCAATATCTCAGGCACCTTTTGAGCGAGGAAGCTGATATTTGAACATGACAGTAACCAAGTGATGTGGCTCTAAAGGCTATTTTGGATTTATTGATTAATAATTTCATTATTCGATTAGTGACTTAGTTAATTTAAAAAAATTAAGTTACAGATTCGGATGAAATGGTGGTGGTGGTTTATGTATTATATTAGCCAATTGATTAACTATTTAATTTTTTATGATTATTATTTATTTATTTTCATTATTAATCATTTATTTATTTTCTTTCTCATCTGGGCAATATATCTCAGGCACCTTTTGAGCTCTGAAGCTGATATTTGGACATGACAATGACCAAGTGATTTGGCTATAAAGGATATTTTTGATTTATTGATTAATCAATTAATTGGTTAATTATTTATTGATTAATCAATTAATTATTTAATTTTTTATTAAAGACCTACAGTGGAACCTTGACTTACGAGTTTAATTCGTTCTGTGACCGAGCTCGTAACTCAATTTGCTCGTTTCTCAAATCAAATTTCCCCATTAAAATGCATTGAAATGCTATTAATCCGTTCCAGCCCGCCAAAAACCACACCAATTTTTTTTAAAATATACAGTATATATAAAAATATCTCGCGCTTTATATTTCACCTGTATGCAGCATACAAGTTGGCAGGATGGCCTGGACTGGAGGTATGCACACTTGACTCTAAAGTCTAAACTGTCCAGCCTGGGTTTGAATCCCGACCCAGCTATAACCTGTCATGGGTGAATCACAGGCAGGGTGATTCATCAATGTGTGTACCGCTAAACTGGGCGCCCCGTTTGCATCCCATTAGTTGTTGGATGTTAAGGATCTCACCGTGTTTTCCACAAAGAGAAGGCGAGCTATCGCCGGCACTCTGAACAAGTTGTGGCCTGGCATGCTCTTCTCCTCTGCCGTTATATACGTCCTCCTCGGCACCTCGCTCATGTTTTTCGACGATTGCGTGTTTTATATCCAAGCACAAGTTTTATATAAAACACGACGATTGCGTGTTTTATATCCACAAGTTGTGGCCTGGCATGCTCTTCTCCTCTGCCGTTATATACATCCTCCTCGACACCTCGCTCATGTTTTTCGACGATTGCGTGTTTTATATCCAAGCACATCATCCTCTTCTTCTTCTCAGTACCGTGTTTTCCACAAAGAGAAGGCGAGCTATCGCCGGCACTCTGAACAAGTTGACGGCAGAGATACTGTACTTGCACGGCAAGATAACCACGTGACCGGAACCCACCTGGCGGCGTAAACTCAAAATAACCAACATGCGAAAACAAAAATGCAGCGCTATACGACAGAGATACTCTACTTGCACGGCAAGATAACCACGTGACCAGAACCCACCTGGCGGCGTAAACTCAAAATAACCAACATGCGAAAACAAAAATGCAGCACTATACGTCAGAGATACTGTACTTGCACGGCAAGATAACCACGTGACCAGAACCCACCTGGCGGCGTAAACTCAAAATAACCAACATGCGAAAACAAAAATGCAGCGCTATATGACAGAGATACTGTACTTGCACGGCAAGATAACCACGTGACCAGAACCCACCTGGCGGCGTAAACTCAAAATAACCAACATGCGAAAACAAAAATGCAGCGCTATACGACAGAGATACTGTACTTGCACGGCAAGATAACCACGTGACCAGAACCCACCTGGCGGCGTAAACTCAAAATAACCAACATGCGAAAACAAAAATGCAGCGCTATACGACAGAGATACTGTACTTGCACGGCAAGATAACCACGTGACCGGGTGGCGAAAGCTCGTAACTCAGATCTCGGCTCGCATCTCAAAGCAATAAACCGCCCGAGCGACGGCTCGTATCTCGAAAAACTCGTAAGTTGGGGCACTCGTAAGTCAAGGTTCCACTGTATTTAATTAAATTTCTAAAAGATACATCTTTGGATGAAGCACGAGTGGTTTAGTTATGCTATTAGCCAATGATTAAGAAAATATTTTATGATAATATTTTATTGATTTTAATTATGCCATTAATCAATCAATTATTGTACACCTCTCCCTCCCAATACAGTCTCTATGAGCTGCACTGCGGTATTGCCGGGCGCCAAAATTGAGACATGACTCATTGGAAATAACTCTCCATGGGGAATAAAATATGTTAATGGTGATGTCATAGGTGCCTCCATTATGACATCATAATTCGACAAGTACAAAACTTCATCCGATCAAGATGAAATTTCTTGAGCATCATGTAGAAATAAATTGGTGGATAAAAAATAATGATGACGTCATCAGTCACGTGGTTCAGCCGCCATCTTGGAAAAACCGAAAAACTTTGCACCTCTATATCTCCGAAACTGCTGAATAGAAAAAAATTGAGACATGACTCATTGTAAAGAACTCCATGGGGAATAACATATGTTAATTATGATGTCATAGGTGCCTCTATTATGATGTCATATTTTGACAAGTACAAAACTTCATCCGATCAAAATGAAATTTCTTGAGCATAATCTCGGCATATATTTGTGGAGAAAAAATAATAATGACGTCATCGGTCACGTGGTTCGGCGGCCATATTTGTTTTAACACAAAAGCCTTAAAAACCACTGAAAACACATCCTGGCGAGGGTCTGCAATCTCTGATTGCTCTTGTTTGCTATTTTAATTTGCTATTATAATTTACTGTCCTAATTTGCTATTCTAATTTTCTATTCTAATTTGCTATTCTAATTTGCTATTCTAATTTGCTATTCCAATTTGATATTCTAATTTGCTATTCTAATTTGCTATTCCAATTGGCTATTCCAATTTGATATTCTAATTTGCTATTCCAATTTGCTATTCAAATTTTCTGTTCTAAATTGTGTTACGGATTCGTCACTTCTGGTGTTGTGGTTTTCATCCACTTGAAATATTTCTGATTCTATGTACTATTATTGTCTTCAAAAGGTTTATTGTTCATGAACTGTTTGCAAAGGATAAAAGCGTTCATGTTTTAAAAAGAGACAGGAAGCCGGATCGGGAGCCGGAAGACGACGAGGACGAGGAGGAGGAGAGAGAAAAGGAGGCGGGGCGAGTGAAGTCGGACAAGAAGCGAGTCGCTTCAAGCTCCGTAGCGAGCATTGTCGAACGAAAGTCGCGAGTGAACTTTGAGTTCCTTGAAAGGAATTCCTGCGATAGGTGTTATCGCTGGGATTGAGAAACCTGCGTGGTCAGGTTTGGCGTTGGGATTCTGACGAATCATCGCCGGGTCGTTTCGACTCAAGTACGAGCCATCGGCGATTTTGACCCTCGCGCTTTGTTCATCGCAA
Organism: Myxine glutinosa; assembly: GCF_964187855.1. Classification (NCBI taxonomy): domain Eukaryota; kingdom Metazoa; phylum Chordata; class Myxini; order Myxiniformes; family Myxinidae; genus Myxine; species Myxine glutinosa. The sequence continues at coordinate 136,669,419 of NC_136264.1, read as the reverse complement.
AAGGTCTTTGCTACGCGTCAGTTCTGTCACCATCCTGTCGTCTGTCGGGGATGCGTGTGCGCAACACGGAGTTTGAAGATTAATTTGCGGTTCGCCGACTGAACAGTGAACGTTCATATCTGGAGGGCGCCTTTGGATTCCTATTCCTCCGTGAGTTTGCCTGACACGGTTTTGGACCACGTGACTCTTTATGCCGCTTCGGCTGCCTACGCCTGTGAGCTGTTTTGGCAGTGTGACCGGGTCCGTCATCTGAACGGGGTTCGGGTTTCGATTTGATCTCGCTCTGACACTCGCTGGTGGGGATCACCTTTGAGCTATAGAGACATTGGGGAGTGTTCTTTTGACTCACTTGGAGCACAGTGAGTTATCTTATCCTAGCTGATGGTACCATCAGAAGATGTGTTGATTGTACTTCTGATTGCCATTGTTGTTGTCCCGTTATTCTTGTGTGATCTCAATACAATATTTGTTTGTGAGTAACAATTGGGGTGGCTTCTCCATTGATCTTTGACACACAGAATAACAGCTTTTTCTGCCGTGACTCCTCTCGGTGCTCGGAGGTACACTGTGACCAAGGGGTCGGGGAGGAGCGCGTAACAGAAATTGGGGGCTCGTCCAATTGACTCGGGGGCTCGAAATTGGGTCTTCGTCCGGGATTAAATTCCCTAATAACACTCATCCGGGATTAAATTCCCTGATAATTCGTCCGGGAGAGAATTCCCTAGCATTCCTAAATTTGGAATTTTTCTAACATTCCCAAATTTTTCAAAAAAAATTGGAAATTTTTGTGTGAAGGTTAACAGGTGCTAACTAATAGTCACCATGGTGTTTGAAGCAGGAGAGTTTGCAGCGTCCCCTAATGAGGCACAGTTCCAAGCATTAAAAACATCGGACCTCTTGATATTGGCCAGACATTTTAACTTGGAGGTCCGAGTTAGTATGAAGCAGGCAGAGATGCAGACATTGGTGGTAGAATCTCCCGTGGGACAGGGAACATGGACAGAGGTAGCCTTGGATTGGTTACCCGAGGAAAAAGAAAATGTGGAGCTCCGGAAAATGGAGATGCAACTGCAGAGCCAGGAAAGGTTAAAAGCAGAGGAAAGGAAAGCAGAAGAAAGAAGAGCAGGGGAAAGAGCAAAGGAAAGGAGAGCTGCAAGTGAACTCGAGGAGAGAAGAGCAGAGGAAAGGAGAACTGAAAGGGAACTCGAAGAATGAAGAGAAAAGGAAAGGGCAGAGGAACGAAGAGCCGAAAGGGAGTTAAAGGAACATGACATGGAGTGTCAGAGTGAACTTTAACTCAAGGAGCTGCAAATAATAGAAGAACGGGGAGAGGTAACATCCATGCCGGCTACTTCGACAACTAGTCAGAACACCTGGGATGTTGGTAGGCATGTGAGGCTGGTTCCACCCTTCAATGAAAAGGAGGTAGCTAACTTTTTTTTACACTTTGAGAAAGTGGCTCGAATGCTAAAATGGCCTGAGGAGTCCTGGACCATGTTTGTGCAAAGTGTTCTGGTGGTTAAAGCTCAGGATATTTTTTTCGGCTCTACCAATTGACCAATGTGCAGATTATGAGATCGTGAAGAAAACCATTCTCAAAGCCTTTGAATTGGTCCCTGAAGCTTACCGGCAAAAATTCCGGAATGCCAGGAAGAGGGAGAGTGAGACCCATGTGGAGTTTGCCAGAATGAAGGAAAACATGTTTGATCGGTGGTGTGATTCGAAAGGGGTTGGGAAAGACTTCAAACTGTTGCGACAATTGATCCTGGTGGAGGAATTCAAACAGTGTGTCCACGAGGACATTAAAGTACATCTGGAGGAAAAGAAGGTACCAGAGTTGTATGAGGCAGCAACCGTGGCAGATGACTATGGCTTGACACACAGGATGGGGTTCCACAAACCTAACTTCCCGCTTCGAGTTAGCCAGGGGAGCTATGGTAAATCAAGGGCGGAGAACAAATATTCGTGGAGGCGGCCGAGAGATGACTATGGGGACAAATCTGATACCGCGACTTTTAGGGATCAGAAGACTACAGTTCCAAGACTGACCTATCTTCCGGGGGGCTCGAGGCAAACCACGAGTTTTTCCTCCAGGCCTACTTGCGCTTTTTGCAAGAAACCTGGACACTTGATGTCCCACTGTTATTCCCTGGAAAGGAAAAATCAGGAGCGGAGTCAGACTAGTACAACTCCGAATGCATTGGAAAATGTGAGAAACCGCCCTCAAAAGGGTTACAAACCATTTATTCAGAGGGGTTTGTGTCACTGGAGGGAGACTTGACTAACCAGAGACCTGTTAGGGTGTTGAGGGACACAGGAGCACATCAATCTTTGATGCTTGAGGGCATTTTGCCATTGTCAGAGAAGACGGCAACTGGCGTTAGTGTTCGTTTACAGGGGGTTGGTGGCTGTGTTAAAGCTCCACTTCATGTCATCCATTTAGAGTCTGATTTGGTGTCAGGACCGGTCACCGTAGGTTTAAAAGCCACTCTTCCTGTAGAGGGAGTATCTTTTGTTATCGGGAATGATTTGGCCGGTGGTCAAGTTTCTGGTAACCCGATGTTTGTTGAAAAGCCTAGTATGGAAAATAATACCACACAGTTAGAGCAGGAGATTCCGGGTATCTTTCCATCCTGTACCGCGACTCGTGTTATGAGTAGGAAGCGCCCTGATGAGAAGAGGAAGTACCCTGAAACTAAGTGTCAGCACACACAAGTCAGGGATGGAGGCAGTGTTGGGAAGCTCTTTGTAGGTGGACTGAACTTCAACACAAAGGAAGATGTTCTGGACTCTGTCTTCGGCAGATATGGACCGCTCTTGGAAGTGCTGCTGATAAAAGACAGGGAGACGCAAAAGTCAAGAGGGTTTGGCTTTGTCACATTTGAAAACACAAAGGATGCCAAAGATGCAGAAAAGGATTTGGATGGCAAGGATTTGGAGGGTCGGACCATAACAGTAGAGAAGGCAGGCCATAGGCGTCGAGGGGGCTACAGAAGAGGAAAACGTGGAGGTAGTTTCAGGGGTGGCTATGGCTCCCAGGGTGGGAGTAGTAGTTTTGGTGGTGGCCGCAGTCGATATTACTATGGAGGCTCCCAGTGTTACGGCAGCTCCCGAAGGGATGATTATCAGGGTAGTGGCCGAGAAGGGGACCGCTATTCACGTGACTACAGCGGCAAGCGGTCCAGCCGTGATTATTATGAAAGTTAGGAAGAGTTGAAGCACTGAATGCTGCGGAGCAGCCGAGCCAAGATTCCTACACGGATTAACCGTGAACGCCACGTTCCTAAAGGCGTCCATGTGGTGAACTTTCCTACATGGATTAACCGTGAACTCCACGTTCCTAAATGCGTCCATGCAGTGAATACTTCCAGGCCTCACCGCCCAACCACCATGAAACCTGGCTCTCAGCTCGGCCTCCCGGAAAAAGTGCTATAGATTTGTTTGCCTTTGGATTTTTGATCACAACCCCATAACCTTCATTCAAAAGAAAATAAAAATAAAAATCAGAGGTTGATGAGATGGAGTTTGGCTTTGCAGGGGTTCAACTTGGAAATTGAGCATGTAAAGGGCAGGGACAATGTCGTTGCTGATGCTTTGTCCAGAGTGAATTAACTTTGGAAATCTCTGCAAGTTGTTTGGTTTTGTTGCTTTCTTTTTGGGAAATATTGATTATTGTTGCTCACGGGAATTGATGATTTGGGGTGTGAGTCTACTTTTGTTTGTTTAAAGAATTTTGCCTGCAAAGAAAGTTTTCACGATGTTCAAACTTTCTTTCTTGAGGGGGGGAAGTGTTACGGATTCATCACTTCCGGTGTTGTGGTTTTCATCCACTTGAAATATTTCTGATTCTATGTAGTATTATTGTCTTCAAAAGGTTTATTGTTCATGAACTGTTTGCAAAGGATAAAAGCGTTAATGTTAAAAAGAGACAGGAAGCCGGATCGGGAGCCGGAAGACGAGGAGGAGGAGAGAGAAAAGGAGGCGGGGCGAGTGAAGTCGGACAAGAAACGAGTCGCTTCAAGCTCTGTAGCGAGCATTGTCGAACGAAAGTCGCGAGTGAACTTTGAGTTCCTTGAAAGGAATTCCTGCGATAGGTGTTATCGCTGGGATTGAGAAACCTGCGTGGTCAGGTTTGGCGTTGGGATTCTGACGAATCATCGCCGGGTCGTTTCGACTCAAGTACGAGCCGTCGGCCATTTTGACCCTCGCGCTTTGTTCATCGCAAAAGGTCTTTGCTACGCGTCAGTTCTGTCACAATCCTGTCGTCTGTCGGGATGTGTGTGCGCAACGCGGAGTTTGAACATTAATTTGCGGTTCGCCGACTGAAAAGTGAACGTTCATATCTGGAGGGCACCTTTGGATTCCCATTCCTCCGTGAGTTTGCCTGACACGGTTTTGGACCACGTGACTCTTTATGCCGCTTCGGCCGCCTACGCCTGTGAGCGTTTTTGGCAGTGTGACCGGGCCCGTCATCTGAACGGGGTTCGGGTTTCGATTTGATCTCGCTCTGACACTCGCTGGAGGGGATCACCTTTGAGCTATAGAGACATTGGGGAGTGTTCTTTTCACTCACTTGGAGCACAGTGAGTTATCTTATCCGAGCTGATGGTACCATCATAAGATGTGTTGATTGTACTTCTTGTCATACTTGACAGACTTGACATAAGATGTGAACAAAGATGGTACTTCTGATTGCCATTGTTGTTGTACCGTTATTCTTGTGTGATCTCAATACAATATTTGTTTGTGAGTAATAATTGGGGTGGCTTCTCCATTGATCTTTGACACACAGAATAACACATTTTTCTGCCGTGACTCCTCTCGGGGCTCGGAGGTACACCGTGACCAGGGGGTCGGGGAGGATCACATAACAATTGCTATTCCAATTGGCTATTCTAATTTGCTATTATTCGTACACCCAGAGCGGCAGGAAGGGTCATGTTATTATCCGGGAAAATTTAAGCCAAAGGAAATAAAGGAAAAACAAATACAAAAAGGTCCTATTTCTGATCACACAGCGAGCGCCATTTTTTAAAACGTAATATACCTTAAACATCACGAATCATCATCCATGCTCTGTAAACTATTGACACCTCCCCACACTCCTACAACCATAACAGTATGTTTTAGCAAAGAAAGGTACTTTTGATTACATCCCAAGCAGAGGAAAATAAGTAAGGCGTATTGTTTCTGGGAGTGATTGAGGCAATGGTTTTATTACTTATACACTACCCAAAGAAGAATTCCATACAATCAAGTGGACATCTGAGTTATGTACATTTAAAAACTGAACGTGTCGTTTATTATGAAAGAAAGATCCGTTTTGATTACAACCCATGCTAAGGAATGAAAATAGTCATGATTAATATTTGAAGTCTTTAATAAATAAATAAACTCCAATCTGTCCTTTTGACAGCCTTTTACGAATAAGAATGACCGCATTGTGGTCGTAACCTGCGGCAAAATCCGGTTACGGGCCGATTGGGAAACGCACATTTAAAGCACTCTTAAAAGATGAACAGCACAATTGGGAAACACCTATTTAAAGCACTATTAAAAAATTGTCACCGCACAATTGGGAAACTTGTCAATTCAAAATTTGGACATGGCTCATTATCTTGGCTCATATCGCTAATGGATTGTCAAACAAATTGTCAAATCCATGTCACCCTTCCCACGGTTATATCAGTATGAGCTGATTTGTCACACGGTCACGGATTATTTAACTCCCATATGGGGCCATTAAAAAAAATGCTTAATGCTATTTTTAGGGAGGCAAGTACTGTGTGCTGACAGGCTTTTTTAAACCTTATTAATACTTTTTTTTCCATATTGATTAGATTTTTCGGGGTCCCTCATTATGCGTAACACTCGACCCAAACAAAGCCATCATGTCTATGCAATGGACTGGACATCATGCTTATAAAATGCAGAGAGTTGGAGGCAATCAATGTGAGCAATAAAACTTTCAAGGATTGAAATGGTACCAAAGCACAAGACTCTTTATTATATAAAAACCATTCATCTTGTCTCATCTATCTCAGTCTAACAATGTTCCTGTTTCTAAGCACATTAATTTCCTACTATGTTGCCAAAAATTATCTGATTTAGAATCACCTGACAGCTCTTTTTCATTCCCTCCATATTGTTGTGACTGAAGAATGATGTCCAGAAAACAGATATGGCATCGTTTCACTGGTGCGCTTTAAAAATTTGCATTTTTATTTTGCAAAGCTTAAATGGTACTGGGCAACGGCTGCAATACCCAAAAAGCACAACGTGGTGATTCCAACTGAATGGCTGACCAGTCTCCCCACAAATGCCCATAAGTATGGTCTACACACTACACCCATTGGCCAGTGATCAAGCTTTATTTAGTTGGAAAATATGGATCAGCTGATCTTGGAGATGCAGAAGTTGGGGCAACACCTAAAGAACTTTAATTGGTGTCATAGGGATTGAGGCCTCCGTTGATGGAGAACGCGTCAAGCCGGATGACAATTACTACGAGTATATTCATTGCCTCTATGTATAACTCCAGCATTAGAGGAAGATCAAAGTACGGTACATGTAATATTTTGGCCACTGGAAACGGAACCAGAGGTATTCAAACTCATCATCAAAATAAATCACAACACAAGCTTTAATACTTGCAATATTTTATTGATTTCAGCATTATTGCAATTTTTCCCACAGTGTAGACAAAGCATGGGGAAAGTGGAACATTGCTGGAGATTTAATGCCTAAGCCCCCTTATCAATGCGTTTCTTAAAATTTGGTTAATCTAAAATTTAAATCATTTAGTGGCATTGGACAAATAGACCTTTGCTATATTTCATGCCGATGCCGTTCCAAATGATTCTTATGGGGGTTTCTTAGGTTCTACAGCCATGGTCCTTTGAGAGTGCTATCAAAGGTAAATAATAACTGAACATCTTTATCTCCTTTTATTTTATCACAATTCTCAGGCCTTCATCTTTACTATGTTCCCATAACTTACTATCTGTTTACTCCCTTTCAATCACAAGGAGTTGCAACATATGGTTAACATCACTGTGTGCCTTGAAGTTTATCCACAATTTGTACCCTTTCAAAATGGTGTGAGTAGTGGGTATAGAACACCCTTTGGCCTGATTGGCAGGCTCAACACATCATAACATGGATTCCATAACATGTTAAAAGACCGCATGGTATTTTGAATACCGAGTGGCTATGTGGTGGAGTTGGTAAAGCTTTGTTGTGATGCCGTCTTCACTGGTGAGAGTTTGATTCACATGGCCGCTCAGTGGAAATGTCCACATCCTGCGACCGCAGTGTTGACCTGTCCTGGATTGCGTCTTTGCCACAGGATCGTTCAGATCCGTCATGGCTGACCCATTGCTCTGATAAAGAGCAAATGAGGCTCCGCCACTATGATTACCATGCAGTTGGACGTGTGGTTGTTCCACAGTTGAAGAACATGAGACGACCTATGTTATCGCTAATGGATTCAAATTGAAGGATTGGACCTGGTAATTAGTCTGAAGTTGTAGTTATGTTCTGCAAATCAATCCTACAGGTTGCAGGTCTCAGAAATGGTATGTGCTGTGGATATGGTACTCTTTGGTACTTTAAAAAAAAAATCTGCTCTGTGTTTGTCTCCATCTCCATTTATCTCATACCTGCACGGCCAAACCTCTACAAAATGGATGCTGAAGGAACTAAAAGCACAGAGTTCTTTCTTTCTGTGAACTTTTCAGGCATTCTCGAGGTCAATGCTGCCAATTTTCATCTGTTTAAAAGATCTGCAGTACCTCATGTGAAATTGGCTATTGTCTGTCGTGACTCTCAACCTATTTTGTGTCTTTGGGTGGGACCTTCTTTTTATATCTACAGTCATTTGTACAAACTATTCGCGGATGTCTACTGGACTGGTTTGAGACAGGGAAACAGAAACATGCAAACCCAACTAATGCAAGACAGTCTATGTACAAGTTCGTGAGAGGAGCTGGGGCATATGAAGAAGCTCTCTTGTGCCAACTTTTAGTTCACCTTGTTGTTTCACCAACCTTTATTTTTCCTTTTTTGTTTCAACTGCTTGTTTTTATTTATTTATTTTCTAACCCAGGTTATCCATCAAATCCAGAAGCCAAGCCATTACTATTGCAGGATTCTCGATTCCAGGATGGTGATGAGGGGAAAGCAACCGAGAGAATTCAAAAGGGCTATCGGGGTGTGTAGTCATAGGTCGAGTACGCTCCGATCGGATGTGCGTAGGAGATGGTTGGGCGTAGTGAGGGGAGTGGGTATGGTGTTGGCCTTGACTTGTATCCCTCAGAAGCACCTGGTCCCAGAAGAGGACCGGGTGAGGTGTACACTGGGAACTTGCAAGCTGGTGGTTCTGGTTCACTAGATGGACTAAGACAAGGAGGATAAGGAGCTTGAGAGTGGAGGGGTAATGATGAACTAGGACTGAGAACACATGGAAGGAGGCCAGAAGGCTGAGGCATCAAAGGAGATGGAGCAATGGTGTTGCGTGTCACCTGTCGTTCATAATCCTTCATTTGGTCTGCGGGGAAGGAGAGAGATGACAAACAAATACGTTGGGTTATGACTACCGTTATGAAATACTGTTTCAACTATGCTGAGTATCTGGTACAATACAGTAATCGTTTTTTTTGCTGTTATCTGACCTTTGTCGTTGCTGTTCGTGCCGTGTTGCATGTGCACCCTCATTCTGGGAATAGGGCTGAATGGAAATGCATTTGGACGGTTGTGAGCTCGAGGCCTTTGTGAAAAGGGTGGGGGTGATTGAAAGGGAACATGAAATTAGAAACGTTCGAGAGAGCACTAATCGTTAGTAGCTGTGAGTTAATATCTGTGATGGTACAGTGCCTTCAGAAAGTATTCACACCCTTTGATTTTTTTCACATTTTATTGTTACAGCCTGAATTGAAAATGGATTAAATTGAGATTTTTTGTCACTGATCTACAAATAATACCACAAAATGTCAAAGTGGAATTTATTTTTTAGAAATTTTAATAAATATTTAAAAATGAAATACAGAAATATCTCCAGTCAATAAATATTCAACCATTTGCTATGACACTCGAAATTGAGCTCAGGTGCATCCAATTTCCTTTGATCATCCTTGAGATGTCTCTACAAGGTAATTGGAATCCACCTGTGGCCAATTCAATTGATTGGACATGATTTAGAAAGAAACACCTTTCTATATAAGGTCCCAGTTGGCAGTGCATGTCAGAGCAGAAACTCCACCACGAAGTCAAAGGAACTGTCCATAAAACTCTGAGATAGAATTGTGAGGACACATGGATCTGAAAAATAATTTCTAGAGTGTTGGAAGTTCCCATAGGCACTACCCACACTCTTCCTAGAACTGGCCATCCAACCAAACTGAACAACCGGGCAAGAAGGACTTTCGTCAGGGAGATGACCAAGAACCCAATATCCACCTTGACAGAACTACAGAGTTCCTTGGTTGAGATAGGAGAACCTGTCAGAAGGACAACCATCTCTGCAGCACTTCACAAATCTAGGCTTTATGGGAGAGTGGCCAGACGGAAGCCACTCCTGAGAAAAAGGCACATGGTAGCACGCCTGGAGTTTGCAAAAAGGTACGTGAAAAACTCTGAGAGCATGAAGCAAAAGCTTATGTGGCCTGATGAGTCGAAAATTGAACTCTTTGGCCTGAATGCAAAACACTACGTCTGACGGAAACCAAGCACAGCTCATCACCCATCTAACACCATCCCTACCATGAAGCATGGTGGTGAAAGCATCATGCTATGGGGATGCTTTTCAGCAGCAGGGACTATGAGACATGTAAGGATGGAGGGAACAATGAATGGAGCCAAATACGGGAAAATCCTTGAGTGCAAAAGACCTTAGACTGCGGCTAAGATTTGTGGTCCACAGGACAATGACCCCAAGCAAACAGCCAAAGCAACACTGGAATGGCTTCATAACAAGAATATGAAAATCCTTGAGTGGCCCAGCCAAAGCCCAGACCTGAATCCCATTGAGAATCTGTGGAAAGACGAAGATTGCTGTTCACCGACGCTCCCCATCCAACCTGACATAGCTTGAGCAAATCTGCAAGGAAGAATGTTAGAAACTCCCCAATCCAGATGTGCAAAGCTGATACAGACATAGCCAAGAAAACTCAAAGCTGTAATCTGCCAAATGCGCTTCTATGAAGTATTGACTCAGGTGGTGAATACTTATGTAAGTTAGATATTTCTGTATTTCATTTTTAAATATTTTGTTAATTTTTTTATATTTATCTACACTTTCACGTTATGGGGTATTATTTTTAGATCAGTGACAAAAATCTCAATTTAATCCATTTTAAATCCAGGCTGTAACACAACAAAATGTGAAAAAGTCAATGCATGTGAATACTTTCTGAAGGCACTGCAAACACATTTATGGGAATCTCATTAGAATCGATTTGTAATATTTTCATTGCAAAAATACTGTACTTCTACACCTTGGTTACAATATCATAACTAGAAAGCATCTGAAAATGCAAAGCCCATCCGTGTCCGCTTGTATTCAGGTGTCTTATTCTTCTAACGTATGCTCAAAATCATGAAAACAGTTAAAAAATACAAAATGAAAATTGATGATTTCATGCAGCTTTGACCTTCGAGCTTTAAATCTAAAAAATAATCAGCTTCTAGCTTTTGATTGGTGAACCAATTCAGTGACCCAATATGCAAATTCTTAAAATTTCAGGTCGATTGAATGAAAATTGACAATTTTATGTGACGCTGACCTTTGAACTTTTGACCAAATTATTAATTTACCTCCTCCATATTCTCATAATAAGGCTTTGTTGAAAATTTGATGACAATAGCTCAAATGGTAAAAAAAAAGTTACTGCACACACACACACACACACACACACACACACACGTGATGACAAACCCCATCTCCTGCTGTGCAGGGGATGGGCTAATAAAGCCGAAATGTGGTAATCGGTATTATTTTACACAATTTGCAGGTATGTATTGTAACAGATGCTACAGTTGTTCACATTTAACTCCCATAACAGACTGGTAAGGATAATTGGGAAACTACCCAGCACCCTTATCTTGGGGGACTGAAGTCATGGGATTTCTGATAAAATAATTATCTTTTTTTTTTTTAAAGGGTCTAGGCTCATTGAGGAGCTCACAAAGGGAGGCAGGTTCACAAACTACCAGTGGTATTGGGTTGGGGAGGGGTGGACAAACAGGAGGAGGAATAACACAAACACTAGTAACAATGGCCCAGAGAGGATCACAATGGGAAAGAGTCAGTGTGTGTAAATGAGATTGCGGATGTTAATGGGTGAGCGCAAGAGGTAGTGATGGGCAGCCCATTTGGAAGACTGAAGCAAAGAGGATGAGACAACAGACACAGGGAGACGACTACACTATTGGAGGAATAGGGAGAATGAATGCAGGTGGGCAATGAGCCTGGACTTTGGAAGGATGAGCAGGCGAGCGTTTCCAGGTGAACGTGTGCAACCTGGGGTGGCTTGTGTAGGGCAGAGGTAGAAGAGGGTAGAAGGAGCAAGGCTAGATATTAATGTATAAAATAGAGAGCCCACAAACGTGTCGCAGGGTGGGAGAGTGACAGTCCTTGGGAATCCGCTTCCTGCCTTGAGATCCGCTTCCTGCCTTGAGATCCCAATGTGGTTACATATACTGCTGCGTTCATGCAGAAAGCCTCGTTTTCGACCACCTCAAGAGGAACAGGTGGGAAGCAGGATCACCAGTCCAGAGTGGGGAGCCATACTCCAAGCCTTGTTCACCGTGATGACCTCGGTGCAGCTCAGGAATGCTTTAGCTCCGCAGATGGTGACTTGTGTCTGATGCTAGCTTGGTGATATGATCCTCCCATGAAAGGTTGTGGTAGTTAGTGAGGCCAAGGAGTTCCAGAGATGGTACCTTTTATAGTGTCCAGAGAAGCGGACGAGACAGTTTGATTGCCGATCCTATTGGAGAGACTGTGTGTGAGAACGTGTGATTGGCCGACATTGAATATCATGTTCCAAGTATCTGACCAGAGGCTCGTCTTGTCCAGGTCTGCCAAAAGAAATTCAGTAGCGGCTGGCCTTTCACAAGAGTGATCCTTCATTCTACAAAGGGTAGAGTAATTGGAAAAATGGTAATGTTGTTTTTTTTTCTTTAAAGGAGAATCAGATGGATCATTGATGTAGATCGAGAATAATGTAGGCATATACCATGACGTACCATGAAGGAACACCCGCTGTTTCTGCCCATAGAGAAAATCAGAAAACAGGGGCAGGGAGCCTTGAATACCAAATATCAAATTGAATACCAGCTTGGAAATCAAGGCTGGATGCCAGACAGTGTCAAAGGATTGAAAGATATCCAGAGAGATGGCCCGAAGCTCTTGTTTGTGGTTCAGGACAACTATCCACTGCTGTGTCAGAAGGAGCGACATGTCCTAGGTGGAACGGTCAGGTCGGAAGCCGAACTGCTCGTCAGAAATTATAGCAAGTTAGAGAAGAGATAATGTCTGGGGTCGGCTGCAATGATGGACTCCATTACTTTGCTAATGACGGGGGAGAACGCTTTTGGGTACGTGGCTGAGGGAATCCATTTTGATTGTTTCTTCTGAATAGAAGTGATGTTTGCAACTTTCAAAGGATGAAGTTTCCCATCGAATAAGGACATGTGCAAGAGAGAGGAGAGAGGGTGTGATTGAATTGAAGCACAGTTCCTGAGGAATAGAGCACTCATGCCATTATGACCAGTCGTGGGAAGAGATGTAGAGCTGGGTATGAAATCGACATTATGACAGAGGAAAAGTCCATATGCTCTCGGGAACATTCTGTAATGCTGGAAGGATGCGGTACAGGAAGGGAAGAATTTGGGACCTTGGCCTTTGAAGTGAAGGCAGAGTTAAAGGTGCTAGCATGGGGAGTAATGAGGAAATCCTCTAAAGTTTGATTTCGCTTTTCACAGATATACTGTATGCCCACATAGTATACGCCTGGAAGTGCTGGCTCCTCTTTATTTCATTCAAACATTCTTGATTGTGCGCACATGGTAAGTTTAGTAATTGCTTTTCTTTAGCGCATCAGGAGACGGGATTTTGTAATCGTGTGTGTGTGTGTGTGTGTGTGTGTGTGTGTGTGTGTGTGTGTGTGTGTGTGTGTGTGTGTGTGTGTGTGTGTGTGTGTGTGTGTGTCTGGGCCGTAACCTTTTTACCATTTGAGTTTTGTCATCAAATTTTTACCAAAGCCATATTATGATAATATGGAGAAGGCAAGTAAATAATTTGGTCAAAAGGTCAATGGTCAGCATCACATAAAATCATCAATTTTCATCCAATTGACCTGAAATTTAAATTTACCATTTGAGTTTTGTCATCACATTTTCAACAAAGCTTTATTATGAGAATATTGACAAGGCAAATTAATAATTCGGTCAAAAGGTCAAAGGTCAGCATCACATAAAATCGTCAATTTCATCCGAATGACCTGAAATTTTAAGAATTTGGAAATTGGGGCACTGAATTGGTTCACCAATCAAAATCTAGAAGCTGATTTTTTTTTTGATCTAAAGCTCAAAGGTCAAGGCTGCATAAAATCATCAATTTTCACCCGATATACCTGACATTAATAGAATTTGCATATCGGGTTACTGAATTGGTTCACTAATCAAAAGGTAGGAGTCGATTGTGTTTTTAAATCAAAAGGCCAAAGGTAAAGGTTCCATAAAATTGTCAATTTTCATCCAATTGATCTGAAATTAAAGAATTTGCATATCGGGTTACTGAATTGGTTCACAAATCAAAAGCTAGAAGCTGATTTTTTTTTTGATCTAAAGCTCAAAGGTCAAGGCTGCATAAAATCACCAATTGTTTTTTTGTTTTTTTTTCTGTTTTCGTTATTTTTAGCATTGGAAGAAGAAGAAGATGTCTGAAAACAAATAGATGCGGACGGGCTTCGCATTGTCAGATGCTTTCTAGTTTCCTTTGGTTTTGGAAGATTTCTCAAGTGCGTGGTATGTAGCCATTTGTGTATGGGTTAACAACGACAGCTGATTTAGCGACGCATTACACGTATGGCTGCCTTGGACAAGCGTAGCACCTATGGCTGCCTTAGTGATGCGTCACACATACAGGTTGCACCCGCACCCTTTGAAATGACACGATGACCTCGCCTTGGGTGCTCGAGAGAAGTGCTTTATGGAGAGCAACATTTGCAGCAACTTTTAAAGGCAAAACCGTTGTGAACTGGGCCAACCTGCTCGTGGAGACTAGGTGTGTATTAAAGGTGTGTCCGAGCAGACCACTGGCATCCATTTTGGAAATGCACAGCGCTGATAAAGATCCATATATTGACTCACAAGTAGTTTATTTTGTCATATCCTTCAAGTAGCAGATATATTTTATCAGTTAATGAGCCACATTATAACTAAGACAAGTACACATACTGTTACATATTTATGTGAATGTATGGGAATTACCATTCAGGTCTTTGCTTATCCATGTGGAGTATATTAAGTTGTTGTGGTTGGACTGTTGGAGGGTCAGGAGCCCTTCGGAGGGAGTGGCCGGAAACGGAAGTGGCCGGAAACGGAAGTGACCGAAAAGGGAAGAAGAAAAGACACGAGGGAACAGGAGGATTCTTCTTCTTGATCTTCCTCGCCCCGCGACGACAAAAGGTGGAATCGACCTCGCGCTGCGTGGAAAACAGAGGCGTTCCGAAACCCGTTTGGCGAAAGGAGTTACCTGGACGCGTAACTACCTTTTGACACGTCAAGTCCCCGTGAGTTCGTGCACGGAACCAAGCGGTCGCACGTTGGGCCACGCGCGCGTTGCAAACCGCGCTTGGTTTTGCCCCGTCTACAAGGACGCGTACGGGTCGCACGTTGAGCCTCGCACGCGTTGCAAACCGCGCTTGGTTTGCCCCGTCTACAAGGACGCGTACGGGTCGCACGTCGAGCCTCGCACGCGTTGCAACCCGCGCTTGGTTTTGCCCCGTCTACAAGGACGCGTACGGGTCGCACTTTGGGGCCTCGCGCGCGTTGGAAGCCGCGCTGGATTTTGCCCCGTTGCTTGGCAAGGAGGGGCGCTGCAGCAGCTGTCCCCGGTACGAGACGGCACGTTTGGAGCACGTCCGCCCGGGGTTCGTTCAACCGCCCGTGTGCGGAGACGAGAGACATTGTGAGAGACATTGACCACGGAGGGAGTCAGGAGTGGGGCTCACGTGAGGAATATATAAGATGGCCATCTTAGAGTTAGTGTAGATGAGTTTGCATCTTTGTAACATTGATTGTGCATGGTTGATGGTTGTTGATTGCTCAGGGAATATATTTATTGATTATTCCGGATCCTTGGTGTGGGGTTTCTTCTTGACCGGAATTCATATGGGTTGCGTTACGAAAGCTCATATATATCATCCTACTTGCTGGCGAAGGTCCTCTCACGGTCCGGGGGTCACCGAGACCAGGTAGTCACCGAGGGGACCACGTAACAATACATTCAAAGTACACCGCCCCATGCCAAATAATTAAATATGCTGCAGCGCGGCATTGCCGGGGCGCCTCCGGCGCCCGGCAATACCGCAGTGCAGCTCATTGAGGCTGCATTGGGAGGGAGAGGTGTACACTAATTGATTGATTAATTGTATAATTAAAATCAATAAAAGATTATCACAAAATATTTTCATAATCAATTGGCTAATCGCATAACTAAACCACTAGTGCTTCATCCGAAGATGTATCTTTTAGAAATTTAATTAAATAAGTCATTTATAAAAAATTAAATAATTAATTGATTACTCAATAAATAATTAATCGATTAATCAATAAATAATTAATAGATGAAATGATTAATCAATAAATCAAAAATATCCTTGATAGCCACATCACTTGGTCACTCATGTCCAAATATTAGCTTCCCAGCTCAAAAGGTGCCTGAGATATTGGCCAAATGAGAAAGAAAATAAATAAATGATTAATAATGAAAATAAATAAATAATAATCATAAAAAAATTAAATTATTAATCAATTTGGTCAGAGAACACATAAACTACCACTATTTCATCAGAATCTGTAACTTAAAAAAAAAAAAATTTTTTGGTCATTAATCAAATAATTAAATAATTAATCGATTAATTGATTAATTAATAAATCAAAAATATCCTTTGCAGCCAAATCACCTGGTCATTGGCATGTCCAAATATCAGCTTCCTAACTCAAAAGGTGCCTGAGTTAATGGTCAGAAGAGAAAGGAAATTTGATTAATTAAATAAGTACTTAATTAATCGCTAATAATTAAATAACTCCTCAATTTATTGATTAATCAAAAAATATATATACCGTTTTTGACAAAAGACTTGCTCACTATTGTGCCGAAATTTCAGCTTCCTAGCTCAAAGGATGGCTGAGATATCGTCCGGACAACCAAGAAAGAAAACAAGAAACCAGAGTGAAAACTGAGTACTCTCTTTCAGCGTGCGTCACTGCCGAGCCCCCTTTGGTGCCCGGCAATGACGATTTGCAATGCCTGGAGATGGCATAGGAAAGGAGCGGTGTACAATTACAATCGCAAAAGAAATCCTCGATCCCGACTAACCACTCGTCTGGTTCACAGTCACGGAAGCCCTTGGCAAATGGGTTACTTGCAATCTTCAGTTGTGTGATCTGTGTGGGTAATAGGAAAGAGGAGGTTGAGAAAGATGGTTAGAAACCGGTCAGGTTTAACGTTTCATGGCACACGAGGTGTTCACATGTGGACCTTTCCCCGGTGTAAATCGATGCCCACCCTGTGATTCTGATAGGCCGTTACAGCCGTGAATCTGGTCTCCTCGAAGACGAACGTTTTGAAGTTCTGCTGAGCGTAGCGTTCGCTGTCCTTACGGGGGTCCGCGTACACCACGTGCAGCCGTGGTTGGTAGCGATGCATGGAGTTCAGGATAATCTGGGGATGATAAAGACGTTTTTCTATCAGAAAGAGGGAAAATTGGACAGTCTGTTTTGAAGGTATTTCAACTTTAACTGTTTAAGGTTATTCTTACTAAAAAATAAATAAATAAATACAATCAATCAAAAACATTCAGTGGGACCTTAGAAAACAAAATTCGAATCAGGTCTGATTCAAATTCTCGTCTAATTTTCAATCGGATCTTCTGAGAAATTGCACGAGGTACGGATATAACAGGTGGACATTCTTAATGCTCAGGGCACAAAGCCATGTTTGATGTTTAAAAGTGTGTTGGTTCTTTCTTGGGTCAAATTGGCAAAACCAAATTTTGATACACATCACATCATTTGCGCCATTGTACGTTTTAATGGTCCTTTTCAATTTTTACACAGTCAGGCTCATGGAGGAGCTCGAAAATAGAATGGATCAGGACGCAACAGAACCAAATGGACAGCAGGAGAAGGTGGGAGGTGGACACACCAACAGCCGGGTTGAGGGACAACATGGAGATAGACTTCGAAGACGAGAGATGTAAGGAAGAATGGGGGCTATGGTAGGACACAAGGGATCGATACAGAACAAAAGCTCAGGAAGGAAAAGAAGGAAGTTGGAAAGAGGTGGGCTTGGGGAGAGTTAACAAGTGGAGAAAAGATCATGGTTTTGGAATGGGAATGATCTGAGACGGTGGTGAACAGCTGTCTTGAAAACCTGGAGGGAAGAATGAGATTGAGGAGAATGTGGAAGTTGATTCCATAGGTGGGAGAAACGAGGAACGAATGAGTGGAATTGAGCAGTGATTCTGCATTTTGGAAGTTTCACCAGAAGGGGGTTGTTGGCCGACATTGTGTGTCCTGCATAAACCTGGGGTGGGGGGCAAAGCATGGAAAATCTGATCCGATTAATCCTCAGGACATTATCCACAGTTGACTTGGCAAGGCCCAATGTGATGCAAATATTGCAAACCTCTGGCACCCAATAACCGTTCCACAATGAAGGTCAGTGAGCTCTTTACCCCGAGCCATCATGACTCCGACTTGTTTTCAACACCTGCTGCACATCCTTGTTAAAGGACACGATGTTTTGCTTTGTAGGGAAAGTATTTGAATGCACATCAGGAGAGATAATTTCAAGTTAGGATGTGATGTCCAATACTTTTGGTATTATAGTGTATGCACATATGCAGAATGAATGCATGCTTGTACTCTTTGGCTTCTAATAGTGTGATGAGCAGACAATCTCAGCCAAAACAATTGTACTGTATTGTTATGTTAGTATGATGACTTATTTAATTGCCACAATTGATCCCAACTTGGAGGTGTTTAGGCTATTGTGAGAAGTGAGGTGGGTTTCGACCTTCGTGAGACGTAAGCGGTGTTTAGACAGGTATGCCCTCAATTTAGACAGGTTTAGATCGTTGTACGACAGGAGATGAGTTTTTTGTCATCATTAACACCACAGGACAATCCCGGCCAAAAAACAAGAGGGCCAAATACCAAACCCCCCCCCCCCCCCCCCTCCGCATGAAAAAGCAAAGAAAGAATATGGGAATGTATTAATTAAATGAGATCTAAATTATTGGTTTGTGACTTGAGTCGATGCAAGTTGATATTAGTAAGGAACACACTGCTGAGGAGAATGTTCCAAAGAGAGAGAGAGAGTGTGTGTGTGTGGAGGGGGCGGATGAAAAAAGCATGGCTATTGGTAAGGGAAGGCAGGGTAACAGAAATTGTGATGATTAGAAGCTAGACGGATGTTACAAACAGAGTGAAGAGGAGGAGGGACAGAAACAGAGTTTGGTAGAACACTTGGCCTAGACCGTAATGAGATATGAGCTGGTTTTAGACCTCCGTATTAGCGAGGAACTTGGAAAACCAGGAGATGAACTGAGGCTGAATACCATACATCGGAAGCTACACTCGGAACTCTTTGTATTAGACCCTGTCAAAAGCTTTGCTGACCTACAGCATAACAACTCGACTTTCTCCGAGGTTCTCAAGAGCTGATGAGCCTTCGTTTCCAACATAGGCCAGAAGGTCACCAGTGGACTTGGTTTCACAGAAGCCATTGGTGATCATTTAGGAGCGAGCAGGATTTGAGATTCGGTGAAAAGTTTGTTTTGATGAAAGACTCCATGCCTTTAAAGATATTGGAGGTCAAGGCGATTTCATGGTAATTGGAGAGATCAGACATATCACCCTTGTTTGGGACAGGGCAGACATCGGCGTGCTTTCAAGACGTTGGGTAAATAAATACTGGTACAGCAGAAGAGATTGAAAAGCTTGGAGAAAATACGAGTGAGTTCTGGAGTGACACTTGAGGACAATATCAGGAATGTCATCTGGACCATTGGCTTTGTTGATGACAAGGGAGAGCAGGGTCTAGCAAACATTGTGAATGGACAATTAATTTGATGGCAGGCCTAAGGGCGTTGGGTTTAGGAAAAGCAGGAGTTATATTGGAGTCATCCAGAGTAGAGTTGCCTGTAAATTGAGAGACAAAAGTGGTGGATTTTGATTTATGAGAGTTGGAGATGGAACCATCAGGGTTGTTGAGATGAAGAAAAGATGACTCACAGAAGTTCGTGGAGATGTGCTTGGCCAAGGACCAGATGGAATGACTGCTTAGATGCATTTAGACTGCCATGAGATGTGAGCTGGATTTAGACCATCATGGACAGTCATGAGACGTGAGCTGGATTTAGACCATCATGGACAGTCATGAGACGTGAGCTGGATTTAGACAGGTTTAACCATCGGAAGACGTGAGCTGGGTTTAGACGAGTTCTGACCATCGCGAGATGTGAGCTGCATTCCGACTGTCGTGATACATGTTGGATTTTGATGGGTTTAGAAAACCGTGAGCTGAGTTTAGACCAATGGTTCCCAACCTGTGGTACGCGTACCACTAGTGGTACGCGAGGGCCTTCCAGGTGGTTCGCGACTCAACCTTTAAAAAAAATGATTTGGCCTGATAATTTTTTTATTTCTGATTTCTGATATATTTCATGATTTCCGATGTGCTGTGAGCAAAGTTATGCCCCGCATCGACCAGCTGGTGGAGAAGAAACAGATGCAGCCCTCGCATTAAATTGAAATAAGCCTGATATCTTATCGAATTGAGTTTTTCTGGAACCAGGTGGTACGCGGATTGAGTTTTTCTGGAACCAGGTGGTACGCGGATTGAGTTTTTCTGGAACCAGGTGGTACGCGGATTGAGTTTTTCTGGAACCAGGTGGTACGCGGATTGTTTTTCTGGAACCAGGTGGTACGCGGCGACGGTACGGGACCTCCAAGTGGTACTCGATCAGAAAACGGTTGGGAATCGATGGTTTAGACCATCCTGAGACATTAGCTGGTTATAGACCATGAGACGTGAGCTGGATTTAGACAGGTTTAACCATCGGAAGACGTGAGCTGGGTTTAGACGAGTTCTGACCGTCGCGAGATGTGAACTGCATTTCGACTGTCGTGATACATGTTGGATTTTGATGGGTTTAGAAAACCGTGAGCTGAGTTTAGACCATCCTGAGACATTAGCTGGTTATAGACCATGAGACGTGAGC